>NC_141940.1:101996899-102308445 GCF_057802395.1 Ceratotherium simum simum | reverse complement strand
TGGGTCCAGACACACCGAACATCCACTTTGTACTTAGTACTGTATTATTCCTGAACACAAAATAAAACATAGCTCTTGTCTTCAAGGAGCTTATGCAGAAGGCAGGAAAGTAAACAAATTGACTGCTGTGTGGTTAAGTTCTAGGAGTAGGTCACTTCAGAGCATGTCCTCTATAGGGTAGCCACTGAGTCTGGCAACATTTACAAATACATAAACAGCATATTGATATTGTATTACATTAAATGTTAAAATAATTAAGTTTCTAGACTTTATGATCAACTAACAGTTTTAGGATTTTAAGACAGAAATAACATTTCAGGTGATACCTGAAGGGCAGACAGGCCAGAGGGGGCACAAAACATCTGGGAATCTTCAAATCAATTTAATATTGCTAGAGCAGAATTTGGAGAGGTTGTAGAGCAGACAACCTTTTATTGATAACCTCTTATTGATAAGCAGTAAGGCTGACCAGACGAGAAGGGGTCATGTGAAGGCCTTATATGCCCAGGTGATGAGTCTGGACTTTATTCTAAGGGGAATAAGATTATAGTACTGAAGTTCTTACACTTTAGAAGAACAACTCTGGATGAAAGGTAATTGGGAACAAAGTGGCAATGATCATTAGAGATAACTGAGATTTCTGCTAGAAGTATCAGTTTAGGAACATAAAGTAGTAAATGAAGAACTAAAATAGAAGTAAGGATGGTTAGAAATGGACAAATATGAGAGATATTAAGGAGGTTCCCTATAATTATTATAAAATGATTTGATTTCCTCTGCTATTGATGAAGACTGTCTTAAGAATATAAATCTTTGAAATACATTGTTTTAAGCTATTAGAACTTTATTACTTTTAACCTAAAATTAGAAGAGAAAATAATACTTTACCTTCTTGTGGAGTGAGGTTAAAGAATCTAAGTGAATTTAAAAAATTGGATCAAAAGCTAGACATTTTAATTAAGGTAAGTGCTAAAAAATTATTTCATATCAACTTAACAAATTCCTCATAGCAAAAACGTGAGAGGACTTCAAAATGTTAAGTATCATCTTTAAAATAGAAACAATAAACGAACAGCAACTTTTTGTTGATGGCTTATATTTCAAACATATTAATCTAAGTATCAAACTTCTATAAATATACAGAACACAGATTTGACCAAAGACAGACATTTTATATCATAAAATTATTTAAACCACCTCAATTAAATGACCAAATCTGTTTTGACATTACCTGCAATTTTAGAGGATAATATAGCGCTCCAACATAATGTTAACCTCAGTACAGAATGATTTCTAGAATTCAGCTCATTAGTCTGAACTGTTCATTATTATTTATTCTCACTCCACTTACCTTTTTCCAATGATAGGAATACTTCTCCTTCTCCTCCTACCTACCTTTCTTTTGTCCATAGAGAACACTGAAATGAACTCTGGAGTTCCCTGAAAACAGATATAACTATTTAATAAAATGAAAGTGTTACCTACCCTTGTCGGTCCTTGTACATTTTGTTAACTCTTTCCCATTGGAAATTGAGCCGTGAGAGAGCTTCCTGTAGCTTTGCCCTTTCCGCAGGTGTGGCACTTTGCAATGCTGCTGTCTTCTTATTGTGGATAACATCAATCCGACCTGAGATTTGTTGCAAGCTGTCTTTTATATTCTGCAATATTGAAATTTTAAAACAAATCAGAAATGAATCAGCTGTCTATGGAAAGAGATAAAAGGAAATTTATAAACCCCAGAAGTAAGAAATCGTCTTGCAATTCTTAATTTTTGTCTTTTTAAAGTCGTCAGCCCTGAAGCCCAATGATTTCAACACGCCGAGATTCAATGGGTAATTCACAGTCCTCTTCTTGATACAGTTGATCACTCCCTCCATCTTAAAACTCTTTCTTCATTTAACTTCTGTAACCTGAACTCTACTGTTTTTTCTTCCACATTCTTGTCCACTACTTCTCAACTTTCTTTACTGAATCCTTTTCCTCTTACTAATCTCTTAATAGTGGAGTGCTCTAGCTTAGTTTTGACACTTCTTTCCTTCTCTATGTCTACTCCCTCCTATTTGGTCCCATGACTATATGTACCCTCTCTACAACAATGTCTCCCAAACTTATATCTCCAGCTCTGACCTCAACTGTTAAATCCAGACTCACAAATCCAACTACTTTCTTGACACGTGGATGTCTCAGGAGCATCTCAAACTTAATATGGCCCCAACCAAATTCTGAACTGCATTTTCTCATCTGTCTCTTCTCACTGTTTTCCCTATTGCAATAAATGATATGCCAATTAATAGTTATTCAGGCTGACAACCTTGGAATCATCCTTGACTTTTCTTTTTAAATCTCCAATATTTAAATTGTTGGACAATCCTGTGGGTTCTACTTCCAGAACACATCCAGAATTTGACCACTGCTCATTACCTCTCTTGCTTTGGCTCTGATATAAGCTATCATTATATCTCACCTGGATTATTGCAATAGCTACCTAACTGATCCTCCTGCTTCCAGTCTTGCCCCCCTCCCAGTCAATTCTCTACACAATAGCCAAAGAGATTCTTTTAAAACATAAATCAGACCATACTACTCCTCTGCTCAAAAACCCTTCAGTGGCTCCTCATCAAACCCATAATCGTTACCACGGCCTACAAAGCTCTGTATGACTCGGTTATATGCTGTCTACCATTCTAATCTTATCTTTTCTAGGTCTCCTCCGAGTCTACAACATTTCATCCTCATTAGCCTCTTTGCATATCTTGAGTGTGCCAAGTATATTCTTGCTTCAAGGTTTCTACACTTGCTGTTCTCTCTGCCAAAAATATTATTTCCCTCCAAGACATTGTATGGCGGGTTCCCTCATTTATTTCTTATCTGTGAAGGGCCTTCTCTATCACTCTATTTTAAATTGTAGCCCCAACCACTGTGTATTGCCTGTATTCTTCTTCATTTTTCTTCATGGCACTTACGATTAACATTAAATTATGTATCTATTGGTCTCTCTACACCACTAGACTAGACCCTATGAGTGCAGGGATGTTATCTGTCTTGCTCTCTATTGGGTTTCCAGATTTCAAACCTGTGCCTTGTATAAGGTAGAAATCCAAAACATTTTTGTTCAACAAATGAATAAATAAATGTATCTCATAAAGTAACTCCATAATTTGTAATCTAGATTATATTTGAGGAAAAAAAATCACAAATCACATATTCATCATGTAATAAAAATCTTTAAAATATTGATTTTCAAAAAATTTTGCTAAAACATTACATACTTAGCTAGTCCTGGTATGAATTTGGTTAGTTTGCTCACCTGAATTGTTATAGAGAGGTCAACGGAGCAAACATTTATTGAGCTCTTCCATGTACAAGGATCAATACAGAGAAAGCAAAGGTAGGTGAAGCAAAGTTTTATTTGTTTTTAAGAATTTGTAAATTGATCCTATTGTGGTAGTAAGGGAGGGTGTGGTTTGGAGAACTGAAGGAAAAAATAACAGTGTAGAAGCCCCAGCTAGAAGACAAGAAAGAATTTGGTGACTGGTCTAAGTGTTACCAAATCTTTTCAGAGAAGGAATAAATCATATACCATATTTGGTCACAAGCTAAGGAAAGGGTTCATGAAGGAAGTGCAATTTGGGGTAGACATAGCACAGGAATTGAAATGGGAAGGACATTATACTTAGTAGTAACACACATGCAAAGAGAAGGAACATGAGCAGTCATATTTGACTGACTTTTTGGAAATGTAGAGGATTAGGGAGAGATGGTCAGGAAACAGAGGCTGGAGATGTTTAATAATGTGCTTTGAAAATTCTGAATGTAATTCAGTAACCAGTGGGGAACCATGATTCATAAAAAAAAATATTATGGAAAATTTCAAATATACAAAAAAGCAGGAAAATAGCACAAATAGCCTCCATGAACCTATTATCCAGTGCCAACTCTTATGAAACCATGGACAACCTTGTTTCATTATACTCTCACCCATTCACCTCCTCAACTCGATTATTTTGAAACAAATTGATATAATGTTTTATCCATAAATACTTTAGCATGTGTTTCTAATACATATGAATTCTTTTCAAAGAAAGTACATAATAATATCATTAATAAACCTACGAAATAAAAACATCATTGATGTAATCAAATATCTAGTTGGGATTCATATTTGAGTTGAATTGAGAAAGTTGTTTAGGAAGGAAACTTGGCAGAACTCAGTGATTGCATGTTGGGTGAAGAAGAGAAAAGACTCTAATAAACTCCCAGGCTTCTGGCCTGGGACGAAGAGTGGTATCACTGACTAAAGGGATTTCAGATGGATGAACAGGTTCCATGTGTGCCTGCTTGTGTGTCTATGTGTAAGTGATAAGTTCGGTTTGGACATAATCATATTGAGAAGCCTTTGGGGCATCAGATTGTAGATATCCAACAGGCAGTTGGCATCAGATTTCAGGAAGGGGAATGAGATGGCAACTATTGTCGGGCCATACGTGTTTTCACATTTCCACTTGGTCTGGGCTTTCTGAGCAAAGAAAGCATGTGGATTAAAGGATGATTGAATAGCAAACATACCTTGGAGTTTAGACTAGCGCATTGCCCCAGGGAGACTTAGACACTTATCTTTCCCAGATTGCTTTGTTTACATTCCAACTTACATTCTGAGGATAACAGTCCTAGACCTTTCCCTCTCTCTGGAGAGGATTTGTTTACATTTCAGAGCAAAGGTCTCTTTGTTTCTGTCCCTCTGTCTCTGTTTCTCTTTTTCTCTGTCTCTGTCCGATGTGCCAGCTGCCTTATATAAGCTGTGATATTCATAGTTTTGAGTTTTCTCTCCCGTACTGCAACCCCTGCACGCACAGATAAACATCTGGCCCTCAGTGCATTGTCCCATGGACATCTGAGACACGGAAACTGGCTCTAAGATGCTCTTGAGTAATTAATGATGTGCTCTCTGATCCAGAGATCTCCTGATTCCTGTCAGGATGGGTAAAAACTTAACAAGTATCAATAAAAAGAATATTTTTGCCTGCTTTCAGGCAAAATTGGGGAGGATTTTAACCATGTACGAAATGGAGACTAGGCTAGATAGGGAGTGACTATTGCTGAGCCTGCAGCATCGAGAAGGCAGGCTCTGAAGCAAATTCCACAAGTCTGATTGGGCAGCAGGAGAGAGGTTTTGGTTAGATCTTAGAGCATTTTCCTGCCTCCTTCTGAGACTTCATGACTGTGGTGCATCAGGACTTGCCTTGGGGGAGGACTAAGCTATAGAAGTAGGTAAGGATATAGATAATGTCAGTTGTAAGGGGTAAAAGACAATGCTTACAGTGGGAACCTGAAAAAAAAGCAGTTGTGTTCTCAGGTCTTGCAAATCAGCTAGAGACAGGGTAAGACACAATTGTTATGGGTGATGTGAATGAATTTCAGAGACATAGAGACTGTTTACAAAATTCCAAGGTGTTCTCTTCAAGTCCATGCAAACCTTATAATTGGAAGACTTCACTATTTTTTTGTTTGTTTGTTAAGCCACTCAATTTAACTCTGTGGTAAGAGTGCTTATGTAAGAGGTCAAGTATTACCATACGAGGGAAAGGAGGGAATGCCAACACAGAAATATCCTGTGAGATTACTTATCTGGAGGGATGCAGGTTAAAATTGTCTTCTACCAGTGTTACATACAGAATTGCTAGTCACTGGAATATAGGTGTCGTTTAATTGCACAAGAGATGGTCAAATTGCTCAGAAAAGGTTTTTAGAGTGAAAAGAATGAGAAGAAAGGTTGCCTAAGGATGAACGTCTCTGGAAAGCAGAGGCAGACGAAGGAGATGAATATGCCTGAAGAGTAACTCTCATCAGACCTAGGAGGAAAACCAGAAGAGTAAAGTATTTCAAAATCAAGGGAAGAAAAAATACCAGGAAGGAGAGAGGAAGCTGCCAATGAGTCAAATGCAGCTAGGAACAGGAGTGAAAAGTCAACTTTGGCAATTTAGGAGGTCACCATTGATCTTAGCAAGAGCAATTTCAGCATCTTGAAAGTGTGAAAATATAAATCTGGACAGAGCAGACTGTCTTCCACTGTCATCCTCTTTCACTACAAAATTGAAAACACCTTAGTACTACATTACGGTTTGCTTTATTTGACATAAGACACTTCTTTATTGAAGGAAAGTTTACTACCAATAAAAACAAAACTGATAATATAACATAAACTTAAAAAAAGATAGAATGGATCTGGTAGATGTTATCAATGCCCTAGAAGTCACTGTAGTCAAGCATGCCACTTCTATTCTTTCTTCTCTTTTATTCGCCTGGCAAAATTTCATTACCATCTTCTAATGCCTCTGAGCCTGGAGCCTTGGGTGGACTACTTAGGGCTATCTCACTAGCTTGACTAAGTCAAGTGCTAGGAACACGTGCCAATGTGACTTCTTTGCTGTTTCTATTAACTCGACTGACCTGGGCAGCTTGATTTCACCACCACTTTCACTGGCTCAATTCCTGATGATGTAAGTCGTGGGCTCCATTTTAGCGTGGCTGTCAGTCCAAGGGCAAAGATCCAGAACTCTGACAAGTTCTCCACTTGATACCAAGCAGCCAGCTGACTGACAGGCTGATTACTTAAATTCACATTGGGGCAACCAGCCACACTTGTCTGTACATTGGGAGCACAAACACTTAAAATGAATAGCTATAATCTCCTGTGGGGGTAAAATTCAAGAGAAGGAAAGGAGGATCTTCCTCGCCAGAATAAAAGTAACCCATTTATGGCTTTGATGTGGGGTGTGTACACACACACACACACACACACACACACACACACACACTCATCCTCTCTCTCTCTTTCTGAGGATTTGAGCTTACAAAGCTTCCTGATTTTAATTCAAATCTCTGGAGAGCTCCCAATTCTCTGGAAAGGGCTAGAATTGCTCAGAATCAAGTTATGAACGGTTTTAGCAATGCTGGGCAGCATGTTGCAAAGGCAGGAAAATTTTCTATCTTAAATGAGCAAAGCAAAAAGCACAGACTGGGGCAGGGGGTGTCATACTCCCTGGATATCTAGATAATAGCTCCTTGGTGCATTCTCAGAGAACGCTGTCAAAATTGGCTGGGGTCCAAGAAATCCTTTGTAAAGTCCCTATACATGCTCTTGTCCCTGAGGCACACAGAAAAATGGTATATGCACCAAAGAAAATTCTGTAGCAGTTTCCATATTTTAAAGTCAGGAATGCAATCTTTTATAGCTTTTTACTATTTTAGTTTGTCTAGAAATAATTGATCTTTATAGTTTCTGACCCTCTAAAAATGAAACCATAGTTCCTGTAGTTGCTATGGTGATAGAAAAATCCCTAGGATCACTGCAGAATATATGATTTCCATTTCTATCCTGAATACTTCCCTATCCTACCTGAAAATATGACGGCAAAATGATGAAGTACTCACTTTTTAGGCAACTTCTTCCTTAATTTTGACATGCCCCTGTGACTTGACCTCCCCAGCCCCCCATTTCAATTCTGTTAAGATGTTTATTTGTTAGCCACTCTTTCTGCAAAAGGAAATTTGAACTTGTGGAAGACATTTGTATATGAGTTTATATAATTCAAGTCCTTAACATTTTAAAATAGCATCATTGCAATTCTAGTTCACAGAATCAAATAAGTTAAATAAGACCCTATTTATACACTATTAATGGAGAAAAATTAGATAGGGAGGTAACTTTTGCAACTGAAAGATGGAATCTGAATATGTAAAATAAGCAAAAACAGAAGACTATGGACTATACTGTTTTAATTCATATTTCTAGTTGAAAAGCTTACTGTTTAAATAAGATCTCATTGATAACAGATACAAATAATATAGGACTCAACTTTGAGATAAATAATATTTTAAAACGTGAGTCTCATTTTAAAAAGAGAATTCGTTTTTAAAGGAGATTCGTAACACAAACAATTTGAACCTAAAAGTACTTTGTTTATTCAAGCATTGTTTAATAAGTGCCTTCACTGGGCTAAAAAGAGAAACTAGAGACCAAAGACAATTTATCTAGGGAACCAAACAAGGGACCTATTTGCCAACTAATCAGGTTGAGATTAAAGGTCTCAAGTAATTCTTAACTATGCTCTGTTCTCTGTCACAAGGGGCAGATTTCTGCTGTTTGGTTTTTCATCCATTTAATGTAAAGCGACAACTACTCCCTTGCTGTCAGAATGTTTCAATACAGAGCATGCCTTTACCCACCTAAATGGTCAACCTATTTGTATGAATGTCAAAGTAGATACTGTAGAAACTGAACAGGGCTGCAGAAGGGGATAGTGATATCTGATCAACTGAACTTATTGTTAATCACTTCTGATGAAAACAAACTTAAAAACTAAATGAATTTTAATGGCATTTCTTACGTAGAGCTAAGTTCTTTGTTTCCCAAATACCACGAAAAGTGCCAGTATTATTTCTAGCATTTAAAATAGCATCATTTCTATTGTACCTTCTCTGTACTCATAAAAATAAATGGGCATCTCACAGATACAAGACTTAACATGCAATTCAGCACTTGCTTAAACTTCAGCACACAATTAAAAAATGAGGATGTCTATAATTTATAGGCTATGTCTTTAGTGCTATTTTATACCAAGGAGTAAGCTCAAATTCACCTTCATGAGTTTAAAACTCTTACCAAGGTAGGATTTTCAATAATAGGTTGATTGTGGGATGCGTATACAAACATTAATCTGAAATTTTGTCTTCTTTTTTAAAGTTTGAAATAAAATATTTATAAATTATTTAGAAAATATTTATTTCAAATTTTGCCAGAGCTCCCCTAATAAAAAACGTTTCAGTAAGAAAAAACTAGCTATCTTAAAATTGAAACAATATTGTTTCAGAGATATAATGATATAAGCTAAAATATAAGATAACATGGAATTGATTGTTTACTGTATTTTCCCCTAAAAGTGACTTACATATTTCAATGATATTCTGGTTTGAAGTACATCGAGCTTCATTTAAAAAAATATATATAAAATTGCTTCCTAGTGATTCCTCAGTTTTCATTTCTCAAAATGACTCATGAGCAAATGGCTACAAACCTGTAATTCACATTTTTTACCATATTTACTTTCTGAAGTAAATGTCTATTTATTGGTTTACTAATAGCTTCTTTACCGCATCTTTTCCCTCATCTGCAGCATTCAACACTGTTAAGGCTTCATCACACAGCCCTCGCCTCCCTAGTCTTACCTAGTTCTGCTACATCCTGGGTTTCTCTCTACTTCTCTGAGAGCTATATCTCTGCTTCATTCACTAACTCAACAACTATCTGTTGAAAATCTACCATGTGCCAGGCACATTCTACATATTGGAGATATAATAGTGAGCCAGAAAGACAGAGTTCTGTTCTCATGAATGTCACCTTCTACTGGAGGAGAAAGTAAACAAACAGGATAAATGAGTAAATTGGATAGTCGATTAGAGAGTGATAAGTGCTAAGGAGCAAAACCAAAGCAAGGAAAGAGGATATGAGCGAAGGTTGGAAACTTAGTTGAGGAGGTCAGAGAATACTTTACTAAAAAGGTGATTTTTAAGTAAAGACCTGCAGGAACAGAAGGAGTTAACCATGTGAAGAAGAATCAGGGAAGAACATTCCAGACACTTAAAGCAAGTGCAAGGGCCTTGACACTGGAGTGTACCTGGAGGGATCAAAGAATATGAAGGAGGTGTTTATGGGTGTAATACAAGAGCCAAAGAGTACCAGAGAAATATCATAGAAAGAATGGAACGGCCAACTCATGGAGGGCCTTGTGGGCATAATGAGGACTTTCTTATTTATTCTGAGGGGAAAGAAGAGCCTTCAGGGTTTTGAGCAGAGGGGTAATATGATCTGACTTTTCTTTTAATTATCCATGCTGGAGATGGTGGTTTGGATCAGAGTAGTGGTGGGGTTAAATTCTTGATACACTCTAAAGGTAGAACCCATAAGATTTGGTGGCTAATTGCATGTGGGTTGGTAGAGAGAAGATTCAAAGATAACACTACAAATTCTGGCATGAACAACCGGAAGAATGGAGCTGCCATTAAATATAACGTGGAAAATTGCAGGAGGATCAGGTTAGGGTGCAAGGGTTAGCATAAATGTTTTGACAAGTTAAGTTTAAGATGCTTATTGGACATCCATGTAAATATAAAAGACACAATAGGATATATAAGTCAGCGTTCAGGAGAGAATCTCCATTAGAGATATAAATTTGGGAATCATTGAAGGTAATTTGTTAGCTCTTCTTCCACACTTGCTCACAAAATATGAGTCTTTTCCTATGATCCTTTCCCAGCCCTCTTTCCTCTAACTCCACCTCTGTGGACCATCTCCGCCACTCCCACGACCTAAATATCATCTTGACGCAAATGAATCTCATTTGGTGGCGGTAGAAAAGAGGATCAGCAAGATGTCAAGATGGTATCATAGATTCACCGCTGAGAGTGCTCAACAGAGGGGGCATGCAGCAGATGTAGGGACTCAGCCGTTTAATGATTGACTCTGCTTAAGGCTACAGTCAAGTGTTTGTGGGCTAACAGAAATACGAGGAGCAAAAAGAAGTACAGAGAGAAAATTGCAGTCTATAGGTCGGTGGAAGCTCAGTCAGAGATTCTTGGTTTTGTTACCATGGTGGGATGACATATACTTCCCAGAAAACCCTTCCTTAACCAGTAAGAGTCTTCAACTAGCCACACAGAAACATATCTGGAAATCCAGCCCTCAAAATATTGCACCAACAGATGAAAGTGGGTGTCTGGGATGTTGCGGATCCTCCCAGTGAAATTTAATAAAGTGAGTCCTGGTACAATTACCTCAATTAAGGGTAGAGTTCCTTTTTCTTCTCTAGAGGTTTTATTTTTTATTTTATTTTTTGTATTCTCTTTCTAGCTTTATTGAGGTATACGTGACGAATAAAAACCACACATATTTAAGGTGTGCAATGTGCTGTTTTGATATAAGTGTACATTGTCAAATGAGTACTACAATCAAGCTAATTAACATATCCATCAACTCACGGTTACTCCTTTTTTTTTTTTTTTTTTGAGGTGGGAACACTTAAGATCAACTCTCTTAGCAAATACCAACTATACCATACAGCATGATGAACCACTATAGTCACCATCCTGTAGGATAGGGTTTCTAAATTGGCCCAGCTAGGCTGAACATAAAACATAAATATTTCCTTAATTTACTTTTACCTCCCGTTTTTCCCATCTCCAACTGATAATGCCACTTTTAGGTTTCTCCCTGACCAAAATCCTTCAATGATTACCTCTGGCTTTTGGGATAATTTCAAGCCCATCTTTTTGGCATTTAATACTCCAGAAAAAAAGCTGGATCCATCTACAGTTTTTATCCAACTTGATCTCCCAATGCCTTGCCAACAAAGACACTTTGGTTTGGGAAGGATAATCTCTTTGTTATCCCTCAGACACGTCTTTGACAGAAATTTTTACCTTTACTAATGTTGTTTCTCTAACTTTGAGAACCTGTTCTGCAGCAAGAAGCTATACAGTATAGTGCTTAACTGCAGTGACTGGACCTAGAACATCCCGAGTGGCACTCCCGCTGTGCTATGTACAAACTATCTCATGTGAGCAAGTTAATCAATTGCTCTGCACCTCAGTCTCTCTATCCAAATATGGGTATAATAATAGTGCCTTCCTCATAGGGTTGTTGTGATGAACATGTGAGTTACCACAAGTAAAGAATTTAGAATATGTCCTGGCACATAACAAATAAGTGTTAGCTATTAGTATTGTCCAAATTCCAATTATATTCAAAGTACAAATAGTCAAAGGCTTTCTCCTATAAAAAATTATTCTCAGTGTCTGCTTTCTACATTGCTTTTTCCTCTTCGTGAATTCAGTTACACTCACATCTTATACTATACATTTTGGCTATATGCTGTCTTTCCTACTTTTATTACTTTCTAACTTGTTTGTATAGTTATGACGTGTATTCAATTAACGTTACAAATTACCAGAGTGCAGGGATCATATCTTATATTTGTCCTTTAGTTAAGCACAGTATTTGGGCCTGAATAAATATTTGTTGATTTGAATTGAAAAGTTGAGTTGAAGCTCTGAATCTTAACTTATGAAAATCCAATTCGAATGGAATCATTGGAGCTTTAAGATTTGTTACATTGTTCTTGAGCCATTGCAGATATGCATTCAGGCCCCAACAGATGTTGTGAGCTATTCAGGTATCTCCCTGTTTATTCTATTTTACTTTTATTGGTTATTTAGCTGTTAGAGTAAATAGTGGAACAACAATCCATCTGCATTTCCTGGCTACGTTTCTCCATAGTTTCCTCACAGTCCCTCAGACACCTAACAAGAGATAAAGTCCTTCATTCAGAATTACATCTGCCCAAGTTTCCCAAATGGCATAGAGCATCAACAAGAACAAAAAGAGAAACACAAAAACCAGCACTTCACTGCTCCAAGTGTTCCTCAAAGATGATTCTAGTCCATCTGCACCAACTAAACTGAAAATGATTTCACAAGTCATTTTGTGATAGGCACATTTTGCATAAAGTTGCACAAATTTTCTAAATCATTTTACAGAAAATCTTGATAGAAAAATTGGCTTTTGCCCATAGCAAATGAGAGTTGTGTAGAAGCAAATGCTTTTCTCTTCATTAAAAATTAGACATATGGCATTCTATGTTTTCAAGTTTTTTAGAATCAGAACGTTTTTAAGTCTTGTGTAACTGAGCAGAGGAAGGGCAGGTAGGTTTTACAGAGAAAAATTCTAAGGCAATACAGCAACCCAGGGAAACCTAAAAAACTGATTACCACCGAAGAATGAGATTGGAAAATGTGGACTGGATGCTTTTTTTTTTCACTTTATATTCTTTTATCCTGCATAAATATGCAATTATGAGCATCTTGTTATTTTGATAAAGAACTAAAAATTAAGTATGAGTGATCAAGCAAATTTATAGATAACTGCTATACAAGACAGAATGTAATTAAATCTGTGCAAATTAATACAAATGACAGTACACTATTTTGGAAAAATAGGTAATATTTTGCCCACTGTATAAAGGATTAGTGCTGGTGATGTTGGGAGAACATGCTTTCCATCACAGTGTTTTACATGAGGGATGGAAAAACAAAACCATTGTTTCATATATTTGTTCTGAACCTAAATGTATAAATTTAAGAAAAACAACAAAAAACAAAGCAAAACAAAAAACATGATATAGGAGCAGGACCTTAACACTTGACCTCATTTCCTTACCTTTTTGGAAGCCCCATAGATTTCCCTAATGATGAGAAAATCCTTTAAACTTTTGCCTAAGGTTTGGCAAATTAAATTTGGGAATTGGTAGTAATTGGTGTCCGTTAATTATATGTGATTCACAATACAAAGTTCTTGATTTTTTTCCTTGAATGTTTAACGATGTGCTTAGGATTCAGAAATAAGCAGAACTGGGTAAAAGTCATTGTATTAGATTGAACAATATGCAGTTGCCAATATCTGAACATTTTCACTCACATAATGTCAATTCGTGAGGTTCAACTGAATGTTATTATAGTATTAACATGCTCATGATTACCAATTTAAGCAGGAAAATGAACATAGACTAGCTTTTTTAAATAGCAAAGGAAAAACAACAACAAAATAAATAACAAAAACAATCTCAAAACTCCAAGGAGAAAAGAAAAAAAACACTACTGATTAAACCATTCTTCACTCAGAGCTTCAATGTTTTGAAACAGTTTAGTCATGGTTCTGAACTCAGAACAAAGGATTTTAAATTACTGAAATAGAATTGGGAAAAATGTGAATTCAACATATTTCGTTAAAAAACAAAACTCCAGGGGCTGGCCCCAGCTTGGTGGTTAAGTGCGTGCGCTCCACTACTGGCAGCCCGGGTTCGGATCCCGGGCGCGCACCGACACACTGCTTCTCCAGCCATGCTGAGGCAGTGTCCCACATACAGCAACTAGCAGGATGTGCAACTAAGACATACAATTATCTACTGGGGCTTTGGGGAGACAAAGGGAAAAAAAAAGCAGGATGATTGGCAATAGATGTTAGCTCAGGGACGGTCTTCCTCAGCAAAAAGATGAGGATTGGCATGGATGTTAGCTCAGGGCTGATCTTCCTCACAAAAAAAAAAAAACTCCAAACAAAATAAAACAACAACAAAACAAACAAACTAGAAGACAGTATCCTATTCTTGGCAAAAGCCATGGTGTATGGAAACTTGGAATGATTTAGAGTTTGCATTTCTGTACCTCAAGAGAAAAATCAAAAAGTGAATTATTTATTTGGCACCTACAATCAACAGAAGAATGGAAAATTTTATCCCTGAATAAGTAATACTTAGCTTTGGAAATACAGTAAAAGAATACGACTGGAAGTATAGAAGATTCTCTAACAGAAGTATTGGTTGAAAACAAACCTTTTTTAGCTTATGTACATTCTCTTCTTTTACTTTAAACTTTTTTTTTAATCTTTAGGCTATTTGCCAAATTTGGAAATAACTTTAAGTATCTCATGCTGTTGTTAACATTTTCTTTAAAGTTTTTTATATATATATAAATATGCAATTTATAAGGTAAAATATAAGGTTTACCACATTATTAAAGGCAAATTGTTTCTGGGATTATTTACATGCAATTTAATTTACAATAATTTTAAAGCTTTTGTATATTTGCTAAAGTAATATTGGTTTTACAAATCTAAAAACGTATATAATCACACATTTTTTACAAGATCTTTTTGTACATAATCCTACATAATTTAACTTAGTCTTCACAATAGTACTGCTGAGTAGTCTGGGACAACTATTATCACTGATCTAATTTCAAAGTTAAAAAAACTGAGACTCAGAAATTTTAGGGGACTTGCTCAAGTATACAACTATTGAGAGTCAGATTCGGTGTCTAAATCTAAGTCCTTTATGTTCAAATCCAGGGCTTTGCTCACCTCTCTAGTCTACTGCTTGTCATAACCACATAATGCAAACTCAGTGAATGGGACAAATATTACTATTATTTTAATTACATGTGGGTTTCCTGCTGCACACTTTCATAAATGATTGGTTTAAAACTCAGTATGTAAAAACCTAGAGCAAATGTCTCCACATGGTATATATGTGTAGATTGTTAAAACTCACACATGTCTGGATGATTTAACTCAATGTGTTAGGATATAATGTAAAAGAGGTTAATTTTGTTTCTTTGTTTAGTCTTGGCACTGACAGATGAACATTACTTTCTCCTCTTCAATTACAGAGTCCATATCTGGATTTACCAGACTGTCATTCATTCAACAGATGTACACTGAGTGCCTATTAAGTGCTAGGTACTGTTCTAGGAGCTGTAGATACAGTAGTGAACAAGAAAAAGAAGATACTATTTCTTCTTCCTAATGGTTGTGGGTATGATGGATGTTGGTCACCATGGCGCACAGGTCAGAAGGAGTAGATGGCTCACTTGCAAACTACTGCAAATGGTGCAAATTGTATCTTTTGCTGTTGCTGACTTAGTATCATCATCTTAATAAACGTAGCACTGAAGTTAAATGGGTATACACACACTTAAATGCATGTGTACGTTTGTTTAGATTTCTAAAACTCTGCACTATTGTTTTCACATTTGCGGAAGGTGAAAATAATAGCTTTAAGCAGTTTTAGCTAACAAAAATGCCTTGAGATACTTTGCAACTTGGTTAACAGAAGAGCACACAACCTTCACTTCTAAGAAAAAGGGATTAGAGAAACCCATTAGTAGCTGTTGTGACAGCAGTCGTTGGGGAGTAGATCTGTCTGAAAATTGAAAAAGAGAAATTGGAGTGCCAAAAACTCAAACTCCAGTTCATTTTCACTTTCTGGAATTTGTCTTTATCTGACAGATGAAGGCAACATCCCATATAAATCTAATTCTTATCCTCTTTATGTCCCATCCAGCTACCAGGCACTACATTAATGACATATCAAATTGGGAAGAGTGCTCAATCAAAAGGCATTAAAGTACTTGTTAATTAGATTTTTCTGAGCGTCTACAGAAATTTTAAAAAGTTATTTTTAGTGGCTCTCTGGTAAGTTGCCCTTTTGATTTTTTCTGCATGGTTTATGGTCCACATGTGAAAAACACTTCCTAAATACAACTATATATTTTGGCCAAAACATTCTCCATAGGATGATGCATGGTCTTTGCATAAATAATAAATCAGTAATTATAGATCGCAGATCGAAAAATGACATCATAATTGGTCAAAGAACAGCTTGACTAGTTCATGAATAGAAGGCAAACCTCCCCAGAAATTAATTGCGACCTCAAAATTTCTACCAGCCTCATGAATTGTAAGTTTTAATGTGGAAGTTTCTGACTTCCAGAATTTATAGGATGGGGATTATCAAAATAGTCTTGCTGAGAGAATGGAAGGAGTAGGAGTGAGTTCTTAAAGTACATTTTAGCAGAGATGGGAGTAAATTGCAGCATGGGAGTCAAAGTCGGACAACTGCTGGGCCTGATAAAATAATAGCAGGGAGAAAAGAATGACTAATTTCCTATAAAAAAGAGACATGTACAAAATATAAAGGAAAATTGTACCAAAGCACAGATAAATATGAACTGGGCATGACTATAATGCAGTAAATATCTATAATCTCTTCACTATAAGAGAAATGAAAAATGAGGTACTATAAAAATGATTTAAGTAGGATTTAAATTGCAGCGAATAGATTAAGATTTGTAAAGTAATTCACAAATATAAATAGCAAATGGAACAAATAAATTCCAAATCATAAAAACAGTTGAAAAAGGGAATTATATTTATAACCGAATAAATGTGTTAGTCGAAAAACTTGATTTTCCTCAGAGAAATCACTAAATGATTACATTATTCAAAATGTTATATATAGTCCAAAAGATCGGTTCTTATAATATGGTAATATATTAATAAAACTCATGTTTTTCCATGCCCCAAAGTATTCTATTAGAAAATTTAGGTAGAAATTCAAAAAGCATTTGCTTTCAAATTTTGCTTTGACATTTTATATGATCCATGAATATTTAATGTAGAATAACTGAAATATCCTTTTGTTGGAATATTATTAAATTGGTGAAAAATCTAACCCTTTATCTAGCATGACCCTGTATTACAATGTGCACAGAAACATTAATTCTTTTATTTTCCTTCAGATATTTTGTTCAGATTTGTACACATGGCACCTCCTTCTACTATCTAATTCCCCTAATACCAGAATAGAAAAACAGTCAGTTTGATCACGGCATTAATTTTGTCTTCACTCAAATGATTGGCATTATTAAATTTGTGCTTAAACGTGATGAAACAGATTCTGAAGGAGAAAGATCTTGACCAAGGTGACAAGATCTCTGTTGCCAGTACTTTCGCCCCTGCTTCAAGGCAAGACTGGCATATGGAAGGTAAAAATACCAATGAAAAGAAATTCTACATCCCTCAAGGGATCATCTGCCAAGTTCAGAGGACAACTAAAATCTCCCAACTGAGCCCCATATCTGCTGAGGAGTTTTTATACACCCATGCTCAAGTTTTTGTGTGAATACAGAAATAAATCTACTATCTCCACTTTGAAAATATTTCCAGAATCTGAAAATCTCTCCTTACCACCCTAGTCCAAGCAATTGGCATCTCTTCTCCAACTGTTCTCCTTGCTTTTACTCTTGATTCCCTACACTTCTACTCTCTACCAGGCAGCCAGTGTGATCCTTTTAAAACATAAATCAGATCATGTCACTCACCTCCTCGAAAACCTACAACAGCTGCTATCTCACTCAGACTGAAAGGTAGTCTTTACAATGGTCCACGAGGCCCTCCAGAATCTGGACCCTCACAGCCCCTTTGACCTCATGCCCTAGTACCCTCCTCTGGCTCCTGCTCCAGCCACATGGGCCTTCCTGCTGTTCACTGATCCATTTAGGCATGCTCCCAATATGTGGGTCTTTGCATTGACTGTTCACTATGCCCAGACAGCAAGATTGACTCCCTTACCTTCTTCATATCTTTGCTCAAATGTCCTTGCCCCGTCTATTTAAAACTGCAATCCCACCTCCTGCCATTCCACCTACTCCTGCCCCTTTAGTAGGCTTATACCCCCGTACCTGAGTACCCGACTCTGTTTTCCTTTTTTTCATAACACGTATCATTTTTAAACATACAATATTTACTTGTTATTTGTTTGTTTGTTTGCTTATATTCTGTCTCCCACTGTCTCCCACCAGTAAAAGCTGTATGAGGGCAGGGTCCATCGGTTTTGTTCACTGTTTTTTAAGCACTTAGAGTCATGCCTGGTACATAGTAAGAGCTTAATAAATATTTTTGAATGAATGAATCCTCACTCCTTAGATTAGCAGCTTGACCTAATAATTCTTTTAGGTCTCAAAGGCCATGCATAAAAGCTGAACCAGTCAAAGAAAACTGAACAACTTTGCTTTACAGTCTGGCTTTTTAAGCTCACAAGATGCTCTCCCAAGTGCTGTTGAGGTTGGACAAGGGCTGCCTTTACTTCTCGATCCTATCTAAACTCTACATTGGGCCCAAGCGTCCTGTCAACATCTGTGAGCTTTCTTCATATGTCCATACTTCTTGTCACTCTCTTGGCTGCCAAAAACATAAGACCTCACCCAGAGCATTCATGCTATCACCAGTTTAGAAGAGACAATTGAAATGGTGCATGGCTGTTTCTTTCTTTTCTTTCCTTCTCTTTCTTTTCCTTTTCCTATATCCCTACCTCCCTCCTTCCCTTCCTCCCTCCCTCCCTCCCTCCCTTCCTTCTTTCTTTCCTTCCTTCCTTCCATGGGATCTTTTTAAACTGGCATGGAATCAGTGGGAATTAGAACCCAGGAGATTTTTCCTATGAACTGGGCATGACAGACCTCAATATTCTACCATGTTCTGCCCAAATTCACCCTTGCTATGCTCAACATAACACTTAGAAAAGGTAGTATAGTATACTGGTTAATAGATCAGATCCTGGAGCTCCTTTGTGTGGGTTAAAATCCTTGCTCCATCTCTACTAGTTGTGTCAACTCTGTCAAGTTACTTTGCTTTATATTTCTTCAGTTTCTTCATCTATAAAATGGGGATAATAATTTTAGATACTGCATAGAGTTGAAGGAAGGATTAAATTAGTTAATATAGGTAATTTGTTAAGAGTACCTAAGTACTGTATAAAAATTGATTCTCATTATTATAAGAGATAGAAGCTAGTTGTCATCTTTATTCTAAGACATACTCTTATTTTTGTCCTAAAAATTCACCTTTATCAATGCCAAGGCCTAACTGAGCAACTAAGCAACTCCTTAGTGAGGGAGTAGCATAGTCACTGGGGAATTCCACACTAAGTTGATGGAGTATTTTCCAGGACTTCTGTTGGCAAGTGCTGACTAAAAAGTATATATGCCATTATTTCTTTCAAAATTATCCCAGTTTGTGTTCCCCTAGAAACAGATCCTAAGACTAGAATGTGCCTGCAAATGATTTACTTAGGAATGATCCTAGGAAGCACTGGTAAGGGAGGGGGGAAGTAAGAGAGGAAGTCAGTAAAGAATATCGAGTATAGTATGATGAAGGTTTCTACTGTGTACACTGGAGTCTCAATCTTGCTGGGGAACTTCAGGTCAGAGTATAGAACATTCCTCAGAGTTACCCCAACTAAAGATGTGAATGAGCAGTGGCGTTTACCCACAGAAAGCCATCTGTCATTGGCTGAGGTTTGTTAGGAGAAGTTAGGAGGAAGAAACTTAATTCCCTGACACTTATGGGCTTTGATGACTAGAGAGAGCTCTAAGGCAAAGAGTTCCAGGAACTTGCAGTTGGCAGCTGCCAGTCAGAGTGCAGGGAATACTGAGTGAGGGGTGGGTATGGGTGAAGCTCCAAGAGTATCTCAGACACAGATGGAAGTGAAACTTTTGGGAAAATCAGGTATATGGAGGCAGTAGGATAAATCCTTTCCATTGGGCCTCTTAAATGGATCATTTCTGCTTTCATGATAAGATTTCAAATACTTAAAGCTCTTAGGGGCAAAACTTTTGGCAACTTAAAACTTGTGATGCTAAAAATTTCTATATTCATACTTTATTATTATTTTTTATTGTGATAAGAACACTGAACATGAGATCTACCCTCTTAACAAATTTTTCAGTGTACAATACATTATTGTTATTTATAGGCATAATGTTGTACTGCAGATCTCTTGAACCTATTCGTCTTGCATAACTGAAATTTTATACCCATTTATAGCAACTCTCCATTTCCCCCTCCCCGCAGTCTGGCAACCACCATTCTACCCTCTTTTACATTCATACTTTCATACGAGACACTTTAAAGCATGATTTCATGATTTAACATAGTAATTATATTTTAGAAAATTTTATTAAGACAATTGCCTTTTTATCCTTAAAAACAAAGTACAATATTGTACTTAAAACAATATTAAAACTTAAAAACCAACTCCTAATATTGACTGAAAGCTTCAAAAATTTAAATTCTTTCAAAATTATGGTACTATCATTTATGTCATGAATAATATTAACTTTTTACACATAAAAACACAATTAATTGATTCACAATGCTAATATTGGCTTTGATATAAGAATAAATATTACTTATATTGCTCATTCATCGCTAGTTATTCCTTAGCTAGTGTATTAGCCATTAAGTGCAGATTTCCTTATGTAATTAGGTGTTTATCTGTTTAGTTCTTGTCAAAATGATTAGATAGCTTTCCAATTCAATACATCTATGGAAATCTTATGTGCTATATTATTATATTTTGTTCAGAAAGTAATTATTTTAACTTATTAGACATTATTTGTGTTGTATTACACTTTTAAGAAATATGTATGTTAAACCACAGCAATACCTACTACAGTTCTGTAACTTGATTCTTGCAAATCTGTCAGGAATAAAATCAACCACAATTTAATTTCAAACTTTCCCAACCAGCAGCTGTACAATTTATGTGCTGCTTTTCTATTTTTACTACTGGATAATGACAATGATGAATGCCTTTAAGAGGAAATACATGTTAATTGAGAAGACTGAGATCAAAACGATCCCCCTTCAAAAAGCCCATGAAGGTAGGAAGCCCATTGGCCTGCTGCAGGAGATTTGTTGGGAATGAGATGGAATTATGCCCAAAACTGCATCTAATGAGGATTCAATAATCCAGTTAAATTAAACCTGCAATAATACCTTTTTACAAACCACAGTAATCAATACCATCACAATTGGTGTCAGCTATAATACTATTAAACATATCTGGAAGAACAAATGATTAGCTACAAGTGCAGCCAGGGACCCATCATTCTGAGTGAGCCAGGTTAAGAGGTATGAAGACAAAGACACTCAATTGGCAACTTAATAAGCTTAGGGTCACTGGTCTCCTGACCCATATGTCTATGAACATGGAAAGAAATGAATATTGGCTCATTAGCAGTGATTTACATGTAGAGTGACAATGATGAACTTACAAACTGTGCTGTCATGAGAAATTAGTTAATGTGAATAATAACAGGAATGCTGGCATGTTTCCCTTATCAATTGAATGGGTTTCTTTTCTTCACTGTACTCATCATTGATTTAATTTTTACTTTAAAGAGAATAAGAAATAGCACCATACTGAAATGGATGGAGTAGTTCCAGAGATCTATGCATCTCTCATTTTATTTTCGTGTGTAATTTTATAGCTTATTTGATAAAACGTATTAAACTCAAGTCACTCAAGATATTGCAACTCTGATTTCCAAAACGAACAAATAGTTTTATCTATTTGTATACTTATGCAGACAAATGTGTGATAGAGAATGAGCTCCCAAGCAATCATTTTGAGTATAAAATACTTTAGCTAATAGGTGCTGCTGAGAGCAAACTTATCTTCTGTCTATAATCTTATGCTATTTGCATTGGAAAATACCAAACTCTGGCTATACTATAACATTTCATTTTGAGTGGGAAATGTATGATCACAAAAATTATCTTGAGACACACATTATTATATACATTTTCTTGATGCTACATTCATTTATCTTCAGACACTTCCCTCTAAAATGCAAAGCCTATTTCCTCACCATGTTTTGTCTTAGTTCAGAATTCAGAAACTTGCAGTTGGTGGTTTGAAAAAAGCTGGATTTGGTTGCTACTTTTAAAGAAAATATTTTATTGTTTTTTATTCATTTAAATTCCGTATATTGTAGTATTGATACTGACACTAATTTCAAATTGAATACGTATAAGTAGAAAATATAAAACTAAAATTATACAACAGATATAATTTAAAACCTTATCTAATCCCACCCCCCCCCTTTTTCCTTTTTGGTGAGGGAGATTGGCCCTGAGCTAACATCTGTTGCTAATCTTCCTCTTTTTGCTTGAGGAAGATTGGCCCTGAGCTAACATCTGTGCCAATCTTTCCTCTATTTTGAATGTGGGTCGCCACCACAGCATGGCTTACTGAGTCGTGTAGGTCCGCGCCTGGGATCCAAACCCACAAACCTGGGCCGCGGTAGTGGAGCACCAAACTTAACCACTATGCCACTGGGCTGGCCCCTAATTCCCCCTTTTATAGGAGAAGAAATGAAAGTAATGTATCATTTGGGAATAAATTGTTCCTCTATCAAAGCTTATTTTTTTGGTGAGTCCTTTCTGCCCCAAACGCATGTGAAACTATTAATTTTAAGTATTCCTTTGTTTTAGGAAGTCTCTCAACATTAAATATTCTAAAATACCTCTTCTACTTTACATTTCTCTTTCTACCCCAGATTTCTAAAGCTAACCATCCTGTAAAGTGTTTTAAGAATTCCATGTGTAAATCAAAATGCCTTCACTGTATACATTTAAGTCAATTGTTTTGGTACCGCAAATGATCAGTGTGATCATCTTGCAAAACTAAATAGAAGTGCTTTGCTTTTACCTTCAGAGACTCCTCTTGTTTAAAGAGATCTTCAAAATCTTTAGCGCAGAGGTCAGGAGCATTAAGAAGTTGTTCCACTTCTGATAGGGCTTGTGAGACATGAGTGATCTCAGTCAGATAAGCAGAAGGCACATAAGAAATTTCCAAAGGCATATCTTCAGTCATCACCATCACTGATTCTTCATGGACAGTGTGCTGGTATAGATATACAAAAGAATAATTCTTTTAGCTTCCTAATATTGAAAAGACCTCTATTGAGTTTATACAGATTCCAGTCTATAGCTGACAGAGGGCTGAAAGTGGATAAAAGATGCATGTTGATAAGTCTAGTAAAGAGATTATTTATTATTTATATACCCTTTTCTTCCAAAAAGTGTTAGAAGCATTTTATAATAACAGATACATACATATTAGCACCATGATATAAGAATGAAAGACCAAAGGTCATAAGGTCATGTGGGGGGTAGTTTTACCCTAAGAAAAGGATTATTTTTACAACTGGTTTTTAAAATGTAATTCTAAGATTCCCGGAAAACTAAGTATAGGATGGAATGGGGGGGGGTTCTACATCTGTGGTATTCATACCAAAAGAACCTTTCCTATACTTTTCCCCCCTAATATTGATTGACATACAAGCGGGACGAAGTGTTTTTAGCTGCTATGTACCTTTCTATTAAGCACCTCTCTCCTCCAAATTCCAAACATCAGCTCCTTTCTTTGATGCTACTTTCTTACTAAGTTAAGCTGCTAATTAAGGTAGCAGATGAGTAGGACTGAGGGTGGATTTAATATTTTAATAAGAACTCCAGAAAGTCCTGAGATCTAAGGGAGCACCAGCCTTTCCTCCTGCATCTAGACTTTCCTACCCGGCATTCAAGCGCTAGGACTAATGGGCATTTGGAGCTCAGAGTCCTTTTGGATTTGGCCTGTAGTGCCTCTTTCCCTATTCCTTATAAGAGCAAGAAATAAATACTATTTGGCACACAAATTCAGAAAGATAGATGACCTCTCCTCTCTTCTGTCTACACTATAAGCAGCAAAATTCTTGTAATTGAAATTAGTTTCCCAGTAACTTTGTTTTGAATTGATTAACTGCCACCTGCCTGTTGATGGGGTCAGCTGAAGGGTTTCAGTGGCAGGGTCTCTGGGGGAGTTCTGACGATAAGCATGCTAACAGCCATTTATTACTGCAAGCCTTTATGACAACACCATCCTCATTTTTGTAGTAATGCAATTAAATGGAGTTTAAGACCCCAGATTAAATCCACATAAAGGTGAGTAAAATTACAAGCTGGTCCATTTACACTTTCTTTGTAATTTCTCAGGTCCAGGATTTTTGTACTCAATCTTGACATAATATGAAAGTAAAATAATTCTAATTTAGATGTCTCATCTACTTATGACACTGCAAATTCACAGAATTACACAAATTAGCTTATATTACGTGATACCTTTTACAAAGTTTGGTTTACTGTGTATATCTTGACCAAATACATGACACATACTACTTCATGATCAGTAGAATGATAATCTACATGCACTTCTAATTTTACTTTTAAAATAATATTAGAATTTTGGGCTAGAGTTTGATGAGAACAATTCATAGATTTAACCACAGATTTTTAAATCCAAATTCTCAATCTCTTCATTTCAAAGCAACCCTTTCACCAATTGAAAAGAAAAACAAATCACTAGGCTATTTGTGAAATTTCCACTGACACATTAGGTTTAACACTAACTAGTAGACATAACAACACAAGTCAAGCAAATTTACCGTGATTTTCATACATTTCATTAGATTGGTGACTCCGTTGTTGTTTTTTTTTTTTTTGTGAGGAAGATCGGCCCTGAACTAACATCTGCCAATCCTCCTCTTTCTGCTGAGGAAGACTGGCCGTGGGCTAACATGCGTGCCCATCTTCCTCCACTTTATATGGGATGCCACCACAGCATGGCTTGAAAAGTGGTGTGCGACCAGGATGCGAACCGGCGAACCCCGGGCCACCGCAGTGGAGTGCGCGCACTTAACCACTTGCACCACCGGGTCGGCCCCATGACTCTGTTGCTCTTAATAAAAATTTCCAAGTTAATAAGTGTTTCTTTCTTATTTGCATCAGTTGCTTCAACTCCTGAGGGAAAGATAGTTCTACATCATCTGAAATAAGAATATTTCCTATACCATTTTTACATAATGGTATAATTGTTTTTCTTTTTAATTATATGCATTTTATACCTGTAAGCTTTTATGGAGTAGTGGTTTTTGTGATTAGGGACAGAGTTGGGTAGAAGACAAGTAGTAGTTTCTCTCTTATGTTTGTGTGTATGTATGTATTTTTGTTCATCCAAGGGGGTTGTTTTAGAATGAGACATATCTTCAAAATATTTAGAAAACATCTGAGTCTCATTTAAAAAACTCAGTGTGAGTTCCAAAAGGTTTTGATATCTGTCCTCATTATTTTCTCTTAATAGAAAAATGATTCTAAGTTCTTTATATCTTCTTTCTGTTTCTTTTTTGACATGTAGTTTCCTTGATATTTATTACCTACCTTAGGGATGCTCTCAGTTGTCTTAAATTTCTATTGGTGCCTTATAAACACAGTAATTATGGATTATAGACAGCAAGGAACTTAACTGAATAGTTAAACATAATAAAGAAAAGAAGAACGAAACTACTGCCTTGGATTTAACTTCCTGAAATACAATTTAAAGCCCTAATTTCTAATTCTTTGGTGTTTGTGGCTGATGATATTTTGTTTTGCATAGCTGAACTTTATGTAAAAATGAGATTTATTTACATAATAATTAATGCTGACCAGACAGCTCTGAAGACTAGAGCGCTGTGTCTCAACAAATAAGATCTAGCATCTGCTGCAGTCCTAAACCAGGACTCTAAGAATGTCGGCAGCACACTGTCTTCTGGCTTTTCATTTATTAAGCTTTTCATTACTTGACTACGTGTGTCTATCATAGATTCTTATTACATATTGATTCACTTAATTCTTTACCTCATAATAAATAGTCATCAGCACAAGAGAAAAAACATTTTCACCTATATTTCAATGGAAATCTCCTTTAGGAGAATGTTATGTGACACCTATTTAAATCCAGAATTTTTCAAATAATTGAAATTTTGTATCTGGTTCTAAAAACCATTTTTGCTTTTTCTTTTCTTTAATGATGAAATCGTTATTAACTTGATGGTAATACCCTTCAAAGAAACATTAGCCATTGTATTGCACATAGAGCATGCTCTATTAATATACATATCGTGATTATTTTCAAGACTATAAAAGATATGCAGTCTTAGATCAGTTGGTATCAATAAGTGGACTAACTATGCCATATCCTATTCACTCCATGCTCAGACATGGCATGAAGAGATTCTCTAGAACATTCAGAAATATTAAAACTGTTAACGGTTGATGAGAGCAATCAAAGAAATAGAAAGGTATATTCTATCACTTTAGAAAAGATCTGAATGAGAAAACACTGCAACCTTGCTATCGTAAACAACTGATAAATAAGTAACCTTTCTTTTTTTTTTTCTGTTAAAAAAAGTAAATTAGAATGCCTATAATTCCTAAAATGCCTTCCGGTTACAATTACATGCGGGCAGTGACTCAGCTGTATTTTGTAAATTAACATCTAAAAGGTTAATATCACATATTCAATATATTTAATGAAGACTGATCTATTGGAGGATTTAGTTTCTCCTATCATCTTGATACATAATATCCAGTCATCATAGATAGGAGAAGTTAAGTGGTGCATATCAGCTGAATAGAGAAATCTAAAGTATGATCCTGTGAACTTCTATGAGAAATAGAAATATTTCAAAATAACTCTTTGACACAATTGAGAAACTGTCAACTCATTTTCTAGAAAATTTAGTTGCATAAATTTTGAATAGTCTCATTTCTTATAAAGTTCTAATAGATATAATAATTTTTAATATATAGAGCTGCATCATAATTTTTATATACAAGAAACTGCCAAAAACTTAATTGAGAGAGTCAGACATTTTGAGGTCTAGTTTACTATCTACTCCTTAAAATATATCATTCCTTTTGACAGAATCATGCAGGTCTATAATAAATAAACTATATCCACTGAACGACTTCCAGTTTGGTCTAATAAAAATTTCACCAGTTATTAAAAAATCAGTGTAATTGGAAGTATCGTGTTCACTTTCTCTTCTTTATGCAAAATCCATGCACTCATATTCAGATTTTGCCTTTTCGTTTGAATTTCATTAACTCTGCCTTGAATAATTATATCCTTCTGAATTTTGATGTGGACAAATCCTGTCTAACCTTTTGAAAATCACTTGCTTTTGTTAATGTTCTTTACCACCTTATATCATTATAGATATTCATGCATCATTAGCAAGGAAGTGCTGTAGCCATCCTAATTCATTTTATTTCTCTCTGTTCATATTCATTTCTAATGATATATACCTAAAAGAATATAGTATCCTTATTTTCTGGGAATGAAAATCAAGAGACGTGGAAGAAAGCCCCAAAATACCTATCTTTATTAAGGAATGAAAAGCTGAGTTGATGCTTAAAAAGGATTAGTATAGGACAAAACTATGATTTGTAACTCCTGAAGTTAAGGTGAAAACAGTTTTGAGATTTTGAGCTATGTAAGTAGGCAGAGGTATCACTCATAAAGTTTTTAATAAACTTTGGTTTCGCTGAAACTTTAGTTATCACATTCTTTTTACTACTTAAAATTTGTTTCTTGAAGGGCCACATAACTGCATGAGATAAAGGCAATCTCGTTTTGAAACAAATGGTGCATTATATCTAAGTTTTTAAAACAAAATGTTTTCCTCCGTGATTTAAAGGACTTCTCTCTCTGCAATATAAAAGTTTCAAATGGGTTGTGGTTACTGGCCCATTTATGAGTTATGAGGTCAAAGAAACTCAGGAAGAAAAATGTGCTTTATGACATATTATTATGATATATTCCTTAAAAATACCTATATATCTAATATAAATATGGTATATAGGAAATATGTCAACATATTCAGAGTCTACCTAACAAAAATAGACTAGTATCTAGACAAAAAAGTAATACAGTGACGGAACTATTTTTTTTTTTACTCCATTAGTGTTAATAAAGACAAAGATGTGCCAAATCTTCAAAATAAAACAAGCTCATTTATTAATGATTTAAAGTGAGCCATTATATAAAACTCTGTTAATTTATATCTGTTTATTTTTCCTCCAAAGGACAATATTAAATATTATAGATTATTTTAAAATAGTAACAAAATAA
Organism: Ceratotherium simum simum; assembly: GCF_057802395.1. NCBI lineage: Eukaryota > Metazoa > Chordata > Mammalia > Perissodactyla > Rhinocerotidae > Ceratotherium > Ceratotherium simum. Next base: position 102,280,222 of record NC_141940.1, on the reverse strand, counting down.
TGTATAAATCCCAAATAAGATTACAGGCTTTAAATGGGTTCTGACGGGTCAAAAGGACGCGGAAATGGGAAAGACACAAGTTATCTTAGACAGGGAGCTCTCCCTGCTAGTCTCAAAAGTCTTCAGAGAAAGACAATTAAGCTTCCTTCTAGAGATCATTATAGTAAGAAAGACAGTTGAGCTATTTATATTTATTTCTCCTTGATCATTTATAGAAATTAGAAGCCTAAAAGGCAAATTAAATAATCAAATTTGGCAAAAAATACTGCACTAATCCATAGAGAGAAAAAAGACTCAAATAATAAAGCCTACAAAAAACAAGAATACGACACAGATGAGATAGGTATGGGTTTAGTCTTTCCTGTTCATAGTTTTGGATACACATAAATGGTTCTAACAGGACTTGGTGTTGTATGCTTTTAATTAAGTCACTGGGTAGAAAGACCTTGAATAAGCAGCCTAATGAGTCCAAATGAATTGGTTAGGATCTTACGTAGAGAAAAATAGCAAGAAGAGAGTGTTTACTCTTAGGTATCTCCCCTCCTTCTTATTGCATCATCTAGAAAATGACCTATGTGAAGCTATGTAACAAAAAAGGGGAGAAACAACCCTCAATGATCACTAAGTAATTGATCAACAAACTGGATTAAGCTTGTAATTTATGCCTTTTGTTAAAAAAGAATAAAACACACTAAATACATAAAATAAATCAGTGTAAAATATTGCAGAAAATTATCCTTTATAGCCATATTATTTATTTTCTAAAACGAGAATGATTTTTTGGTGCAAGGCAAGCTGTCAGTGAAAGAGATATGCAGATGAAGCTGGATTTGCCAGTCTTTCAGTACGTCCTACTTCTAGGAGGCCAGGGATGTGTAGTGTCCTGTATACAGGGTCTGGCTGGACCTGCTCATTGATCTGCCTCCTGTTGACTCTTCCCTTCCACAAGATCAAATTTGCCTAGTTCCTCAGGGCCAAGCTAAATTACCATCTAATTAAACTGATAAACTGAATCTCGATAATGTGTTAATGGCTTATAGTGGTTTAAAGTGTTATCCTTCACAGGATAACATTTGCATTTTAATAAGGATTTTCAATGAATTAAAATAAATTAGTAACTTGGTAGAATTCTAGTCACTAAGTATGGCCTGTGAGAGAAGTGAAAGAAAAGGGCTTTTGGTTCCCACCAAGATGAGCACCAACACATAAGCACCAACATATATACGGCCTGCCTCGTAAGAAATCACCGATAAAATGGCATGATAATTTAATAGATAAGGTAATATGCCCTAGGTATCTTACAATGTAAAATAAATGCAGCAAAGACTCAGGCATAGTACCCAGCATACAGTAGGTTATCAAAAATATTTGCTGAATAAATGAATAAAGAAACTATCAGCTTAAAAGGATAATTTTTAAAACTGTGGGACAAAATCAAAAGCTCTAAGATTTGTGTTATCAAAGCTCTGGAAAAAGAGAAGAGTGTGTTTAAGGAAAGCTATTTGAAGAAATGATGGAAGGCGGATTTGAGAGAACCCATGATCCCGCCTTCTCATCTTGGCCAATTTGAATAAACCTTTCTCCACCTCCAAAAAAAAAATAAAAAAAAAATAAATAAAATAAAATAAAATAAAATAAATATTTAGCTAAAATTGCTGGGGTCCACAGTTGTAATATAATTTCCATTGGAATTCCCAGAATTCAAACAGGAATGTTTTCTTCATTGCATAATGTAACCTTCATTGGTATAGATTTAAACGTTATTTCTGATTTAACTATGGTGCATTTCTCCAATTTAATGTACACTAGCTAAATAATATTATACATACATGTCTTGGCTCTTCAGTTGTCTCTCAGATATTAATATAATACGTTATATATTAACAAAAAAGAAGCAATTATTTGGGGTATTGTTATACAGATAATTTTAGGAGATATTAATTTTAGTCCCTTCATGGAAGTCCACAACACCTATTAGCAGATTGAAGTACCTGAGAAGACTTGCAACTAAAAAATCTTTTTAATCCTGGCTAACTCTTCCCAAATTCTTCACATAAAACTTTTAATTTATATATCCAGTATATATTTTTTGATAGTAAGCTAACTGGGTATATCAGCTTGGAAATACCTGGCATAGAAATTTTTTCATATATTCACATGTGAAAATGAACACACATATACATACACACATATTTTTTAATTAATGTGAAAACAAAATTAACACAAATAAAAATAAGTAAGGAAGTACTTTAAGTTCTGCAATTAAATGTCATTTACTATATCACTTAATTTCTATTGCCCTGTGGATCTTCCAGTTTGAGTGGATTTTGCAGAACAGACTCACAATATTATTAATTTCTATGCTACACTTCTCAAGCATCTCAGAAAATCTGGCCATCATTTTTCTATATATTATTTAACATGGCAAATAAATACCTATGTCTGAATATACATGTGCCATAATTTTGTTTTTGAATGAGATTTTTTTCATTAGAAACGATAGTGAAGATGTCTATAACTGCACAGTCCAATATGGTAGTCCTTAGCCACATGTGACTAAATTTAAATCTAAATTATTTAAAAGGAAATACAATTAAAATTTTAGTTGCTGATGAGATTAAAAATATAAGATGGTGTTCAATATATATATACATTTTTTTTGGTGAGGAAGATTAGCCCTAACATCTGATGCCAATCCTCCTCTTTTTTCTGAGGAGGCCCTGTGCTAACATGTGTGCCCATCTTCCTCCACTTTATATGGGACGCCGCCACAGCATGGCTTGATAAGCGGTGCATCAGTGCACGCCTGGGATCCGAACCTGGGAACCCGGGGTCGCCAAAGAGGAGCGGGTGCACTTAATTGCTATGCCACCCGACCGGCCCCTAATTTTTAATAATACAGAAAGTCAATAATGAAAAAGCTAAGATCCTATTTGAAAGTGAAAATTTTTAACACTAACACTGTATCTATCAGAAACAATTGTTGGAGTATATCTAGATTGATCTTTTTCCTCACAAAGGTGATTTAGACTGACTACTAAATCCAATTTAAAATGTCAAAAGCTTAAAATTCAATCAATTTGTCATTATACTACATCTGATTGATTTCACTGAACTGCAAATATATTTGGTTTTCATATATACATAGCCTCAATCTCTAAGTAACCTCATCAACTCTGGTGAAGATAACAAAAGCACCTATTGTGAAGTATTTATAAAATATACATGCATGATTTATCTGTTGAAAGCTTGTTAATGTATGCATATACGCATATGTATGTGTGTACCTACAAACAAACAAAAGGGAAACATTGAGAGGATGGTAATATCACCTCATATACACATGTTTTCTGTCTCCCTCACAGCTGAGTAGACTCAACTTTCAAAATAACCATGACTAACTATTCGAATCTAGAAGAGTATATGCATCAGGGACTCAAATTATAGAAAAAAGAGGTGCAGGCAGAGAGAGAACAACCATGAACTGGGAGTCTTTGAAAGATATGTAATTCTCTGGCACAGTCTGGAATGGAAACTATGGATCTGGTGATTTTCAGGCATGAATGTGTGGTGATTTGTGGAAGACAATTGGTTTAAGAACATCTGTTTGACACAGGAAGGAGTCAGTATCTGCTGATTTGCTTCACGCAGGCATTACTTGACAGTGGCTGTACTAAACAGCTGAGGACAGCCTTAACCCCCACCTCTGGTTCATGAGATCAAGACGCTTTCCCACACATACTTCTGAGAGTTTCTGGCTTGTTGACTCTTTCCTCACCAGAAAAAAATACCTCCACTATCTTTATTGCTTCTCAATCAACACTGCATAGTAGAGCTCCCAAACCTGACTTGTTTTTATGCTAAGAGATTTTACACCCTTTAATTTAAGCATGAAGAAAAGAACACAGGCCACTTCAGGGGACACAAGCACTGAAGAAGGAAAATAAAGCTGAGAGTCCATAAAAGTAATGTACTAGAAAAAACAGAAGAGAGCTTTAATAAAAATGAAATGAGAAGCACTAAAAATACAACATTAGAGTACAGAAAGCCTGACATCTGGCTTCTAAAAATTCACTAGATGGTTTTGAAAAGAGAATAGTCATTGGTAAAAGTAAAATGTGAGTTCTAGATGACCAACCAGAGAAAGTATCCCACAACATAGAGAAAAAGAGAGAAATTGAAATCATAAGTGAAAAGATAAGAGATTTGGAGGATAGATTCAAGACATCTAACAAAGAAAGAATATAAGTATCAGAATGAGAAAAGATAATAGATAGAAGAGAAGTAATTACTAAAGTAATCATAAGACAAAACTTTCCTAAGTTGAAAAAATTATTAATCTGCTGAAGTTGAAAGGGTTACCCAGGTACCAAGAAGGATTAAAGAATAATTAAAGACATATGTTTCGAAACACATTGAATCATATCCTAGTGAAATTTTTGAACTCTGAGGGGTAGGGTGGGGGTCATCTTACAGAGTTTGAGACAAAGAGAACAGTTTAAATATAAAGGAATGAAACTTAGCCTAACACCAGACTTCTCATTGGCAACAACGAAAGCTAGAAGACAGTGGTCCACAACCTATAGAGACTACTAAAAGAGGAGGAGAAAGATTCAAGGTTGGTACTATTATCTAAAGAATCCATCATTATGACTGCAAAGAAAGAGGTCACTTTGGAAATCTAATGATTTATAAAGTATACATCCTTATGTACTTTCATGAAGAAATTTCTCAAGTATTCTAACCTCACGAAAAAATAAAGTATAGTAAAGATTTCTGAACAAGGGGAAATAAAGAGTACAAAGAAACAGTGATGAACAGTAAACTCTGAGGATTTTGGTTAAATTTAATGGAACAATGATAGTTTAACTGTAATTTGAGTAATATGACTTCTTGAACTAGATAAGTGATACTATAAGGGAAAACAACAGTAGTTAGAAACTAAAATGATAAATTATTGGGTTTTAAAGGATTTTCTAGTCACTTAACAAGAATGAAGAGTTGCTGAATAAACCATATTAGTGAGGAGGGCAATGTTCCTCTTTAATTTTTGTGTAAAACAACAGAAATATAGGGTTAAAATTGGTAAAAATAAGAAACTAAGCACTAGTAAAATGTACATGTAGAGTGTAAATTTGAAATTACCTGGAGTGAGGGGAGGGATGCAAGAGAGTGCAATAAAAACAATGAATTACATAATTATGGACAAGGGATAAGAGGAAATAAACTGTATGATAAAATAATAATCATAAAATATGATAGAAGGAATTAAATAATTATATAGTTATAAGAATTATAATAATAATGAAGTTGGTTAAATTTCCCCAACAAAAGATGAAATACTGTAAAATTGGATTAAAATACACAATCCATCTATAATCTGTTTAGGAGAAACACATCAGAAAACAAGGTCACAATGGTATATATTATAATGATGGGTGATGCTACATGAGAAAAACAATTTACAAAAAGAGTCAAAATAATAATATCAAAAGAAGTATAATTGAAGGCCAAATGCATCTGAGAACCACTGTAATGATAAAAGTCACATTTTTTACAAAAATATTATGTCATTAATTGTTATGCCTCAAACTTTTGGCCGCATTCTACACAAAGTTAAAATTACTAGAAACGAAAGGAGACAGTGATAAAATCACAGCTGTAATTGGTATCTTGCATACACCTAGTCCAGAATTTGTTGGATCCAAAAGACCAAAAAAGAAAAACCCAAAACAAGGATAGAGGGTTTTTTGAACCAACAAGCTAAATTTAATCCATATTTTGTACAAAATGAAAAAGCTTAACCTTCTTTTATATTATTACAGAGATATTAAAAAAAGATCATATATCCACAAAGGAAACTTATACAAGTATAAAACATAGAGATTATAAAGGTCATCTTTTCTTATCATAATCTAATAATCCAGAAATGTAGAGAAGTGATGGAATAAATTTTCATTCATCCCCTAAGACTGTTAAAAAGGATGCATCAGATCCGGTTGCATTGCCTGGAAAAATGTCTCTGATAGACTACTATATTTAAAAATCATATACAGAATGAGGCAATATGTTCAGAAAGAGGGAAAGTATATCTATATCTATATATTTATGGTTGAGAAGTATAGAATATAGTATGAAAAGATAATACTAAATTATAAACATTCCTTTTTTCAGAGGCAGTGGAATTGGCAGTAGGAAGAAATGGAGAGAATTAATGTTTTCTTAATATACTTTTGTATTGATTGAAGTGTTAAACTAATATTGTATTACATTTAAAATAGCATTAAACAGTAGAAGCAAAAAGATAGAGTTTACAGCGGTAAATAAAATCTTTATGTAACCTGTTTATGAGTAGTCATGGCCCCTTCCAATTGGCTTTACCAAAACAGGCTGTTTTCACTTCAATCAAAGCTGTAGGAAAGCGCATACTATTAATGGACTCTGAAACTTATGGAAGCATAGACCAAGATAAAATGCTTAAGAAAGCAGGATGAATGTATTGTGAAAGAATTTTACATTATCACCTGAAACAACATTGATGGCCCTCACTGCACACCTAACTGACTGAAGAATCTTGGCAATACTGGTGGCCGCTTTTGCACGTAAAGAAAAGAGAATTATTTTTAGGCGCTTAGGGTTTCTGAAGATGAGCAAGGAACCTTAACAGTAAATCAAAAATTGTGCTCTTATGTAAGGGAATCTGATGTTAGATCTATTTTGACTGATCTTAAGAGTTCAATTTATGAACAACTAATTAAAAAAATAACTGAGAAAAATACTCATGCCAAAGCAGATATTTAGCTAAGGTTTGAACAGCCAATAAAATGGCAGGGTTTTTTGTTGTTGTTGTTATTTTTCTGCAATTTTGAAATGACTGCTTCAACGCTTCCCATGCATTCTAAATTGCTTTTGTTAAGCCGGAAAGTTCTCCTATTTCTTTGGCCTGACATATGAGGCTATCTTTATCTAAATGCCCTTAATTTGAAGAGGCACTAATAACCTTGAGATATAATAATAATACTATTTATAAAATTATATGACCAAATTCCAAATAATGAGTTTGATAAGTACCCCACATTCTATTCTCCTTTTAAATATTCACAATTATTTTATATGCCCATAATAAAAAGTAGGGAGTTAGAAAACAGAACTTTTGTAGCTTCACTAAAAGCTGGACAGTAAACTATGAAAACTACCATCTCAATGAGTTCAGCAGGCATTTTTTCAAAGGCAAAGGGTATATTTTACAAAGTTAATGTGTACGCAAATATTTGCAGCATAATTATATACACATAAATTTATATGTATGTAAACATATATAGTTATGTGTATATGTGCACACACACATAGCATAGATAGATAGAAGACAGATATTTAGATAGATGTATAAATCAGCTGGCCACAGTATTTTGTGATTTAGGAAGCTAACATGCCATATGCTATTATGTGTTAAACACTTTTACATTTAGTAGATGAGAGATTAGTGATTTTTTAACTGAATTTTATTTGGCAATAAACTGTTAAAATAATTAAATTATCCATGCTAAGTATAAATCAAATCAAATAAACAATAACAAACACAGATAGTATCTGTCTCTCTTTTTCTCTCATTTGTATTGCTCTGTGCCAAAGAGTTTCTCAAGGCCAAGTGTCTCTAGATCCTTACATATAGGCCCTTTTTTTGCCTCACTTTTAGGCTGTAGCTATTATTTTATATTTCTCTCATTTATTCTTTCCTTTTCTTTTTGGTTTCTAATCTACTGGGGGCATAAAACAAAATAATTAAGTTTATTACAATTGTCTCTATAATCAGAGTGAAATAAAAACAAAATATCCAAAAAGGACCTGAATAGTTCTCTCATAAAGAAATCTGAGTAGGCTTTGGACTTCATGAACTTGATCCAATCAACTTAGGGAATATAGATGCCTCTTATTCTACCCAGTTCCTAATTTTTGGCTGTGTTCCAGGTAATTCATAATGATGTCCATCTGACCTCTGAATAAATGAGGCACTACTGTGTGTATGGAAACTATTGTGTTTAATATTGTTTTCCTAAAATAATATACTTTGCCAAGTTATAAATAACTTGGCAAAATATGATCGTCACTGAACAAAACCATTATTTTCTTACCAAAGATTATGCTCAATTCTTTCTTAGGGTTTTGTGAGTTTAATGACACCTTGGGCTTAAGGTGATCAACTTTACAATCAAGATAGTTTCTCCTGAAATAGCTTGTTCTCTGTCACTGTTCCAGAAAATAATTATCACTGTATTCTCCCATGGCAAGAATTCTAATATAAAATTGTACTCTAAGAAATTCTATTCTCACAATCACTTTTAAATTTGGTTTAAATCATATATTTTTAAAGGATAATTAACTGAGGTCTTAACATATCTTCTATTTCCAAAAACTCTTTGTAACAGTAGCTACAATAGAAATGAAGTGTTTTGCCAAATGAAAAACTTTATTAATTATTCACTCCTAAAAACTTTTCAGAATAGTGATTTAATTTGCTTACGTTTTGTATCTAAACCATTTTTTTAAAGTATAAGAATGATGAATGTAAAAGCATTTTGTAAATCGCAAAGAGTTAAGTTAAATATTTGTCGTGGTTATTTATTTGGAAATGAAGAATATAAGAAAAGTATGCATATTAATGTAAATGCAGTGCAGTTTTCCAATTTGGGATCTTCATGTTTTCAATTTTGACAAAGCACAGGAAAGGTAACACTTCTGTGGTAAAGTAAATTAATTTATTTTATTTTTTGGATTCTAAATAGGACTACCAAATGATGCTATTATGAGGTCTCTATATCTTTGAAACAAACAAAAAAAGGATTTAAATCCAGAAGATGAAAATATTTATAAGTGAGCAAATACTGTTTTGGTTCATTTATTATATGTAAGTATATATATTGAAAATATATTAGGCAAATGTGATACCCTAATTCTACCCTTTTTGTGTATTTGTTCTCCTATTTGTTCTTGTTTCTCACGTGCCACACAAGAAATTCCAGAATCTTATTCAAAGATTCTTACCACCAATGCTGGTGGGTAAGTATTTATTGAGTGGAAGGCCATAAAAATGTAATCGTGGATTTTAGAGTTTCCTTTACTCATTCGCGAAACTTCAAGCAACCAACACAGAAACTTGGCAGGAATGGTGTCCCTTCATGTGAATAAGTTTCTCCAAATTGATGGTTCCCAGACTCTGTACGTGAGTCAATAAAATACTACCAAAAATGTCAGTGAACCTCATGAAGTTCCAAAACTTTTTTTGAGTAAAGAACATCGTAATGAAAGAATAATAAAAAATAAAGATGAAAGAAAGGCCATTTCAATGCTCCCCTCCAACCTCACCAACTGTGGAAAGCCATACTTTCAGAAGAAAGGAAAATTCTTATATAAATTTAGCTCTATGAAAAGCTCAACACATTTTCTCTTATTTTTTCCCTTTCCTATGGACCAGTGAAAACTTTTAGATACTGGCAGACTGGCATTGGGGCACCACTGACTTAAGAATACAGAACAAATAACTCTGAACTGTAGAGAATTCCACAAGAAGATGCTATCCATCTATCCATCCATTCATTCATTTACTCAACATATTTTTATTAAGCACCTACTCTGTGGTAGAATCTATATAGTGGAAAAATAGTAGTTAACAAGACAGGCAAGGTAGAAGACAGATTATAAACAAGTAAACAAATAAACATAATATTTTCAGATCGTCGTTAGTGATATAAGGGAAATAACTTGGCTGACGTTACAGAGCTTCATGGAGTGGGGGAAGGGAATGTTGTGAACTGCATCAGAAAGGATGCTGAAGGATGTATTTGCTCTACATCCTGAAAGATGACAGAGGACAAGCCGGCAAAATCCAGAAAGAAAATCCCAAGAAAGGGAACCATAATTGCAAAGACCCTGAAGTGGAAGACATTTTGGCAAGCTTGAAGAAGAGGGGGCCTTTGTGGCAGTACATTAAAGAGGCTGCTTTCCACTAGGGAGGCCAAGATATGTAAGGGTGTGGATCTCTCAAAATAATTTTCTACATAAATAGTCAAGTGTATTTATGAGGCAAGAAATTAAAATAGAGTGTGAATACCTTCATATGTTTCACATGTATTTGTGACTGTCTAGATACTAATCACATTACAAATCTTGAATTTTGTGCAGATCACAAAGGGAGTCACAAACATTACAGATTATTGTATTTGTTAAATAATTCATTTATTTATATTTTGCCACCCAGACATTCTATTAGTTAAGAATGTACTATAATAGAAAATTATTTGCATATATCTCCTGGAAACTTTCCCAGTTAATTTATCCTGGAAATAAATGCCCATGCATTTCTATCTAGCTAAACAGCTAGTAACACCTCCAAGTTATGAAATCTAAACATCTTAAATTTGTACAGATAGGGACTCTTGGTTTTCATTTTATCCATGCACCTTTTATCCATGGATTAGTCACCACTAAATATAGCTATCCTCTGTTTTACATGTATTAAACTTGCCATTTAAATTTTTAAAAATTGCTCCTGATTATAGCATATGGTGTTAAATTTGAGAATACAATCAGCTTGGACTTTCATTTAGTTCTCTGCTAGATAGCTCTCTATTACTTATCGAGTACTATACTCAGAAGATTAAATAAATAAAAGGGTAAAAATTACACATACAGCAACTAGAAGGACGTGCAACTATGACGTACAACAATCTACTGGGGCTTTGGGGGTGGAAAGGAGGAGGATTGGCAATAGATGTTAGCTCAGGGCTGATCTTCCTCACAAAAAAAAAAATTTTTTTTTAATTAAAAGATTTTTTAAACAAAATCATGTTGTGCAATGAAGTTTCTGTGAATAAATGCATTTGTATTACTAAAAATAAAACTAAATTTCAAACACATTTTAAGGTTTCAAAAGCCATTGGCTCAAAAAAGAGGACAGAAGAAATAGCAGATAACTTAGGAAACTTGAAAATATTGTAACCCTTTTTTATTTCATGAAAATCAAAGTCAGGAAAGCTATATGCTCAAATTAATTTTATTTTCTATTCTAAGAATATATTCCATACAATGAGAGTCTTAAGTAATCATTGAAGAATTAGAATGATTCACAGACGGTGCGAGTGATTTAATTATTTTCAACCAGTTGTTCTAGGTATGCTCAGAAGGATATTTCCAACCCCACTGCAGAAGCCATCTGAGCTCCCTTCCAGCGGGTGTTCTATATTTTGAAAGCAAATTTAGATTGGAGAAAATTACACTTTTTATTGTTGTGTTGCAAACGGAGGTCAAATTGTTGTGTACAAATTCTTGTAATTTTTTTCTCTTCATTGTAGGAGTTATGTTTATCAAATATCACGTTTTTTGGTATGACTGCTATGGATTCACCAATGTTATTTTACATTTTGTTTTGTCTGGCACATAGGAGGCACTAGATAAATGTTTGTTGAATGAAAGAAATACCAATTCAATGTATCCAAGATAAAACTTGAGTTTCTTTATAGACTCCCAGTAAGTGTATGAAATTCCGATTTCATTATTAGGAGGTTCTCATTAAAAACAAACAAAAAAGGGAAGAAACAGATATAATAAAACAATGCCCCTCCACCAAAGAGACAACATCAACAAATCTCCTTGTTAATTTAACAATTAAAACTGTATCTTGATGTTGGAATCCTTGCTCTTAATTTTATGGGAACTCAAGCAAGTTGCTTAACAAATTTTAGTCTGTTTAGGTTGCTGTAATGATTAGAGATACTCTTTGTAAAGCTGTAGTCTTGCATACCTCACTGGCCTCAGAAAAACTCTTTTATCTCACTACAAAATAACAGATATTCATAATCATTTCCATTAGACTAAGAAAGATAAACTTTCCTTAATGTCCTTATTCACAATGAGAAGTAACAAATTTTTCCAAAATAGTTCTACCAAATGTAATAATTTTTCAAGTATCGTCATTCCAAGGAAGAAAATGTTAATTTTAGTTAAACAGGGAATTTTGATGGCAAAAATGAGTTATATTTATTCTAATTTTACAATAAAATTACATAATAAAACTGCACATGTCAATAATGCATCAATTTTGTGTTTATATCTAATATTTTGGAAAAATATATCATTAGTAATATACTTTCCATCAATAATATTTCCTGAAGAATGTGCTAAATTTCCACTTGCTAGTTAAATTTGATATAGTACATTATTATAAGAGAGTTAAATTATTATTATTATTATTATTTTACAGGGAAAAACTCGCCCCGAGCTATCATCTGTTGCCAATCTTCCTCTTCTTTTTCCCTTCTTTTCCCTCCCCAAAGCCCCAGTACATGGTTGTATATCCTAGTTGTAAGTCATTCTAGTTCTTCTATGTGAGCTGCCGCCATAGCATGTCTACTGACAGACGAGTGGTGTGGTTCTGCAAGTGGGAGGGAACCCGGGTGACTGAAGCAGTGACTGCCAAACGTTAACCACTAGGCCATCAGGGCTCACTCAAGTGAAACTACTTTTTATGTTTATTTATATATTTGACACCAAATTGAATTGTGACTGTAGTCCATTATGATAACTTTAACTTAAAAGATGAACATACAAAATTATTTACCTAACATAGCCATAACTATACAATAACTGTGCACATTAATATAAGCAGTGAATCTAGTTTAACACATTTATTTAATATTTTTAATTTACTGTGCTATTTAGAGCTAGTCATTTGAGGTAATTATTTCTGAGGTAACATGTTGTATAAATATTATTTATAAAATAGTGAATTTGTTTAAACTCACAAGAATATTAAATTGCAATTGACATCTTATCTCATCCACAGTAAGGGCTTTGGACTGGAGAGATTCAGAAAACCCAGAGTCCTGTGCTAATGTAGTTGTTTACTGTCCTTGGTCAATTCAATTAAAGTTCTTAAGCCTCAGTTTCCTGTTTGGATTATTCATTTTATTGCAATATTTTATATATTTATTTTTTCTCTCTACTTCAAAAATCATACACTCTATTTTTATTTATTTTTTTGCTGAGGAAGATTCACCTGAGCTAACATCTTTTGTCAATCTTCCTCTTTTCTCACAGAGGAAGATTCGCCCTGAGCTAACATCTGTTGGCAGTCTTCCTCTATTTTGTATGTAAGCTGCCATCACAGCATGGCCACTGATAGCCGAGTGGTGTAGGTCCACGCCCAGGAACTGCACCTGGGCCGCTGAAGCAGAGCATGCTGAACTTATGCACTAGGCCACTGGGGCTGGCCCTATACTCTATTTTTACTGTGTTGATGGTTACTGTAAAATTAACATGCACGCTGAATTTTGCGTACTCTCCTGAGCATTGAGGACCTTAAAATGATTTTATTCATCATTGATTAGTTAATTCATTGATTCAACAAATATATATTGTGTACCTACTGTGTGCTAGTCACTGGTTTTGGTTCTGAGGACACAGCAGTGAAAAAAATGATGAAAATTCTTGCATTTTTGGAGCTTTCATCCTAGGTAGGGAGACAGATAATCAATAAGATAAAGAGTGGAAATATTTATAACTTTCCTGGTGGTGCATTTTATTGAGGAAAAATGGGGAAGGGGTCAATGAAGTGTGTATGTGTGTACGTGTGTGTGTATGTGTGAGTTTCACTGAGAACACTTTCAAGTAAAACTTGAAGGCAGAGGTGGAGGCGGCCATGTGGATATCTGGGAGAAGAGTGTTTCAGGCGTAGGGATCATGTAATGCAAAGGGGGCGTGCCAGACATGTTCAAGGAACAGTGAAGAGGTCAATGTAGGTGGAGCAGAGTGAACAAGAGGCAAAGTATTAAGAGATGAGGCCAGAGAGGTAATAAGGGTCCAGGTCACATATCCCTTGAAATTCATGTATGGATTTTGGATTTCAATTTAGAATAGAGGGAAATCTATCAGCATTTTGATGAGATAAAGACACATCTGGTTTATATTTTCAAATGATGTCTCTGTTTATTGCGCTGAGAACAGGCAAAGGAAAGCAAGGGTAGATTTTTAGTTGAAACTTTGAAAGAGCAGTGTTGCCACTGTAGATCAGGAGAGAAGTGTGGTCTGGTTATAAAAATGTAGGGGTCATGAGCTTGTAGCTGGTATAAAAGTCATGGGACTAGATGAAAACAGCAAGGCTGAGAGTATAGATAGAAAATGGAAACTGTCCAAAGACTTAGCACTAAGGCATTTCAACATTAGAGGAGAGAAGGAGGTACCACCAGTGGAGGCTGAGAAGCAACATCAGAAAGGTAGGTGATGAACCAGGTGAGGAACTCCAATCACCCTTCCCCTCTACTTTAAAGTCATTGATGTCCAGTATTTTAGTTCTATTCTGTTTTTTTAATACATAAATGAGACAATTTTATACATAGTAAATATTTCTGTAGGCTTTTCCATTTGTTGAGCATTTTCTTTGCTCATCATTCTTCCTTGCATCTTAAATCTTCCATCCGGGGTCATTTTCCTTCTGCTTATAAACCAACCTTGAGATGCATACATGCCATGGGATATTATGTAGGCTTTAAAAATGTTTACAAAACTCTTTTTTACTAACACAGGAAAAGAAATATACTATAATGTTTAGTGAAAATGCAGGATATAAAATTATTTGAACATCAACATACAGATGTATGGGCTGATAAGGGAATAAATACTAATAGTGGCTAATTAAAAAAAAAAAAAAAACCCAAGGACCCTTCAGTGACAATCTCCTACTAGTAAACTCTCAGTTTTTGTTTGTCCAAAAAGATCTTTATTTCCATGTTATTCTTGAAAGAAAATGAGTTTTTATGAGCATACAGTTCTAGGTTCATAGGTGGTTTTTCTTTCACCATTTTTGAAGACTTTATTCTACTATCTTCTGGCTTTTATCATTGCTCTAAAATCAGCTGTCATTTTACATGTCATTACTTCCTAGGCAAGCTGTCTTTTCAGCTGCATTTAAAATTTTCTGTTTTTAAAATTTATCAGTTTCATTAGGATGGTATATGGGTATATTTCTTTTTTAGCTTTCCTGCTTCAGATTTGCTCTATTTCCAATCTGAGTATTGGGACTTCCGTTAATTTTGGAAAATTCTAAGCAATTGTCATTTCAAATATTGCTTTTATCTCTTCTCTCCATTCTTTCCTTCTATATTTGACCTTCTCATTCCCTATCTTTCTTATCCTTTCTTTCATATATTCTATAATTTGGTCTCTCTGTATACATTTTAGGTAATTTATTTTATCTATCGTTCAATTTTCTAATTCTCTTTTCTGTTACATCTAATCTGATGCTTAACTTGTCCACTGAATTATTAATTTCAGTTATGACATTTTTAAACTTCTAGAAGTACTACTGATTCTTTTCAAAACTTTTTTGATGATGATTTTCTTATTGTCTCTTGTCCCTAACTCATACTTTTGATCCAAATTTTTACTACTTTGAAAATATTAAACATACTTATTTTATATCCTATATCTGAAGAATTCATTATCTTCTGTCTTTGGAAGTTGGATTTTGCTGCTTGTTTCCTCGTATGAATTGCCATTTTAATTGTAAACTCATGTTCTTAGAACTTTATTTGTGGGAATTATTTGGAGTCTAGATTTAAGCAGCGTTAAACTAGAATGTATTTGTTTTTGCTTCTGTTAGGTACAAAGAACACTACCAATTCAGAACAACTTAAATTTTTGGCTTTTTATTTGTCAGGAGACCTAGCAGTGTGGACTCTGGACACCAACACTTGTGCGTATTGTCCTTCAAACCAGTGACTATAATAAAAATATTTTGGGGGGCTGGCCTGGTGGCATAGTGGTTAAGTTCACGTGCTCTGTTTCGGCGGCCCAGGGTTTGCCGGTTCAGATCCTGGGCGAAGACCTACTTACCGCTTGTCAGGCAACGCTGAGGTGGCGTCCCACATAGAGCAACTATAAGAATGTACAGCTATGACATACAACTATCTACTGGGGCTTTGGGGAGAAAAAAGGAAAAAAGGAGGAAGATTGGCAACAGATGTTAGCTCAGGGCCAATCTTCCTCAAAAACAAACAAACAAAAAAATATTTTGGAACTTCGTCAACATTTTTGGTGGTTCATTTATCTCCCTTAATTCTGTAAGAATGGAGTTATCGACTTCATCCTGAGGCTCAAATATTTGGTCAACGTTGCATGGGTAAGGAGAGATACAGGATATAATTCCAGGTTTTCTTATTTCAAGTATAAAAGTTATTACAAAATATCAGTCCTTCTAACCTGGGTGGAATTCACTTTATAAATAATGGCCTATTCTTGATTTCACAATGGTAATACAATAGAAATGTTGAGATTTTTTATTGATTAATTTATTATCAGAACTGTTAATTAAATAAGCCACACCTGTTGACATACGTCTGTGTCCTTTTCTAAGGTATTTATATATTCTCTATGTTTTGATAGATTTATTTTAATTCATCTTGGTTGGGATATCAATGTATTTATTCAATTTGTGGGCTCATATCTTCCTTAAGTTCTGGGAAATGTTTAGCTATTATCTCTTAAATATTGTCTCTCATGTATTCTCTCTCTCCTCTCCTTTTGTAATTATATTAGACATGAAGCTTCATAATTCTGTTCTCTCAGTCTTTCATCTTTTCCATATTTTTTTAACCTTATGTGGTATATTCTGATAATTTTACCATTATGACTTTCTAATTTTCTCTTCATACTTGTTTAATTAGGTGTTTAACACATATACTTAGTTTTTTATTTCAATGACTAGCTTTTGGTTTCTGGAAGATTTATTTGATATATCATCATTATTACCTATGTATTTTTCCGCTTTGTTTTTATAAATGAATGTTTATTTTATTCCTTTATCTCCATTATTATTTTCAACATATTTACTTTAGAGTATAAAATAGTATTCTATTATTTTAAGGTCATGAAGTACTAATTCTCTTGATTATGTTAAATGACTCTAAGTCATAATGTATTATTTCTTCACGTGGATTGTAATATTTTGTTGTGAATCAATCTTCAGTGTCTGTGTGTCTGTGGGACTCTCCCAAAAAAAGTGATTTATTGTATGATTCTGTGAGAAGACTCCCAGGATTTCACAAATCTGGGACCAATTTTACGTTAATTTCTCAGCTCAGGAGTCCAGAGGCTTGTAGTTAGTGTATAAATTCAGATCCTCTACACTCAGTTTTAATTTTCACACGTTTTTTTTTTCTCCAGCCAGAATCCTTGACAGATGAATTGAGCTTGTGGGGAGGATTTACCTATTTCCCCTCTACACGCTGAGGGAAGCTCTTAAAGGTTCTATGGTTAGACAGGGTTTTCATTTATATCTCTATACTAGGTGTTGTGTACAGCCACATATTTTCTACTAAAAGGTCTTTAAAACTTTAAAACCATTAGGCACTCAATTCAGGTTCAGTGTCACATGAGATGACATGCTTATTTATGGCAACTAGTGGGAAGGGAGGTTTCATCATATATTTTGAGTTCAGCTATGTGTTTAAAACTTTGTAAAAATTATATTTTATTCAGAATTTCCATACATTTGAAATGAGGAGTGAGGGAATCAGTCAGTCTGTCATCTTCCTGGAAGTTGATTCTAGCTCAACATATTTTATTTACTAAACAACCATTAAACTGATTCTATTACATAACTAGAGACTAGAAAAAAATTACTATAGCAATGGCAACAACTGTTATGATCACAACAAGCTAAAAAAAAACACAGAATCTTGACTTATTTAATTTCTTTCTTAACTCTTGTGATATGTTAATTACAAAATTGAGGCTGAGAGGAGGAAAATTCTAGAAACAGCTACCTCCTGGTTCATTTCCCTTAGCAACCGTTATTAGTCTTTAATATTCACAACTCTGTTTACTAAAGAACATTCTGTCTGTAAATAAGAAAATTATTTATGTTCCCAAATTCTCCAAGGATCTTGCATTGGCAGCTGACAATCTTTGTTGTTATTTCAAGGCAAAGGAAAAAAATCTATGTGGCAATTAAGCAAAGAATATGTTTCTCCTTATTTTAGTCTCAAAATTAATTGGTTATCATTATGCGATAGGAGAAAATATACAAAAACTGAGTAATAGAGTATCAAATCTAGGTTCAGATATTATTTTACATAAGGTAATAACAGTCAGCTCTGTCATTACTTTTCCTGTACATTTCTGCTTCATTTTAAGAAAATCCAAAATAACAAAAGCATAATGGTACAGTGATGCTTTCCTCAAATTTTTTTTCTGAAGAACACTAGTTCTTCACAACCACTCAAACAGGAATCCTGTCACAAAACTGAAATGAAACTTTCCCGTTTGTACTGCAATTATCCAGATGTGAAAGTCTGCAGAATCTATTCCCCTGGTAAAAATTCATAATCGCATTTTCATATCAAAAGCCCCGCGAAGTTCTAGAGTAAGAAATCTTTGCTTACTCCAGTGTTTCTCAAACTTATTTGGAGACCAGATATTTTTTCTTTCTTTTTATTAACTCCCACAGTATTTTGGGAGGCAGCGAGTTCAAGATTCGTGTCTTCCACTTCTTACATGTGCCCTTGGACAAATCTCATTAAACTCATTTAAATGAATTTTCCTTATTGTAAAACGGCACTGAAAATAATACTTGCGAGTGTTATTAGTGGGCTCAAACTAGATATATGTAAAAGCTCTTTCTAGATGTAAAAGTCTATTCAAATTCAAGTAATTTTAAAAAGTTAGTTGGAGGACTATTCCATTTTACAAAATTATTCACTTAAGGACTAACTTATGTAATACATGGCTTGTGGCATATAAAGTGAATCTACTAACAAAATTAATTTTCTATCAAATTTTCTATAAACGTGTATATTTTGGAAATGTTACTTTTAATGTTGTTAAAATACCTTATTGCAATTTACTCTGATGTAGTAAAACATATTCTTTGCAATACATTATTGTAATCCTCCTCATATTCATCCTTCACTACCTCGGTGTTAAAGTTTCAGAAACTGTCTTTTCTCAGTATACACACTTCCAAAAATAACTGTAATAAAATCTGCTGTTCCGAATAGTCGTCTTAAACCCCCAATTGGCATGTATAATTATATGGATCATAAAAATATTTTCAAAATATAAAAAAAACCCTATGACGTATTGCCTGTCCAGATTATATATCCAAGTTCTACTAAATGTTCATTGTTCCTAAATGGGAGGATGGCTAAGTAATAGGACCCATGCAAAAGTATAGGTAAAAAATATTCCATGAAGAAACAGTATGTACAAAGGTCCTGAGACGGAAATGATGTTGGTGCGTTTAAGTAGAGGAGAAATTTTTATGCCTCTATGACAGAAGAATGGCAAAAAGGGATATAAAGTTGGACTAATAGGAGTGATAGGCAGGGACCAAACCATGTAGGAGCTCATGGGATTTTGTTGAAAGGGTAACAAGAAGCAGGGACTTGATAGAATCTCGCTTACATTTTAGGAGCTCTCTGGCTTCACCAGGAAAAATACAGTATAGGCAAGGAAAGACTGGAAGCAAAGATTAGAGGCTCTTGAAGTAATCTAGATGAGAGACGATTATGTGTAGATTAGGGTTTCCACAGTGCAGATACTGAGGAGTGGTCCTATTAAAGATGTATTTTGTAAGTAGAGCCAACAGGATTAGAAATGAATTACATAGATAATATAAGAGAAAAGAGGAATCATGGATGATGCCTAGGTTTTTGACCTAAGTGAAAAGGCAATTTACTAACACCCAGATAGCTTGGTGGGAGCCAACTTATGTAGGGGAGGAAATCTATTATTCCTGACTGGGCTACGTTGTGTTTGAAATATCTATTAGGTATCTAAAATAAGAAGTTGAATAAAAAGTCATTGAGTATAAAATGTTGATTATAAGCATTATTTACGTGGTATTTGAAGCCATGGAATACCCAGGGCAAGTGGAGTTGTATTTAGAAAAGGGGCATTTCTTTTCCTTCTTCCACTAAGATGTTTGTTTTTTTTTTTTTTTTTTTTTTTTTTTTGCTCCTCTTCCTGGGACAGGTCATATATGTATGCCTATTCTAAAGGTTTAATACATTTTTTGCTTCCTAGAAACATGATAATGGGCAATAATTCACATAAAACACATTAGGCACAAACCTTATATGTGTTGCTACCATCTAGAACAAGCCTTTTATTTACTGTATGTGGCGTCAAACCACTTCTACATTCTCATAGCACTCTATGTTTTCCTTTGCAGCACTTACCACAATTTTAGTAGCTAATTATGAGATTTTTTAAAAATTTTCCTTCTTTATATACAGAAAAGAATGTTATATAGCCTTATATAGCTTGCTCCTTCTTTCTGGCTTGATTTTCCTTTTTACGCTAGCATATTGTTTAGTAATTCTTTCAGCAAGAATCTATAAGTAATAAATTCTCTTAGTTTTTCTTTATCTGAAAATATTTGTATGTCTTGAAAATATTTTGTCTTCATTCTTGAATCACAGTTTATGGAACATCTGAAAATTTGCCTAGCACATTGAAGATATCATTCCATTGTCTTCTAACATCTATTATTGATGAAAAGTCTGCTGTCGATTTTGCCATCCTGTAGGTATTCTGTCTTTGGTCTTCAGTAGCTTCCTGATCATTGATGTTCTGAGTTTCATTCAGAACTAGTAGGTGTGATTTTGTTTTTATTTATTCCAGACTGGTTGAGCTTTATTCAATTTGAGGACTCATGTAAATTGAGATTTACTCAATTTTGTTAAATGTTAGTCATTTATATAAAATATTGTCTCTTCGGGCTCTCCCCTTTGTCAATCTGGAACTCTTTTCAGGCTACGTTTGAGTTTTTTCTATTCTCTACATCTTCCAGTATTTTCAGCAAAGGAAAATTTTCCTCACCATCTTTCAATTAACATATTCTTTTTTCTTCTATAATGAATCCACTATTTAAAAAATTATCATTTTAATAATTATATTTTAATTTCTAGACTTTCTTTCTTTATTTTCTTTTTTTGGTGAGGAAGATTTGCCCTGAGCTAACATCTGTCGCCAAGTTTCCTCTTTCTGCTTGAGGAAGATTGTCGCTGAGCTAACATCTGTGCCAATCTTCCTCTACTTTGCATGTGGGATGCTGCCACAGCATGGCTTGATGAGCAGCGCATAGGCCCATGCCCAGAACCCAAACCTGCAAACCCCAGGCCACCAAAGTGGAGCAAGCTAACTTAACCACTATGCTACCAAGCCGGCCCCTAGACTTTCTATTTTTTCAAATCTTCCTGTTCACTATTCAAAATGGTCTATTTTATTGTAAGAATTCCATTCCATCCTTTAAAAAAAATATTTTTCAACATTAAAAAACACTTATTTTAATGTCCTTTTCTGATTGTCCTCTTACCTTTAATTTCCTCATGTGTACATTCTCCTTTTATTTTTTGGCATCTGCTAACAGTGCTTATGAAAAGATTTTTTTCCATATTCATTGTAGTTTTAGTTTGTGAGCTTATTTTGCTCAGGAGTTCCACATCAGCCCTAGGTTGTGGTGGTAACTTCATTGTGCAATTTTGTGGATGCATTTTCTTGAGTTCTCTGAGGTTAACTGTCAAATGCTACAATTAAGCTTAATAAAAATTATGCATAATTTTCTATTAAGGAATTTTCAAAGCCTTTATTTTTTTTATCTCTTTCTTTACCTTCCTGTAGAAGATAAGAATTTAGATAGAGCTCTATTGATAAGTTTATGAGGAATTATGTCTTTATTGGTAGAATCACCAGCTTTGTATGAAATTACCTGCAAATATTTTGTGACTTTAGACAAAACTACCTGTCCAAGGATTATGGAATCTAATTTGTAATTTACATTGAACAAAATGTTTGTGATAACATTTTAAACCCATGGTACTACTGAGACTAATTCTCTTAATGGCTTATAAAGATATTATAAATTTTTAAAATAATGTCTCTTTTCCAGTGTTAACTTATATACAGAAAGAGGAAGAAAAAATTTCTATTCATTAAGCCCCTATAAAGCAGCAGGTGTTTTACAAATATTACCATATTCCGTTATCACAAATATCCTTATTCCCATTGTACAGATAAGGAAAATCAGGCAGAGAGAAATTTACCTATGAGCATACAGATAGCAAACAGTCACCGGGATTCATATTCAAGGCTGTTCACCCCAAGGAGTGGTCCTTTTACTAGACCACACTGCTGTTATAAAACATCCTGCAAAAAAATTCCTTACGTTCAGTTTGCCATCATTGCTTCGTCTTCACCAAGCAGCCAGGTCTCTAAGCCAATAGGAACTATATTAGAAATGTCTTGTATTCCTAACTAGGGCAGGGGCTTCAACATGCTTAAAACCTGCAGAAAATTGTACCTGCTTTCTCCCAGTCTGTTTTTCCTTCTTTATAGTCTCCAGGTTTGCCCGAAGGACCATCATTTTTGCAGGTACTCTCTATTCTCCTTTGATCTGCACTCCTGCCTGCCCCAGGGCTGCCTCATGGCTCCCTCAGACAAAGTTCCAGGCCTTTTCTGAGCTTTAGTATTGCCTTACATAGCTCGGACATGGACATAGCCCCCGAAGTGCACTAATTTTACACTGCTTAGTCCATTTTTAAGTCTTTATCTCTGAAATAAGGAAAATTAATTTCTCATTTTAAACTCAGCTCTCAAATGTTAAGCACTTTATAGTACTGCCTACAATCTTGAATTGCTACTGCTAAAATATGAAAGACTAACTGAA
Source organism: Ceratotherium simum simum (assembly GCF_057802395.1). NCBI lineage: Eukaryota > Metazoa > Chordata > Mammalia > Perissodactyla > Rhinocerotidae > Ceratotherium > Ceratotherium simum. Next base: position 102,257,502 of record NC_141940.1, on the reverse strand, counting down.
AATCAATGAGTCCAAATGAAGTTTAGAGTTTATATCTAGAGAGAAGAGAAAGGGATATTTGAGAGAAAGAAAGATGAGAGAAATAGAGAAGGAGAATACAGGGAGAGGTAAGGAATTTTGAAGTTATGACTACCCGTGCTGCATTAGGACCACTGTAGGATTATTCCAAACATAACTCTTAGTTAAGCTGTTAGCATAGGGCTATCTCAAATTGCCTCATTGTAGAATAACTGGGAAAGATGACTCTTACCAGTGGACATGTGATATCAGTTTTTCAATATATATCAGTAATTGACGGAATACAAAGATCCATCTTGTATCTATCTATCTATCATCTTTTAGGTCTAATTAAAATCCAAAGCCAAATATAATTTTAATATTAAATTGATTATTCATCATACAGATTGTTATTGCTTCTATTATCATGAAAAATCAGAGTTAACATAAAAATATTTTCCCCACCTCAGGCACCTTCTGAATTTTGGATCTTTCAGATATAAAATCAAGAATAAATGTTTTACGAGGAAAATATATCTTAGCATTTCACTATAATTTATTTTTAAAATTCGATACTGGTTCAGATATTCTTACTTTATTTCACCAATCATCATTATGTTCTACAAATGTTTGTTGACAGCCTATCATGTGTAAGGACATAATGGCATTTTAAGTGGGTGGTTTATGGAGATTTTTGATCCTCTGTCTACTTAACCATAAAGTGTTAATAGCTTATCTTGACCAGGTCGTAAAAAACTTTAGTCCTGTATATAGGATATGTCAAGATATAGGGGGAATTAGAATGGATAAATTAGTTAGTAGTCTGATAATTCAAAGCCAAGGACTTCTCCCTGAATGACCTATTAAATCAGGGAAAAATATTTTACTTGAATTTTCTTTATGGTTGCCTTAATCTTTCAATTCACTTTGCTTTCACAGACACAAGCTTTCTGTTAGTGTAAGCTTGAGTGATTTATGACATATTATGTTCATAACATCTAATATGAAGGATAATAGGCTGAAATGTGCAATCAGCTGGAATTGGACATCAAATGTAACATAGTCTCAATATATCTTATATTACATTTTCCAATTTCTCAGAATATTCGGTTGCTATTAAATTTCAGGGTATTGGATTTCATAGAAAACAGTATATTCATGGATTTTTCTAATGAGTAAGAAGTAATAATAATATGGCGTCTATTTTCCTTTGGTTAATAAGCAGCATTAACAAAATTATATGTTTATAAAATAAAGTTATATTGTCAAAGACAGTATTCTCCACGTTAAATGGAATCACCAATATCACATAAGAAATTCCCAAAAATGTCTCATCTATAGGTTGAAACGAATGAAATTGTCATTTACATAGGTCAAAAATGTGTGAATATCTGTTGGTTTCCTATGATTCAACCTAACATAATTATAAAGCCTTATTTTCCAGACTTTGACATCCTGGTTTTGTGAAGAGCACTATATTTACATCATTACAGAGTGGTGACCATTCCTCTTCACTTTACAGTACCTCAGACTAGGAACAAAAAATGTACCTGTTAGAAAATCTCTATGGTTTATACCCTATTACAAATAAAGAGCTAAGAAGACCAAGCTTATGATTATGAATTGCCTTTTTAAAGAGAGAATCACAAAATTTCCATCCAGTTGTTTCAAAGAAGAGCTGTTGTTCCTTTTCCTTCTGGCTTGTAATATTTCAGTAGTCATAATATTTGATATTTTCCAATCTGCTATCAATTATCAACCATCTTACTAGGCATCCAATTCTTCTAATAAGCCTTTTAACCCGTTAAGTAGCTAAGCCAGGTTTTAGAGTAAACTATTATTCTTTAATTCAGTGAGATAAGGCCTTATGCAAGTTGATATAAGAAGATGTTTCACAAAAGATTTATTATTCACTATGTATACATTAAGAAAGTAAAATTGGCATGGGATGGTCTCAGGAAAGCAATGCATATTTTTGGATTCGACACTGAAATAAAGGAAATGTATGATAAATTGACAAATTCACATTGCCAATGTTATGAAAAAATGATGTGGCAAAAAAAACTAAGATGTATTTTTCATTTTGGATGGGGGGCTGTTTCCTATTACCTATTAATTTATTATGTTTTTCATCTGAAAAATCCACCACTAGTGTTACAGAAGCCCAAAGTGAGGGGAAACTATTCACTTTTAGAATGCATATTAGAAGTTTGAAATTGCACCCAGATTTTTTTTTTCTTGTTGTTAGTAGGCCTCTGTTATCAGAGTAGTAGTTGCAAACACATAGGTGGGTTTGCCAGTCACAACTCACAATTTGTGCAAAGTTGAGTCTTCGAAACTGAGCAAATTTGCTCTCAATTTCCCGCCAGCGCTTGCTGAGCTGGATCTGAGTTGGCTCCACTGCCATTGCGGCCCCATCCTCAGACAAGCCCTCAGCTTGCCTACGCACTGCATTCAGCTCCTCTTTCTTCTTCTGCAATTCACGATCAATTTCCTATTGAGCAAAACCAATACAGGGCCCAGGGCAGTTAGCTAACCACATCAACCAACCTGCAAGCAGCACATACTTCTCTCAGAAATTTCATAGGCTGTTGTCATTTTATTGTCATTTTTCATAATTTACAAATATGGAAGCCATCACTGTCATCTTCACCCAAGAATTCAAATATTATTTCAGTTATCCTTTGAGTGCTCAGTTTTAGATATTCTAATTAGGAAATTACTTAAATTGATCTAACATTTTTCTTTCTTCTTAAGTCCTCTGGTGTTTTGGAGGTTGACCCAAATTGGAGTGATTACCCATTATTTATTAGGGACCATTCATATAGAATATAATTTAGGGGGTAAGTGAATAAATTATTTATTTCTTTTTTAAAGTTTTGAGGAACTCAACAGAGAATGAAGCAAAATAAAAAGTGTAAAATAATGACAGAAAAAACATCTGCGGACAATATGCAAATAAATCTATAGAGATTTGACACTGATGTGTGAAGATGCTCTGATGAAATGAATGTGCTAACATGAGAAAGAAGCCGTCCATATACCGATAAGTCATTTGTTCATCTGGAACAAAGATACACAAAGTCAATTACAATTTTACCAGAAAACACATGACATTTCTGAATTCATTTTACATTGTCTAAAAATAACACTTTATTCATTCAACATTATGTCAATTGAAAAACACTTAATACATTTACCAAAACAAAACACAATACAAGGAAATGCATCAAATCAGAGAGAACGCTAATAGAGGAAACAACAACATCAACATTTTAAATATGATCCACACAGGTTAAGTTAAAGAAAGTAAGCTGTAGAAATAAAATCTAGTATTGACATTCTAAAACAACATTACCTTTATTTTCCTTTCATCTCTGGGTTCAGGTAGGCTGGCTAATTTTTTTTCAATGTCATCCAAGTATTTCAGGAGATCATCAGCCTGCCTCTTGTACTGATACCACTGATGAGAAATTTCTAGAGCCTTTTTTCTTCTTTGAGACCTCAAATCCTGTTTATGGTGCAGATATTATTAATACATCAATATATATGTATAGCACACTTCCGGCTGTAGTTACTTAAAAATAATTTGAGGCCCTCATCTTCTTGTACAACTTCAGTTAAATTTACATTTAAATGCTAAACATACAAATAGATGATTAAATTATGTATTTATGTGGCAGGACCCATGTACATGAAGCTAAGAAACCTGAACAACCCACTTAAAGTATTTTCTCTTGGCATGTTCAAACTTGTTTATAAATTTTGTCATACTTAATTGAATCTTAATGAGTCAACCAAAATATGTAGTCTATGTGAAATAGTTTAATGTATCAGTACAACTGAGTTAACTAGATACTTGCAGAAACTTAGCAAGTTTGTATTTAAATTTTAAAATAGGTAAAAATTCTAGAATTTATATTCAGTCCTGGGTTGATCAACAAAATCTTTAAGTTTATATAGCCAAGCAACCACATTCATGGTTTTAGAAATCCCTGTAAAAAGGATTCACGGGCCATTAATATTTTGTGATTAGAAATATAAAGTCATCTTAGTTATCATATAAATTGTTTCAAGCTATATATGTAGAAGTGTGAAAATTGTGCATCCGTGAGTGTACGTGAAAATGACAATTTCAATGTTATAAAAGTGCTTTTTCTTTAGAGGTTTGCATGGCCAAATTTTGTATGAAATCATGTTCCAAATGCAAAATGATGAATTATTTTAAAAAGAAAAGAGAAAGTGCATGGTTTCCAATCAACCTGATGAGATAAATAAGGGTGACCGATTTAATAAATCAACAAAGGGGAGAAATTAATCATCTTGCTCCTTGCAAGCACACCCAATGTCTTCCCTGATCAATAGAATTTGTTGAAATGCCATTTTATGATAACACAAGGGAACATAAGAGCTCAGAATATAGTTTTCATTTCTTCAGAGCAGTAGCAATTAGGGTTTCATGTACAGATTTAACTAGAGCAAAAGAAAATAATGAATATCAAAGAACTGCTGAAATATTCATTGCATTGGAAAGTTTTGACCTTCTTTGAAACATTTCATAAGGAATAAAATTGGAGCCACTTGGCAGGTTAACACAGTTACTGAATTTGGTGATGTAGATTGGTTTGGCAAGTAGAGTAGATTTTCATTAATCACTTTTAGTATATACTTGCAAGAATGAACTAGATTTCCTTCTCCATTTTGTTTAAAATTGGGGGTGTAAAATTTACTGCAGTTTACATTTTTAGTTGAATTTCGAAGTCTCTCGTGAAGGTGATAAATGCCTGGGATGAACCAGGTGGAATGCTGCTTTTTTCAAAGGTACCAAGATACAGCCACGTGAATGTGAGTTGAGCCATGCCTTATTCGTGACACAACTCACATCTTTGCCAAGAGAAAGGGCTTGTGGTCATAAAATCTGAAACTCCTTTTATTTCCTAAGCATAAGGTGATGTGTAATGTGTAAAGATATTTAGAGACATTACATAGATTTCTTTACAGGTATGCCAGATAACCATTAAACACTGCTGTTCAGTAGGTCACATATCATCATATGACCAGTGTAGATGCTTCTGAAAGCTTGGTCACGGTTGGAAGCGTGTGAATTACACAGCTTTCTGATTTTCTGAGCACTCCCTCGAGGAAGAGGCCTTTTCTGTTTACTATATATATCAGCAGTTACCTTCAGAACACCTGCTGGCCAATTAGACTTTCCTTGTGGATTCCTTGCAGGCACAATATTGTGTAATTGCATTCTCAGCAGTGTTTATTTGGTTGTCTAACTATATGGGAAAAGATTTTATACTCTTATTTGCATATAGAAAGCAGACTCCATCCACCAACTAGGTGGAGCCACCTACATAGCTACATAGCTCTAAAAGAGTGATTTACAATGAAAAGCTTGGCAATTAACAGTATTAGAAAATCAGCCATGCATGCAAATAGGAATACTGCAAAGCACTAAAAATATAAAAGGTTATTTCACAAAACTTTTCACATGTCCAGTCTCATCTCAAGAACTTTCTAGATATGACTAAAAAAAAAAAAAAACAAAACCAATACTCTATTCTGTCCTTCCTGTTTAAATCTAGATGAGTCACATGGGTACTTGAAACTATACACTATTGTTGGTTAATATGAGAGTACCAGTTCTTCTTCAAGGATATTAAGATTATTTTTGAGGATTCCTATCTAAATGAAATTAGACTCTTTTAGAAGCTTGGTTAGTTGCAAAGAGTGACTCTCTTGAAGGCAAAATGAAGTTAACTGAAAAAATTAAGTTGAATTCCAGGCCTTATTAAACAAATATTAGGTTACCAAAAAATTGGACCTAGTCTAAATAAAATATAGGAAGTAGAAAGCCTAAAAAAATATAGATTGGTTATTCTGGCAGTAACGCAGGTTTTTCAAGACAAATGTAAAAATAACTTATAAAAATAAACTATTTAGAAAATTAAATGTATAAACACTGTGAATGATGCATTTTAACATCTTTCAATTACTACTCAGAAAAATTTGTCTTAGCAAAAAAAACATAATTTTTAAGCAACACATCTTTCAAAATCAAAGACACCACTCAAAAATGTTAAATAAAGCACACACATTGAACAGAAAAATTGTATTTCTGGTGATTAAGATTCTCAAGCAGATTTTATTTATGCACAAAATATTTTACCCTACATATAAAAAAAAAAAAAACACAGGCAAGGTATATTATAATTTTAGCTCTAATACCTTGAGAGCATTATGTTTTGTCTGTAACAGCTGCTGTTTTATCTTTATTTCCTCTCGCTTTCTCTCATCTGTGATTCTTTGTTGTAAGTTGTCTCCTCTTTGTAACAATTCTTTTACAGTACCCTCATTGTCTTCACTCTGATTAAAAACAACAAGTACAGTCTTCATTTTGGTTTTTAAAAAGCTGTACATCGTTAACAGAGATAATAAAACGTTATTTAAACACACACAAAAAATCCAATTTAAAACTTTCAGGGAATGTTATTATAAGATATTGTGCTCGTCGTTTTTCTTTTATATGTTGGACTTTAGCTTTTAAAAGAAGTAAGTTTCCTCTCGTCTAGTTCAAAAGGACACACTTGATTAGGGGAGTAAGGTACTTCATCGTTTCAGACAAGTGGTGAACTGCTGTGGAAGCATTCTTTTGGCTATGATTTTTAGTATATTTCTAGAAATTAAAAAAAGTTTGGAGAAGTAAGCTAAACTTGTCATGTATAACGTCAACTAATCCATACAGGAATATGGATGTGGATGTGTGTGAGATGGAAACAAATCTTAAAATTTTAACACACTCACTCCTAAGTGAAAATTATTTTGTTTTAAATGTACACTAATTACTATCTAATAATCTCTGCTTTATGTTTGAAATCTAAATGCCCAAATTTAGGCCAAATATTAGGGCATTAGTAAAAAATGATGTGTTATATTGCTGTCAAATACTGCAAATAATTAAATTCTAAAAATATGTCATATAGGAATGTTATTTTAAAATAATCAACTAAGTATTAAAATATGAATTAGAAAAATGGCTTTAAATGTTTTCAATACGCATTTTGTTTTTTTAGACACTAAAAAAATATTTTTATTTTACTTTGAAATAAAATGATTTGAATAAGTGCTGGTCAAATGTAACAGCATATGTCACCATGTGACTTTTCACCTCTAGTTTCCTATCCTTCTATCAACTCAGTATATGAAACCTTTCTATCAATGAGGTTCACCTTGCAATGGTACCCAAGGTACCCTGATGAGCTAAGAATGACAAATGCTAGACAATTTTTAAAAAGTCACATGTCTGTGTATAATTATTCATGGTATTAGATGTTACATATTTAAATCTATAATGCATATTTAAACTTCTACACACAGCTGAGGAACTATTCATTTCTTCAGAGGGAATGCGATTTTTATCTGAGATTTGTCGGTTACTAGTCTAATGAAATAATATAGCAGACATATATGTTCATAGTCTGTGAAAGACCTGCCTTATTTTAATATGTCTTTTAAAAGTCTACAACATTTCCTAGGGCTGAGGACAAAAAATAAACAAAAAAACCCACTTCACTTCTTTCCCTACACCAGGTGAGGGCTATAGGGCAGAGTTGGCGATCAGCCCAAGAGGAAAGCAGCACTCTTTTTTCACCTCGGTGCCCTCTGGCTTCTTCTTTGACATGAAGTAGAGGTAACTGTAACTCAGCCTCTTGGAAAGCTTCTTGTCTTTCTTTCCACAAACTGAGTTAGCAAGGCCACCAAACCCCATACACGGGGACTAATTGATTTATGCAGCTCCAGGAAGTCAGAATTGATACCAATGAGAACAAAGACTGGTAGAACTAGTTCTCCTATTGCTTCACATGCCTAGTATCTAAAATTCATATATTGCTTTTTGATGTTATTTTCAAGCATTGTCTGAGAAGTGTCTAGCATTGATACATGCCTGAGAAATCTCTAGCATGATATATGGTAAACTTTAAGAATGCCATATAGGTGATGGCTGTGGAAGAGGGGAAAGAAAATTGTGAAAAGGAGGGTGGAGGGAGAGAAAAGTCAGTGAAAAGTGATGTGATGCAGAAATATTCAAGCCAGAGTGAAGTGTAAACGACATTTTGAAATTAATCAAGGTTGAAGGAGAATGTTATGAGTTTGGGAATAGCCCACATGGTTATATTTCTTTACTCCCATGAAATAAGCAGCATGCATTTATACATATTTTAGACATATACTGTACTATGTATTCAACTTTTTGTGGTAAAAAAAACCACTTTGTGGTAAACTTTAATAAACAATGTTTATATTGAATGTAATTTCCCTTTCTCCAAAATAAATGTTATACTACCAAAAACATGAGTGACACAAAACATCAGCCATCTATGATAGTTAAGTTTCGTATTAAATATCTAGTTTGTTTTGTGATTTGACACTTTTTTCCCCCACTACATTTTCTCCTCCGAGTTTGAAGGTAGCAGAGGTGAAAGCAAAATTGCTGAGCTATTTTTTAGAATCTGTAAGTGCTCCTGTATGACCAAACCATAGTAATTTGGCATTCATAATAAAAGTTCAACAAGAGTCCTTTGCATTTGTAATAAATCATTAGAATCACAAAATGTACAAGGTGTTCTCTGAGAAGTGTTGGAGACTTGAGTTATCTAATTTCTTTCCAAATATTTATTCATTTTCACTCCTAGTTCATTCACACTTTTATCACAACCAATTTACCAGATCTTTATTGAAGTCTTCCTCTTTCAGATTCACCCCCTGCTGAATTTCAGCCTCCAGTGGTTCAAGCAATTTTTGTATATCTGAGTTAAACTGCTCCAATTCCTTCAAAGGAATGGAGGCCTAAAAAAAAAGATAGTGCTAATTTAAATCAAAATTACTTTTTATTAGAAACATGAACCAAAAAAATACATTTGTTCAACCTCCTGTTGCTAAAATAATGACATGCATTATGTTTCCATATTATATTTTATGAAAGTTTTGAAAGACAACTGGGAAAGTACCTGAGGTTGCAAATAAAGACAAACATTTAACATCACCAGAGCTGAACATACATGCAAGATAATGCAATTCATTATCCTGTTTTTTCAACAAAAGTCAATTTCCATATATTTGACTGGGCTAATTGTTAGTATTCTAAAGTTGAATTTGTTCTTATTTTAAATATTCTGATATAAATACCATTTGGCTAAATATGTCTCATCATAAATTGCCTCATTCATCAAATAACAGTAACCTTAGCTGGAAATGCAGAATTGTCTCCTTATCCTCAGAAAAACTACATGGCAATCTGCTTCAGACATTTCAAATAACATTTTTAGCATGGAGAAATTGACAGGCATTCTCTCATAAGACAAACAATGCCATTAGCTTGCCTTATGAATGCTTTCTTTGGTAGCACAAAAATTCAAATGAATGAACGCAGAATATTTCACATAAAAAATCTGAATATATGTTTCCCAACCTTACAAACATCACAATTTCTTTGATTTTGAAATTCATAGTGACCATAGTCTCAAAAACCGTTAAAATCTCTTATTTTTCTAAAGAAACCACTTGAAGAAGAGTGAGGAATGGACATACATTGAAAATAAAATATATATTCAAAAAAGTAGACAAGATTTAGTTATTAAAGTTCAAACAGCTAACAAAATAAATTTTTATTCTATTGATCTTTATTTAATTTCTCTGCTTTAAACCACTAGGAAATATTTTATACCTGATTGATAGCTTTTGAAAACTCATAGGATGACAAATATCTTATTTTCTTACAGAGCTAAACATTTTCCATTTGTAAAACCAATTCAGGAATGACCCCCATGTCTTATGCCAGGATGATTGCATTCATCAAGATTGGTCCCCACCTACTCTTCCCCAATAACATTCCTAGTCATAGTGTTACTTTTTCTTTATTAGATGGCATCTCCTAGAGGACAATAAGCGTTAACGGTAAAACCAAATATCTAAAGGTACTTAGGTTACTAAATTTATCTAAAGTTATTTATTTAGGATACTACTGAAGAAGTGAATAATCAAATGCTATTCACCAGGACATGATTCTCACATGCAACATGAGTAAACACCTTTCCTCTAGGCACTTCTACACATGCTGAAAAGGATTTATGGGCTCTTTTTTTTTTTTTTTTTTTGTGAGGAAGATCAGCCCTGAGCTAACATCCATGCTAATCCTCCTCTTTTTGCTGAGGAAGACCGGCTCTGAGCTAACATCTATTGCCAATCCTCCTCCTTTTTTTCCCCAAAGCCCCAGTAGATAGCTGCATGTCATAGTTGCACATCCTTCTAGTTGCTGTGGGACGTGGCCTCAGCATGGCCGACAAGCGGTGCGTTGGTGCACGCCCGGGATCCCAAACCGGGCCGCCAGTAGTGGAGCACGCGCACTTAACCGCTAAGCCACGGGGCCGGCCCTATGGGCTCTTTTTTAAAGTGACTTATTCTCAGTACTAGTTTTTTTAAGTCCTAATGAACTTTACAATTTAAAATATCATAGTATGTTCTTGAACCAGTACAAAATGGTAGTATTGTAAATATGCTTAAAGCATGTTTCAACCTCTGTATTATTAACATACTTCTATACTTTAAAATCATATATTGTTCAAAGTATTGTAAAAGTAAAACAATTAACAGCCTTTAGAATCATAACTACCCAGTATTAATTTGATGGGCTTTTATGTTATTGAATTGTTCACATTTGTTAATATTTAATAACAGCAATTGCTCTGTTCTACATGATTTTGTGAATATATGATGATTAATAACATTTAAAATAACTTTTATTGTGTACTTGTATGTCAAAAGAAGATGGGTCCATTTTCAGGCAGATTTATCTGTTTTACTCCTATACCTGGTTCCTCTCTATCTCATCCTCTCTACATACTCAAATATAGTAGTTTCAGAGGCTCAGAACTTAGACTTCCATGCCTCTTTCTCAATACTCCTTCCCTAATAAAGTGTATTATCTTCCAAAATTGATCTATAACTTTCATAATATCTCTCAAATATTCATCTTTAGCCGTGACCTCCCTTTTTAATTCCAATCTAGATTCTGCAATAGTCAGCCAATTTCTCACTTGAAGTTCAACATGTCTAGAAATGAGCTCATTGTCTTTCCCCCAAACTACTTGCAACACCAACTTTCCTGGTTATCTTAATAGAAAATCATTTTCCTCAGTCATCCAGGCTTAAAACATGAGTCACATTATTTTTCAGCACTTCACTCTAATGTCTAATAAATCGCAAATAACTGTCAATGCATTCACCATGGTCCACTTGCTTTTTATTCCCAGAGATACCATCTCTCCTAGTCCTCACACAAGAGCTAAGGCAATAACATCCTTACAGGGGGACAATCTCTTTCCCATCTCACTAATTCCATCCTGTGCAGTGTGATCAGGTCAATATGTTCCAAAAACATGACTTTAATTATGCTATTTCTCTGCTAAGAAGTACAAGTAAAAGTCCAAACTCCAACATGATAGTCAAGGGTTTCCCCTAATCTTGCCCTGGGGACCTTTCTAGCCCAATTTAAGTGCTCCTAATATCAACCTTTCTTACAGGTCTGTTGGTGAACTCCTGGTATCCCTCCCTCATGGCCTTTATACTCTTTTTAGTCTTCTGGTGAAGAGCCTAATTCCTGAAAGAGAATGCCTAGATTGAATCTGGGCTCCACCATTTACTAGCTGAGGGACTCTGAACAAGTTATGTGTCCTCTTTGAGCCTCAGTTTCTTTATTTGTAACATGAGGATAAGAATAATATCTACCTCCTAGGGCTGTTATGAGGATCAAATATGTCAGAATGTTGTCTGAGATACAATAAATTCTCAATAAATATTGGTTGTTATTTTCTCTCAAAATCCTATGCATCCATCTGACATATAATAACTGTTCAATAAATATTGGCTCTTATTGTTTCCTCTCAAAATCACACCCATTCGTGGCTCTGTTCAAGTTCTTCCTCTTTTGAAAACATAGGATTTATAAAGGATAAAATAAATGCTTGTAGACACGGCATTTTTATTTTACAAAAGTATTTAACAAAATCATGAAATTCTAATTGTGAACAGGGAGAAATTGAGACTCCAGTTTGGTAAAGATGTATCATTCCAAACAACAAAACTTGTTGATTAATTAATCTGCATCAACGTAGAGGGTGGTCTCAAGGAGGATGCCAAGAGCTTTGCACTTGTTCTGCCCTGTGCAGTATTTTCATCAGGAATTATGTGGAGACACAAAAAGCATGCAAACAACACACAGTGAGAGGGATGAGTTCCATCAATACCCCATGAAGATGAGGAATTTGTCTGTGTTGTTCAACCTACAGTCATTCCTGTTACACAGTAGACACTCATAATGAATATTTCCTGAAAAACTAAGTGAATGAATGACTAATCATGGGGTAGCAGAATAAATATTTCAAGGAGCTCTTTCTTGAATGATCTGGAATTTTCCATAACACAATTTCTATTGTATAAAATTGAAAAGACCTGACTGGTCAGCACTTCATGTGTGGATGTATATTAATTGCTGACCAAATGCTAGCAAAAACATGATACCACCAGGTACAAAAATGATACAAGCAGACAGGAATAGATTATAGGAAACACTAGTACAAAATGAACAACTAATAATTCAAGCAAGATAATACAAACTAAGATTTCCTTATGTGTAGGGTCCAGATTTCCTGATCAAAGACTACTCTGCATTTGTTTAAAAGGCCATTATACAGATTAGGGATTTGAATTTTTCTGTGTGGTTCCAAAATGAATAACTAGAATCAATGGGTAGAAGTTACTTGGAGCCCAAATTTTCGTTTAATATAGGAACAACTGATTACTGTTGCAAATCTTTTTTCTTTGTAAAAGCACTAATTTTAAAGTAGTGAGTTTCTCATTGCTGAAAGTATACAGCAGAGGCAGGATGATGATGTATTAGGGTATATGTTAGAAATAAGACACTTTTCACATGAATATGTCCCTAAAATTTTATCAACTTACAGTAAATTTTCTCTTCTGAATTCAAAGAGCTTTGTTTATCTGTAGCAATGCAGCTAAACAGAAATATAACGCAAGTCATATATGTAATTTTAAATGTTCTAGTTGCCATACTAAAAAGTAAAAAGAAACCGACGGAATTAATTATATTTTATTTACCCAATATGTCCAAAATATTATCATATAAACCTATAGTCAATATGAAATTATTAATAAGATATTTTACATTCACTTTTCCATAATAAGACTTCAGAACCCAAGTGTATTTTACACTTATAGCACATCTTAATTTGGAATAGCCACATTTCAAATGCTCAAGAGTCTATGTAGTTTGTGGCTAACTTATTGGACAGTACAGATTGATATAACCAAGATGCTGAAATGAACCAATAGCTCATTATTAGTTTAAAATATGTCACAGGTGTAATGTCTTACTAATAATAGTCAAAATGTTAGTTTAATTAGTAAATTTTAGTAGATTTAGATAATTCTGATAATGTCTGTCTCATTCATTTGCATTCATGTATGTTTTCTGAGAGGAATTTTCAGGAAGCCCACTGGGGATAGGAAAATTTATGGGAATGGGTTCAACATGTTATATCAGGAGTCTCTATTCCTCATTTATGTGTAATCCTATATTGTGTTACAGCATCTCTTACATATTTGAATATAATTTTATTTAAGGGTTTATGCTCTGTACCACCAGTAGATTTTTAATCCTTAAAGGTGGGAATATATGTTACACTACTCTGTATTTTCCATAGCAAATATAATTCCTTTTTTTGTACAGAAAAGGTGCTTATTATATCAATTACTAGTTTTAGACATCCAATATATTAATCAAATTAGCCAGTGACCAATTTTATAAACAAAATAACCATAACTACTCAACCCAATTATTTTGGCTATGCTATTGGCAGGATCAGACCAGTCATTTGACATCCATGTGATTAATACATTAATACTCTTTGTTCAGATATAAGGAGTTGGGAAAATTTAATTGCTTCCTAAAGAGTTCACTGGTTCACCATTAGGTCATGACAATTCTATATGGAAGGCACTTTTCTGACCAATTAAAGTTTTACATGTCATTCCTCGGTCTTCATTTCTTTATAATTTGGACTTCTTATGAAACTTTATAAAAGACATGCATAATAAGCAAGCGTTCATAATTGAATAGCTCACTTTTGAGTCACCAAAGTTTAAAGTTTAAAACATATCAAGTATATAATGCTTGCCTTTTCAATTCAGAATTATGATAAATTATTTAAAGAAATTGAAAGCAATGGTGGATAAATCACCTTAATTATTGGGTAAATTACTTCTATTGACTTTAAAGAAAATATAAAACCACAGAAGAACTAGAATCACAATTAAATGACACAATGTTAGACAGTGCACACAAGATAGGTTTTAGAATACATAGAAAATAATCAAACAAAAGTTATAATATCGTAGGAGAAAGTATAAATCAGGCATAGGTTTGGCACAATTTAACTTTTTACTTACCTTTCCATCTTAAGAGCTTTAGCATGACTGTGTAGTCATACAAAATACAAATAAAGTAAAACATAAGGAAGTTTAATAATCAAACAGATAGATAAACGGACACAAAAGAAAGAAGAGACAGAGAAACTGAGAAAGACAACACTTTGTTTTCCTTGATTTTTTTAATATTGTTTCAGCTTGCTTAACAGCTATTAATTGTGCTTTGCTGTATGATTTAGGATTAATGAAATTTAAGGCTTTGTTAAAGTTTTAGCATTAAAGGTGACTTATATAACAAGTTAACAAACAATAACAGACTGAAAAAAGCAAAATTGATTACAAATTGATCCATCAGAAACTGGAAGCATTCAAAATTACTCAGATACACTTTATCATTTTTAAAAAGTAAGTTTTCTTTTGATTAAATATTACTTCCAACGTGCATAGATACACTAACACAATGACTGTGTTTACACAGACAGCAAGGTAAACATTTAATATGGACTATGTAATCTCAGCAATCATGATAAATGGCCACTACATTCAAATTACACTAAAATCTAAATTGAAAATAAAAACTCCAAGTGCTACAGATTGGTTTAAAATTGCTTCAAATCAATCAGTCTCCTCTTGCCCCTCTGCGGCTTTGAAAATTTATTTATCATTACAATATTGGTATAGAAAAAATAAAATAAGACTAATTCACGGAAACTAAAATGAGTAAAGTTTCAAGGACTAGTAACATTCTATAATACAGAAAAGACATACTACTGATAGAATATGAAGAATTATTTCAAATCAAAATATCTGGAGAGGAAAGAAAACTTACAAAGAGAAATAAGCATACTGAAAAGATCTATCTAGAAAAAAGATAATCAGATAAAGTAGCTTATAGATTTATTCCTTCACTTATTTTAAATTCATAAGAGAAAACTCCAAGAAATATAAGAAATAACATTTAAAAAAATAAAACAAATTGACTCAGAATAGTGACATTTCATTGGTTCCATTCTTTTGATATTAGGTAAGGTATTGGTTTATCTTTGATGCTTTGAGGATGAAAATGTGAAAATGTGGTAACTTCCCAAATTTGTGAGGCCAATTAAAGGACATTATCCAGTACATCCCTATTAGTTTTGAACTGATAAGATTAATTTCATGGTCATACTTTTCAGAATTGCATACAAAATATATTGATTATTTAAGATATATTGGTGGTTCAAGAATCAGCCCACCACCTACTTTTTGTTGTATAATTTGGAATATTTCTCTACCTCAAGATTATATGAGTTTAGGAGTAGCAACTGAAATAGGAGAGGAAAAGATTTAATGGTAAAATATATGAGGGAGACAGATGAATTAAAAGCAAAAATATAACACTTTGAACAACCTTTTTCTTTCTTTTCTTTTTTCTTTCTTTCTTTCTCCCTCCCTTCCCCCATTCTCTTTCATTTCTGTTTTTTGTTCAATTCTTTTGTTTTTAATGCAAAGAAGTATACTGAAATCATTACGTTTTAAGTGAAATTGGACATTATACTAACACACAATAGACCAACAATAAATATCTGATGATATAAATAGAGGTAATCAAGTATGCTGAGAGTCAGCAAGTTGGAATGAACAAAGCAATGGACTAGTTTTCTAACCAGGCTACGTAACTGTGAGAACTTCAGCAGCTCCCTAGCTCTCACAGCCCCTTGTAAATATCTTAAAGTCCTTGGTCCAAAGAATGATTACTTTTGCACCCGTTGACTGATCAGAGGAATAATTTTCCTTTTTAAAGGATCACAATCAGGAATCACCAAATAAATTTAATCACTTTAAATGTCACTCTAATAAGACCCAGTTCTAGCAAATGACACTGCTCACCAAACTCAATTAACATCTACTTTGAAAACATTTTAAATGATTACAAAAGGGATTTGTTATCAAAGTTTCAGCAGAATTAACCTTGTTATGGGATAGCAAATTACAAATGTGAAAAAAAATGTTGTTATTATAGAAATTCTGTTGCTAGGTTAATTTCTTACTTACTTCAGTGAAATGAAATTAGCAGGTACAGTATTACCAATTATGTAATACCTATAGATCTTTACCTAAGTTTTCATCTATGCTTTTTGTTATAATTACTTTGTAGGAAATTTTACTAAAAAGTATATTTATATAACAAGAATAACTGTACCAATTAACGGACCACATTCTCTTCTGTCAGAGAAGGTGATAAATTAGAACATGATTAGAAATAGACTACAAAGGGAAAAAAGATCAATATATTTGTATTGATAAAGCTGATTATTGAAAATTAGGTTTCAATTACAATGTTCAAATCCAATAAATCTTATTTTGATATTCTACGTCACATTCGTAAGATGTATTATTTATTTCCCACTGATGTTTAGGAGAGCCAAAATATTTGTCTAAACTATCATTAAAGTATTTATGCATTACTTTTCACATATAAAATCACTATTTAAGATAGATTAGACTCCACCATGTGTTTTTTTTTTTTTCCTGCTATATTCTACATTTTACTGGTAAACTCACTGGCTCTCTCACAGCCTCTTATATTTGTGTCTGAAAGTCCCTGGTCCGAAGAACAATTACTTTTGCATCTGCTAACACTGATTGGCACTTTATAATGATCAAAAACTTGACACCTTATAATTATCACAGCAATAAAACTATGAATATTTACATATATGATGCCAGACTGTCCAAATCTCATGTTACAATTACAATACATATATAAATAGAAACTACTACATGGATTTCAATAGCAATTTTAAGGCCCATATGGAAATTAAAGAACACATGGTACATAATATCCAATGGCAGATAAATCTTAATGAAGAATTGAAGACATAGAAAACAAGTTCACCTTTCTTTTGGTTAGTACTAATTGCAGGGCCATTAATTTAACATTTCAGCTCCATAGAAAAGTGGTTTCTAAATCTCTAGAAGAGAACGCAATCTAAGCAAATTATGTGTATAAGCATCATAATATCTTGTAACCAAGTAAAGTAATTGCCTATATTAATAGGACATAGCTAGATAAAGTCTGTTTAGTCAACATTCTTTTGAAACTAAGTATTACAACATGAAAAATATATCTTGATGCATATTTTATTCTTGAAACTTATATGCAGACTTTTCTGTCAATCAGTCTTGAATCCTGAGTCATTTTTCAGTTCATCTTCTTCTTGGCCCTCATATGTAATAATTTAACTTGAAAATTCTTAATGTCTCTAGACCAGTGGTTCTCAAAGAGTGGTCCCTAGATCATTAGCATCAATACCACCTGGAAGCTTGTTAGAAATGTAAATTCTCAGGCCCCACCCAAGGCCTACTGAGTCATAATCTCCGGGGAGGGGTGGCAGCAGCAATTTGTGTTTTAACAACTCCTCCAAGTACACAAAGGTCTGAGAGTCACTGCTCTAGACTGTCACTTCCTTTCCATTCCCACAGATACCCCTTCATTTGAGGTACTCACTGTTTCTCATCTAGACTATTATGATGGCTTCCTAATTGGTTTCTCTACTTCTTGTCATTATTCAGTTGATTTCTCTTCAAAACCACTGTTGGACTAATCTTTCAATGGTGCATGAAAAGAAAACATCAAGAACTCCTCATTGCCTACTGAATTAAGCATAAACTATTAGTCTGGTAGTCATGACCTCTTCACACTCTGTCTAATCATCCTTTTCTGTCTTTTCATCCACAACTAAGCTTCATGCTCCATGCTCTATCTTCTGTAAGCAAACTGAACTTACTCTCCATTCAACACACTGTACACTGGAACTTTTTCATAGGTTTAACCTGAATCATTACCTCCTATTGCTAGAATGGCTGCTAAATTCACTCAGCCTACACTCATTCTCAGCCCAGTATTCATGAACATATCCTGCTCCACTGAACAGTAAGCTCCTTGAATCCATCACATCTTACCTAGTGATACAGGCACCACGGCACCAAATACTGTGACCTGAAATAGTATATGGTTGGTAAAAGTTCATTCAGATTGCCCCCTTTTCCTAACCCTTCCTTCATTAATTCTTTAAGATCCACCACAAATATCATCTCTCCCAAATTGCTGACTCCCCTCTCCAACTTGGCTTCTCAGCAGATGGAGAGGGGTAGGACCGCACTAAGCAACAGGACTAAGTAGTCTTTTTATTTTTACCTTCTCATTTCCCTTTCTATGGTTCTGTCTTCTGTCACTTCCTTTTCCTGATAGTATCCCTCCCCACCAGCCTGCTATGCCATCATGTTCACACGCCCTAAAGCAGAAAGAGTTGAAACATGGTGTCTTTCCCCATTGATTCCATTGACTTCACCCAGGGTTCTATAATGATTGCTGATTCATTTTTGTAATTCTGACTCTTCCCACTAAAACTGCCATTTTCTCAAACTGACTTCACATAGATAAGGAAAGATTAAGCTTTCTGAAAGCCACAGGATACTACTGATTAACCTAAATGAAACAGGAAGAGGTAGCATTTCATGTATTTTAAAGGCTGTATTCGAGACAAGCAGAACTTCTTAATACTTCTTAAATTGGTCTACTCGATAATCTGTAAGACTGATCCTTGCAATGGAAAGAGCAAAAACATGTCTTCTTGGTCCCAGCCCATTCCAGCAAAGGCCAGAAAGAGAAACCAGCTATTCCTCCATTTCTTTTTGCCATCAATTTCTGTCTCAATCCTTAAAATTTGGCCATTCAAGTATAATATACATAATGATAGAAATAATTATTGATACTAATGACTTTTTTTACCCTTTTATATCTGTATACTAATTTATAGATTTTTTAATGTATGCTTTTACATATCTTAGATAATTTGATCCTCACCACAATCTTCTTGTGTGTGTGTGTGAGGAAGATCAGCCCTGAGCTAACATCCGTGCCAATCCTCCTCTTTTTGCTGAGGAAGACCGGCTCTGAGCTAACATCTATTGCCAATCCTCCTCCATTTTTTTCCCCCAAAGCCCCAGTAGATAGTTGTATGTCATAGTTGCACATCCTTCTAGTTGCTGTATGTGGGACGCGGCCTCAGCGTGGCCGGAGAAGTGGTGCGTCGGTGTGCGCCGGGGATCCGAACTTGGGCTGCCAGCAGCGGAGTGCGCGCACCCAACCGCTAAGCCATGGGGCAGGCCCCTCACCACAATCTTGAGGTAAAGAGAAGACAGGCATCATCTTACTACCCTTCTAGACAGAAATGAGGCTCTGAAGGTAAACGGTCATATTCAAGATCACACGCAAATCAAGTTTTGTGGCTTGAAGTTAAGAACTTTTTCCTCTCACCATACTGCTCCTCATTGATGGCTAAAATTACCACTGCAGAGAGCTGCATCTGATGGACAAGTTCTCAGCCAATCTAAACTGAGGACCTCAATGCTCATTACTTTCTGGATTTTGAAATTTCTTATCACGGACAGTCCTTGCAGGAGACATAGGGGTACTCAACTTCGTATTCTTCATCAAACAGTGAATCCAGGCATTGTCAGTGAGTTTTCAGGATATAGTTTCACTCTACTCAATTGCCCTTTCTAGGTGACCTTTAAAAGGAGCCTGAAATTAGCTCTTATACTAAGTCTATGTTCTACCCATCCATATTCATTCTCAACCTACTTTTGTTTGTTTATCACCGTAGATTTTCTCCCAAGTTATTTTCCCAGGTAAAACCTAGCCATTGACTCAACCATAAGAAGGTCATATTCTTCCCTAATCTTACCTGCATAAGCCCTACTATAATAGGAGTTTGAGATCAAAAGTCACCTCTGAGAACTCCAGCACTTCCAGAATCACCCTACACCATAAGCAAACACACATACAAATCATTATTTTAAATTTCTTATTGCATCCTTATTGCAGTCATTGGACTGCCAAATTTTAGAACTATTAGGGGCTAATCTAACTAATTAGTCCTAATTTTGACTAATATAACCCAGAAATTTTACACCATGTTCTATGGACATAACTTGTATCTCCTGAACCCCATCATAGGAAGGAGAAATAAAAGGGCAGAAATCCTCCCCATGCAGTAACTCTACTCTTACTCACTTTATACATTCTGTCTAAATAATAACTCCTTTAGTGGGCAGGATAATTTTCCTTTTAAAAACTACTAATCTAGTTCAACTCCTTTATCTTACAAACACTGAAGTGGAGTTGCAGAGAAGTCTAACGATCTGCCTAATGCTGACTAAGTTAGGCCTAGTATTGAGCCTTCCTATTACACTATGTGATTGCTGGGACTACCTCATCACTAACTGAACATCTCCATGAAGATGTACTAGTGTCAAGCATATTATATGATTACAATAAGTATTGAAGTTTGTCTTTATAAACAGATATATTTAAAGCAAGTATTCTTTACATCCTTGTATATCCCCACACTCATTAGCACAATGGATACTCAATATCATTAGTTGATGCAATGAATAAATGAGCAAAATGTCAGATATGCTTCATGTCCATGTTTTTGCTTTCGTCATGATGACAGAGCAGAATTATCTCTTCAAAGCCCGCAAATGGGGTCACCATTGCATCCAGTCATCTTTATTACTTTAGAGAAAAAGGAATATTTTGAAAAGTAAAAATGTGATTTGTCTTGTCAATTAATATATAAATGAAAATATTGATTTAAAAATTTCATGCCTTTCTTCAGTAAGGAAAATAAAAGAAGCACATCAGGTGTCTCACCTGATGCATGATGTCCGGAAGCATACTGACAGTTCGTACAGAATATAGAATGAACATTCACAAACTTCTCTTGGCCATGCTGAGTCTGTCAGCTTCTGTGCTGCAGAATGAATTCTACCCATTTTTCAATATTTACAAGTCACAATCTTGTGACATAATTGATCTCAAACTACTGTTGAAAGAATCAAGAAAATAATATCTTCTTTTGTCTTAAATATTCTGTAGCTTAGTGATTTATTAAAAAGTATATATATGGAAGATAAACAAACACATAAATAAGGAAAACAGATTGGTGGTTACCAGAGGGGAGTGGGGCGAGGGGAGGGTGAAGGGGCTAAAGGGGCACATATGTATGGTGACAGATGGAAACTAGACTTTTGGTGACAAACACAATGCAGTTTATACAGAAGCTGAAATATAATGATGAACACCTGAAATTTACATAATGTTATAAACCAATGTTACCTCAATAAAATAAAGAGTATATATAGATACGTAAAAAGTATATATGATGAGAAGAATACAAAATTTAGTAAAGTATTAGCATCCATTTTTTAGATGATTGAAATAACCTTTGGTTCCTTAGATATTATATACTCAAATGATGACTCCAGAAGTGAAAACAATTGTCTTTTTAAACCGCAGAGTAAATTCTTACAAAAACCAACTATGCTCTGAAAATAAAATTTCAGAGCCTGTCAGATATTTTTCAGGTGAGAATGGCTTACTTAAAATAATATATAAATGAGAAGAACTAACTAGTTAACTTAGATATTACAAAGAAGCAGCAATGAATTAAGGTAAGCTAATACTTTTTGCTTTGGGAAGGTGCGTTTTGGAGGGTAACTATGTTTCATGTGCATAAAGTATTTAAAATTCATATCACATGTCCATATATTTTTAAAACTCCCTTAAATATATACTATTACATATAACTGTGATACATTGTAATGCCTTAGAAAATGTAGCAATTGTAAATCATGCTATTATTGGGTGCCCATATTTATCAAAATAATTTTTCAGACATATTCTCCTATTTTTCCATGAATCAATACTTACCTGGCATATTACATCATAATTACTCACAAATATTTCAATAACATTTTTATCAGTTAAGATTATTTCCAGCAATTATCTGTATATATAAATACATATATTTCTTTTACATACATTTTTGTATTTGAAAGCATATCATATATATTGAAAAATGTGTCAAACTACATTTTATAAATTTTTGGGTAATTTCTTGCATTTTGACATTCCCCCAGAGAGCTGAAATTCTATAATACCATATTTATATATTTTTGCAAGCTACCTATTAGATAAGATTTTGACTTCATTAAATGTTACACAAATATAAATGGTTATCATGCAAAACTTCCATATCCTCTGCTTCTTCATTAAATCGAATAAATGCAAATAGACATATAAAATTACAAAAATTAGGCTATATAAGCTTTGCAATTATTTGTTTTCATGGCTTGAGCATGTCATTATAGCCTAATGGATTTTGTCACAGTAAATATTGGCAACTAGCAAGAGCAAGTTAAATACACACACATACACACATGTGTACAACCAATAAAGAGGTACAAACACCCTAGATCATGCAAGAGCTGTACAAGGCCTCATTTTGGATATTTGATCCATATTACACACAGGCAATATTATATTTGGCAGAATATGTCAGTAGTGTTTTCTTTAGATGGATGTCTTTTGTGCTTTTTTGTTGGTGGTGGTGGCATGCTATTTGTTACTTTGCTGCAGGTTACCCCTGAAAGTACGTATGTAAACCAGTGCAGAATGCAGTTCTAGAATAGCAGTGGCATGACAAAAGAATAATGGGGGTGGGGGGGAGGGAGAGGGAGAGAGGGAGATAGATTGATCTCTCATGAGATTCAGCGGTAAAATTTCCTTAAATACATTTTGACCTTCCTTTTCCTTTTGAAAACCTTGCTGTGGGGGTTGCTTGCCCCCTTCAGAGTACTGCGCAACCTTCGCAAGAGATCATTTATCACTAGTTTCCACCTTGGAGCAGATCTTCCTACCTTTCCAGTCTTAATTCTGTGAGAAATGGCTGCAAATCGATGGTTGAGCTCTGAGATTTTGGGCTCTACTACTTTCCTGCAGTGGTCACCGCGGTTTGCCATCAAGTTTGCTGCTTGGTCTCGCGTGGAGTCCACCTTTGGGCGCATGTCATTCATTTCAGCCTTTAAACGCTATATTCCGTGAGCAAGAGACAGGGCTTGAAGTTAGTAATTAAGTGGAAGTTGAGAGAGAGTGAGAGAGCGAGACAGAAAGAGAGAGAGAGAGAAAGAGAAAGAGAGGGAGCGAGCACATACAGAGGAATATAGAGGGAGGAAAAAAGTCAACTTCCATAAAACAGGAGTAGAGTGAGAATGTGTGTGATCTCAGCGAAACAGGCCGCTGTCCTTGGTATTTAATGTGTTTACTTAGTCTGAGGAAGAACAAGGGATGTTTTACTGACTTTCTATGTTGTTTGCAACAATCATAATATTTTACACTTAGGCTTCTCTTATCTTTACCGAATTTCACAGCTGTGGAACAACCTTAATGTGTGCTCAGGAAGGAAGGTAGCTGAAGAACAATTTTCTATTCCTTCCTGGTACTTTTGAGCTCCCTTTTTGTTTATCATATTGAGTGTCATGGAAAAAAATGAATTTTCTAACAGATATGAATTCTGAGTCACAGACAGAGGGATTGAGGAAGGTTCTGCCTGACTCAAAGGGTCGGAGAGGCTATGAGTGAAATAACTCAGTTCCTTTTACTCTAAAGACTGTGAAGGAATTTCACCATAAGATGGCATTCCTTAACTACAAATCAAGGGAGAAAGGAGAGTAATATAAGGTACAGACAATAGGGTAAATATGTTTTGGGGATAGCCTAAAATACATTTACAGTTTTTCATTAACAAGGAATTATAATCCTTACAAACTATCAATTGCATAAAAGAGAAAAAAATGAATTGTACAGGCAGAAACTACAATTTTTGAGTGTTCCTTAAATAGCAACCCACCAGTCAAACAAAATTATTGAAAATTTCAGCAAAACAAAATAAGGAATCATTAATGTAAATAAATTTGTTAAAATTCAACTCTTCCTATTTAATCGAGAAAGATGTAATCAGAGATAATATAGCATCAACAAGATATATTTGCACATTATACCTCTCATATGCTTTTACAAGAACCATTTTCTTTAAATAAAGATTAAGTTGCCTATGAGAAAGAAGACTTAGGATGTCCTAATAGTTGGTTTCAATACAAAAAGAGAGAACACGAAGCCATGTTTACTTTACATATCATTAAAAATGAAAAATTCATTTTTATATAAGCTCAGTATTGTTACTAAGTACTAAGATTTAGATATTGCATAGGCAAAATGTCCAGATGATTGGATTTCAGGTGTTTACTTAGATGCGCTGTGAATGGTGCCAGGAAACTGAGCTTTGTGTTAGATATAAGAACATAGTACTACTGTGAAAATGGGCAGAAATTTGCAATATGACACCAAAATAAATCCTGTCATCCCTTTCTCATCAGTTGTGTGTAATTAGCTGAGAGGTAAGTATGGACAGATATCCAGATTACAGAACACTTTAAAGTCATTAACTCGCATTTGAATTAAGGAAGGATGGACAGAGGGAGGGAGGGAGGGAGGGAAGGAAGGAAGGAAGGGGAAGGAGGGAGGAAGAAGTGAGGGAGGGAGGAAGGAAGACAGGAAGAATTTTTTCACTCTTAAGAAGTCCTTGCTATCTTTTAGGACAAAGATGATTGACATAACTGTTGTGCAGTTTGAAAATTACTTTTCATAATATTTTATTTGCTACCTTAAGAAGGTCTTCTTTTTGCTGGGGCTTCTTTTTCTCAGATTCATCCAAAAGTGTATCAGCCTGAATGATCCAGTTTGTGATGTGATCCACATTCTGGTCAAAAGTTTCCATGTGTTTCTGGTATTCCTTAATTTTACAGAGACATAACATGACATATTATTGGTTAGACAATATTCTTCTTTTTGATAAATTGTTCAGTTTATAATAAATCTATAATTCTTAAATTTTTACATGTATATCTTAGTTCAAAATATATGAGAAAAATTAACAGAATTATAATATTAGCAGGAAAACTTAGTTTATGACTTTTAGTCTTTATGAGATCAAGTAGGCATAAAAAAGAACTTATGATTCCTATAAACTGAGACTATAACTGTTTCCAAATCATACACAATATTTAAAATGTATAATATAGGAATAGTATAGGAAATATTTTGGGCTAATACAAACCAGAAATCAATAGCAAAAATACTTAAATTTAATTTCAAAACTTAAATATTGTCAAAGGTTTTCTGTGGCTGGTAGAGTTTAGACAATATTCTGAAAAGATTTGTCCTACTTCCTACAATTTTAAAAAGACAAAAATTTAGTACCACTCAAATTACTTTTAAGTGGGATCTCCATATAGAATATAGCACAAACAGGGAAAATATATTAAAATATAGTTAGAGATAATGAATTAAAAGCCAGCATTTATGTGGAACTGAGGAATTTGCAAACACAAATATTATTACTGAATGCTTATGTAATTTCTTTCTCATTTTGGAGAGGGGTTGACAATCTTCCAGCCTCTTCTCTTACCAACAAAAGGTTTAACCACTCTTCTGCTCGAGAAGTGACAGCTATCCAGTTACTATTCAGAAGACTCAGTTTATCTTCCACCAAGGTCTCCTTCTTGCCCAAAACCGTTTTCAAGGCCTCTCCTAGTTCTATGACACTCTTCAGGTGAACCTTCTGTTTCTCAATCTCTTTCTGAGTAGCCTGTGAAAAGGATAGTATTTGAGCTACAAGTAATATATTGTAGTATTAAGATTTAACGCTTTCGAAAAGGCTGTGTGTTTGGTCACTATGGTAAGATTTTTTCAAGGGTTTAAACCTTCAACCATGTCTTTATGAATGATGAAAATCATACCATATACATTTTAGTTTCCTTATTTAGTATATATGAAGATGGTTAATTTCATATTTATGATTGTACCTATTTAATAAACATACATATTATCCATCTAAATATACTTATATTTACTTAATCTGTAAATGTATTGGCTAAAGGCAGACCTTAGAAAACTCATCCACAAGTAAGCAACTGCTTTTAGAAAATTCAGCAATTATCACACTCACGCACTTCTAAAGCAGGCATTTTCAGCTTTTTGGTGCCACAAACCCATTTGGCATCTGGTGAAACTTAAGGACTCTTTCTCATAATAATGCTTTTAAAAGCATAAAATAAAATTCACTGGATTTTAAATGAAACCAGTTATATTGAAATACAATATACAAAATATTTTTTTAAAAATTTGTGAGATAGTGATACATGTTTTCTTCCCAACATGTGTAACTACAATGATCTAGCATCAGATTGTTAACTAGGATAATTTCAAAGTAGTGATGAGCATACTGGTGTTTTGAAGTATATGCAATGACTAGAACGTGATATAAAATTATCTGTCATTCCTACTGGTGGCAAAGTCACAGTAACTGCTGATATTACTGGAGTTTGTTGCTCATATTCATAATTGAAAAAATGTTGAATTTTATTTAGAGGTCAATGAAATTAAAGAGGTAATATTAAAATCCTCTAAGAGAGCACCACAACTCCCTAAGACTTGATTTACAAAACATGAAAATAAGCATATCTAATAATAGAAATTATGTAGAGAGTTGATGGAAAAACTGATCCTAGTACAAATGTCTACTGTCAACTTTACCTGCAGC
Source organism: Ceratotherium simum simum (assembly GCF_057802395.1). Taxonomy (NCBI): domain Eukaryota; kingdom Metazoa; phylum Chordata; class Mammalia; order Perissodactyla; family Rhinocerotidae; genus Ceratotherium; species Ceratotherium simum. The sequence continues at coordinate 102,230,506 of NC_141940.1, read as the reverse complement.
CCCTTTTCTATGACATGCCATGGTGACCAGGTCACCATCTTGCACTTCTCTGCCTCTGCCCCCGCTCCCTTCCTTGCCCATGTACTGCTGCTGGACATTCCCTGGCAGGTAAGCCACAGCCAAGCAGCTCTTCTCTCAAGAAGTTTAAGTGAGAGATATAGAGACTGTGATAGCACACCAGCTGAGAAGTCATTTGAAAATGGAGCTGATGTCTTCACTACAGCAAGTGAAAGACATAGTAAGACAAAATCACTGGGGAGCAGCAATAATAAGTGGAGGGAGCCCACCTGCAAAGAGGCAAATGAAACATATGCAGAGAGAGGAACAGAGGTAGTCCAAGTAAACAAGAGAAAGATGGTCTCTGTGAGGCCAGCCTGTATCTCATTTCTTACTCCTAAATGCTCTCAAAATGTTTTTTCTAGCTTTATAATATACCTAAATAGTTCTTGTGGCTGTCTTTCCTCCACACCATCAGATCCTGCTCCACTCAAAATCACTATATATATCTACATTTTGTTTTTGCCTTTGACATCAAATAAACAGGGAGAATAAATGAGGTAAAAAGATTGTATAAAATAATTTCCATACAATAGACAACCACTATTTCTTCAATTCTAAACTATTCGTTGGTATTTATGTTTTTCTTTTCCAATATAAAAATATCTTAAATTAAAGTAATTAATGCCAAATGAACTTAGTTACCATGCAGAGCATTATTTGTAATATAGGTGTCATCTGTTGCACTTAGCAATTCCTTCACGTATCAATCATAAATGTTATTGAGCTCCCACTAAATGTGCCACTATTGTAGCAATAACATAGGTGATTCTGTTTAGTGTCTTTTAGAAAATTATGAGAAATGCCTCCTTTGGGTGGAAATAGTCCCTCTGGAGTTTGACTTGTGAGTGGTCATGGGCTAGATTTCAGCCCTTTCACTCCTTTTGTTTGCACCCTCGTGTAGTACACAACCTTTACAACCATACATGGGGGCCATTGCTCTAGGTGCTGTAGATAACATGATAAACAAAGTCCCTGTCCTTATAAAACTTACATTAGAGTATGAGTTTGTCAAAGATATGGAAATATATGCAAATGAGCATTCCCTACTGCCTATATTCCGGACAAGAGGCTTGTCACTAGAGTTGATTTATTCGCAAAGGTAACACTTCACAAAGTTGAATCTTAACTTATATTTGGATCACTATTTATCTCTTAAAATGTCTTCATAAAGATGACACTATGTTTTAGCTTGGATATAAAAAGTTGTTGTGTACAAAGACATTTGTCTCTTCCAAGCCAGGCAATGCAATTAAAGGCAATGGAAATTTCCAAATCTTAGAAGAGACCAGAGAAATTTTGAATCTAGGAAATATTGTTGTAAATAGCTCACGGGTCACAAACAACTATTGTGCATTAAACATCTGCCAAAATTCTCCAGCTAATTTTCAAGATAAAATGTTTAATGTCCAATGATATCTCATTCACTTAATGAGGACAATAAAACAGGAAATGTGGATTAATTTTTGGTGTCATTTTAGGTTCCTCAATATTATAAGATAAGACTCCAACATGTTAAAGTTATCAGCATCATGAACATGAGCTTGAAAAAAAGCAATGATCATCGTGGTGGTTTATAACTGCTTATGACCAAAAGCAATTCATGAGAAAATTTATACTCTTAGTATAAAAGGACCTAGAGTTGAACTTGTACATATGGTATTCAAGAATAAACTGGTATTTAATCATTTGTATACATGCTATTTTTGCTTTGGAAAAAATATTGTGCTCATTTAATGAATTCTTAATTTTCCCCCCAAAAGTATTTTTAATTAAAAGTATGATTTATAAATAATAAGATCTTAGACTTCAAAAAATATGCTGCTCTTGCTTTCTGAAGATCTTACTTAAATTTCAATTAGTCACTGTGCATCAGGTTCTTACTATCCACTCTGTACTGTGCCATTCACCGCCAGAGATGAGGAAAGAGGTGGTCTTTGCATACCCTGTCTAATCTTACCTACAGTGTAGCTGCATAGAAAAGCTGAAATGCAATCAAATCATTTGATATCATATTAGAAAGAATATAATTTTTGGAAAAAGCTGAGTCATGGCTGGGATAAGTATGAATGGCTTCAAGGAAGAGGTGAAACTCGAAACTGGAGTTTACCACAAAGGATTGGATGGTTTGAATTGACTAAGGACAAAGTACAAAAGGATTAGAAAGCATGAAAGTTGGAGTCAAAAGCCACCAAAGGGGGAATATGGGGTACTTACTGGAAACTAAAAACATACATTTTATGATGTCAAGGAACCATGTTCCTTTGTTCTAACAGTTTCCCATAACAGAAGAACGTCTACACTTGCAGATGTGTTGAGAACTGAATTACTGAATTGAACTACAGTTACTGCATTGGCCCTTCTCTCTATACCGTTACTCATTCCTCTCTGAGGGAGGTAGAGTTATTTATGGGGTTGGTGAGGCGGGGAGAAAGAATTGAAAATACATTTCCTCCTCTTAAAAAGCATCCAATCCTCAGCACACATGCCTTTTTCTCTGCCTTGTGGGGTGAGAGGTGGAGAGGGCTCTGGAAGGTCTACCGTTGTGAATGGACAAGTTCAAATTCAATGATTAAATTGACTAAATTGTACCTCAGCTCCTTTAGTTTTTTTCAATTCTGCAGCAATGTGACAGCTTCTAGCATTGATTTTAAGGCTGAATAAAAAGCAAAATTATGCACACCCAGTTTTATTTTGACCTTTGACGTGGTCATATGTCCAATTTCAGGAGTTTGAACAGAAGCTTAATGTGAACCATATACTTGGCACTCAGGGTTTTTATGACATAGGAAAAAATCTCAGATAAATGTAGATCTCAATTTAAATGTAAATTGCCACAAAATCTAACATTTTTATTTTCATTATCTTTACTTTGTAACATTTAATAGCTCCAAAAAAATAGCCAAAATATTAAACATTAACTTCCAAGATTTCAAAGAAGCTATGGCTACTTCTTCCTAGCCACAGCAATTTTTAAATGCTACTCTAATTTCATTATAATAAAAAAATTGGTAGCATATGTTAATTTCTCCTAATGAAGACACCCATGTGTTTATGTGAAGAATAGAAAATACATTCTGATTCATTCCTCACATCTATACGTTAAATCACTTGAGTCTAATTTTTAACGGTGTATGAGGTTCAGGATTCAGCTATCAGCTCATCAACTCACTTCATCGATGCAGTAGCAGGATGAAAAAACCTGTTCTTTTGGTCTCTGCTGATCATATCATCATGTGATGGAAACGTTTTCTTTAATTTTATATTAAGGTAAAATGGTAAAAAATGTTGGATTATTTCTCTGGTCCCGTAGGAACACATCCACAGATATTTTCAAACAGGGCAGAGAAACATAACCCACTTGGGCTTAACCCTCTCTCCCACCCATTTTGCATGTTCAGAGGTCCAATGCCTTGCACAAGTTTTCCTGGAACTTCCTAGTGACTTATATTCTTAGGATAACTTCTCTATCTGATTTCCTATAATTCCCACCCCACCCCCACTTTTTAATCTCTTAGTGTCTCCTGTCCTGTACATTCTATCTTCACTCGGCCCTACATTTAGTCAAATATGTACCATAACGCCATTTCTGTATATCTTCCTCCCTTTAATAGGATGCTACTAAATTCCTGTTAATTTTAGCTCTTTCTTGCTCTCTTGTGCAAGTTCCCCGTAATATGGATGAAGAGTTAACTAACATACCCATAAAAGGTATTTTAAAAGGTTCCCCTCCCCAAGTGAATTCTGCTTTCAGTAAGTCTGCATAAGCATTATACCATTTCTGGTCACCAGGAATGGGAGAGAGTTCTTTCACCTTTAGCTACAAAATATATTCATGGGAAGAGAATGAACAAATTACATTATTGCAATTGTAAGATGTGCATTTGTCGCATATGAAGGTTTCTGAAATTGAGATAAAACTTATAATTTATATTTATGTTTAAGGTGGTGGTGTTTCTTTTGATCCAGAACAGCTGTGATTAAATCAATGGTGCGTCATACAATCTAACATGCCTTAAATGTGATAAAATATGATATTAATTGTTTTTTCAGGTCCCTACATTACTCTGTCACAGCTAGAGGTTTAGAACATATTTTATTATTAGGCTAATGTGACGGAATAATATAATGATAAATTCAAAAAACATAAAACATTAAATAGTGGATTTTACAGCACTGTGTATTGACTTTTTATTAATAATGTATTGTCTATTAAAAAAGAATTTCATGAAAGCAGAATGTGCAGAACCGAAATTATAGCTATAACTATAATGACAGTGAATAGTGACTCCAATGGCATTTAACAGATGTTCTATTTTCTAAGTAACAGCTGCTTGATGCATTCATTGTACCAAGTTAATGATCTGCTAGTGTTATTTCACTTCACAGATAAATTACTGTGCTCTCTTTAAAAAAAGATATGTAATTTTTCATGGGAATGATAGTGTAACAGACTTTAGAAATAAGTAATAGTTCTCATGCTTTTATAGCTAAGAGGAATGATGAGTTGAGGCAATTATCCAGATAATCTAGGACCAGAGGCCAGATCTCTTTAAATTGTGAAAGGTGATTGTTTAAAACAATACAAGACATAGTTGGCTAAACTGAAAGTAGATCTCATAAGACTGCTTGTATTTCATTATCTAGTGGTTCTCAAAGTTTGCTGAATATTAGAGACACTGGCCATACTCAGAACAATTAAATTAAAATCTTTGGGAGTGGATCCCAGGCACTGGTAGGCTTTTAATGTTCCCTAGTTGATTTCAATGTGCAGCCAATGCTGGGAATCACTGGCAAAATCAAATGACGCATTCTGTCATGAGATTTTATTGGGTGATTGTCATTAAATTTTACTACTGAAGTAACAGCAGAAGGATAATTGAAGAAACTTGTAACTGTTCTTCCTAATGTTGAATATTATAAAAATTTGTCCCTGAAATAAATGTGAAAATCACAACTTGTTACTTAAGTGGCTATGTATATATCAATTACTTTGCATTATTTAACACCCTGAATTAAATTCAACATTTGTGTGTGTGTGTGTGTGTGTGTGTGTGTGTGTGATTCTCTCAGGCAACTCTTGGTATCCCAAGAATACTGTTGATAAAACCTAATAGTCAACTTATGAAAAATGGTAGATATGAACTATCCAAAAAGCTGATGGGTTTAAAATATTGTAAGACCAAATTATTTTTCCAGGGAGTTATATATGACCATTTTAATTTTTAGATAACACTGTGGATATTAAAGGGCTTTAATGTAACTGAACTATTTCAAGGGCTTTGAATTTTTGATTACTGAAACTAAATTAGGAATAAATGAAATTTGTTAGTGGTTAAATCAGAAAACCACATAGATTAAACTTTGCTTAAGCTTATGTTTTCCAAACATAATGATCATCAAAGATATAAACTTCTATTTAATTACATAAATATTTACTTTCCTATTGTTATTTTTTGTGCCCAATTCATATGCTAAGCAACTGTGGCCAGTAATGGGATATTCAGAATTGATTTACTTACATCCAACTAATCAGAGTGATTTTAAGGCATTAACAAACAATATTTAAAATCTAAAATCAACACCAGTGGCAATAGACTGCAGATTATAATAGGTGACAAAAGCACATAGAATTTTTATTTTATTATTCTTATGTGAACTTATTCTGCACTTTAAATTTAGCCATTGCGTATTTTAATCTCATTGTGGATGATGAATACTTTGTTGTCACTTTAGTGTTAGATTATTTTAAAATTACTATAAAATAAGATTTACAAACAATAATTACAGTGGAAAAAAAGCTAGTGAAATCAGAGATAGTATCAGATTCTAGTTGTGGATTTGCTATGTACCAGGACGTCTATTTTCTCATCTATAAAATGGGAGCATTTGATCAGATGTTTCCATTTGGTCTAAAACTTACCATAATTTTAAGAGCACATCAGCATTTTTCTCTTCTCTCAAGAAATGCTTTGTCATTATGTTTTTTTATCTCTTAGATTGCAATTTATTTTACCAAACGGATATTTATTGAGTATGAACTACGTGTCAGATACTATGTTAAGTACATGGGAAACACCAGCAAACAAAACATTTTCCCTGTCCTCTTGGCAAATGAAGTTGTTAATGCTCACATAGTAGCCCAAGAGAGTAGGGGTTATGACAGCTCAGGGATCTTGCGCAGTGCTGGTACTCAAATTCCCCAAGTGCTGGCACTCTCCCCTAGTTTGCCTTACTATTTCCTTCCCTTATCTCTGTCTCTACTCCATGGACCTCAGTGTTTCTGACGTCAACCTGGCAAACTGCATTAATGCGGATTTGTAAGGTATGAAGGGGGAAAATGTCTGGTCATTTACGTGGTGACAAACATCACAGTTACGGTTCCCTTATGGCATCTCCACTGTCCAGACCATGCAGCTAGGAGTGATCCACTCTCTCAAAACCTTAATATTAATTTTTCCCTCTTTATTACCACTCTGATGGAGGCAGATTATTTGAATTTAAAAATATAGTGAAAGGGCTACTAGGCTTTGGAATTTCAAACTAGCATTAATAGTTGAACTTGTCAATTCCCACTGTGAAACTTTTATCTCATTTGTTATTATTAATCTACAATGTCTACTTCCTGTTATTTTAATTAATTGTTTTTATCTTTTTAAAACTTTGGACTATCTTGTAAATTTATTCATTTTTCCCTCTAACTGTAATCTGGAAGCATAGTCATATAGTGGGAACTGACAGGACACTTTTCTTGCCTCTAGTTGTAACTCCAGCTAATCAACCTTGCCACCACCCTAGCTACTTCTAGAACTTCTACTCTTTTCTTGTGAGATCACTAAAAATCTGATCTGGGATAAGAGATTCTCAGATTTAGAGTCCTCTCTGAGTAGATGGTACCTTTAAACATCTGGAATTATGCCATGCACCATTCAGTACCTTTTGGAAGAGCTATCTGTTTAACGTCTATGGTTTTGAATGTGTGACTTACAGAATTTTGAGCAGGAAGAAAACGTAGCTGAGGAATTTTATTTTGGAAAGTCTACTTCTACAACACCTCTGGCCTATCAAAAGGATCCCGCAGTACCAAACTCCTGATACTCATTCATGAAGAAGACACGGCAAAAATCCAGGGTCAGGCGCATGGCACTATTTCTGCATGGAGGCATATTGATAGAAAAATGGCAACATATACCTTTTTATTCTGTTTATTATAAGAATATTAATAAGCGTGCTGTCTCATTCATGACCCTCCTCATTTTTTTCTTCTGTATCTAAATTCTAGGAAAAGCTCTCATATGACTAGTAAATTAAAAATATTTTAATGATCATTTTGATAATTGGACATCCAATCCATATTCAATTGGATAGCTGTATCACATAAACATGTTTACTTCCGTTTTAGTCATGCAAGATGAATAAATTCTAGAGATCTGCTATACAACACTGTGCCTATAATTAACAATACTGCATTGTACACTTAAAAATCTGTTAAGTGGGTAGATATCATGTTAAGTGTTCTTATCACAATAAAAAAATATGTTTATGTCTTAGTTTTGTTTGATAGGGAGCTTGGTGCCAAATTTTGAGGATTTATTCTTCTCTGCCTATTTCCACCATCCACGGGATATTGTGGGCATATTTCTGTGCAAAGTTTCTATTATTTTCCTACTGTACCTTTCCCTTCCTCTAGTTTTCTAATTTATTTATGATTGACCAGTTCAATCATATATATCTCTTTAAGCCACTTTAAATAATTTTTACTGGAATTAGATATATAATGAATAAGGATAATTAAAATATCGTAAAAAGAAAACTCAAAAGTTTAATTGTAGTCAACATATTTTAAAGTATGCTCTGTTTGGATAAATTAAAGGTCAAATAAACACTTCACTAGTAACTGAATTTTATGTATAAGAATATTTTTATCTAGATATTCAAATATTTTCATATATAAATAAATATGTTCTTAGATCAACAGAACTGAGAGAAATTCAGTAGAAATAAATGAAAGAGTTTAAAAATAAATTGACTCTATATATTCAAATTTTCTCCAAGTTGAAAATACTTGGAATGACTGGCAAATACATTTAATGTATTGCATTTAAATGAATATTCAATTTATTTTGAAAAAAAATCTGACATTTATCCTTGGAAATGGCAGATGAGACTAACAGTTTGAGTTAAGTTCTCCATATACTGAGAAAGCATGTGAAATGAGAATGTACTAAGCAGTGTTGCGGTTTCATGTATGAGAGTTTGATTTTTTTCATGTTAAAAAATCAGAATCATTATCATAAATGTGACTGCTTTACATCTGTAGGGCGCCTGTTTTTATTATGTGATTGTGATTTTTTAAAAAGCTTCAGCACCTTCCATATATGCTTATTTAAAAAAAATATGTAATTTAGATGCAAATGTGTAAACTTTTCATTTGACCACTAAGAGGTCTTAGAGTATATCATTAGCAGCTTAGTGTTTCAAAAGATCCAGAAAGAGTGATAAATTATTATATAAATACAGAAAAGAAATGCCAGTTTTCTATACATTTTTCTTGTTGGATCTCAAATTTCTATTACTCCTTGGTTTTATGGAAAATACTTTTCAGACAGACTCAGTAAGCTGACACATCTCTAGACCACGCAAGTCTTCTAACATGACAAGGATAATCTAGAAACCTTTGCCAAGTTCATCATCTTATGATATTTTAATGATTTTATAGTAAGGCTAATGTAAAATTATCCCCTTAGATGACTTATTCAATGACCTTAGGGGGACTCTGGAATTCAGAGTTCATATGTGGCATGCTTTTATAGTTTCACCTCAGTCACTTGTAAATTGTAGTCAGAATTTTTCAAATTCCTTTCATGTCTGGCTCTACTCCTTTGTGCACCACTATGTTAGCATTCCACATTATATTTATAAAGCTACTCCGTTGTTGTGGGCTGAATTGTATCTCCTCAACATTCACATGATGAAGTCCTAACCCTACTACCTCATAATGTGACCATATTTGAAGACAGGACATAAGCTCATTAGGGTCGGCCCTAATCCAATATGACTGGTGTCCTTATAAGAAGAGAAATTTGGATACAGGCATGTACAGAGATGATACCATATGAAGACACAAGAAGACAGCTATTTACAAGCCAAGGAGAGAGGCCTCAGAAGAAACCAACCCTGTTGAAATCTTGAACTCGGACTTCCAGCCTCTGAAACTGTGAGAAAATAAATTTCTGTTGTTTAAGCCATTCAGTCTGTGGTACTTGGTTATGGCAGTCCTAGAAAACTAATACACCCATTAAATTGGATATGAATAATCAAAGATATTGTCCACAGTGTTAAGGGGAGGATGACTGAGAATGAAGTCTGAATCACTTTCATGAATTCCCTACATGCACTACAACTTCCCCCATGCATGTTTCACTATATTTCATACTTTAATAAATTATAAATATTTTCTGGGATTTTGTTTGTGTATGAGTACTTACGCTAGGAACTGCCATCAGTAGGTCACGTGTATTTATAAAGAGAGAGACAGATCACGCAGGCCTTTCTCTGCCTGTATTTGATGATGTAAAAGGCAATGTGATACTGCTCTGGCCAAAACTGATATCTTTCCCCCATCATGCATTCTCTCTTTCCTCATTTTAGTACAGATCTACTCATTATTTTAGCAGGACGCATTGGCCACCTAGTTAGAGACCATGTTTTGCCACTCTCCCTGGAGAGTTTTACCGCGAGACTACAAATACCCAGAGGACCGCAGAGCAATGGAATGAAAGGGACCTACAACTTGGGAGAAGTTCACGGAGCAAAGCTACTTCCCCTACTCTGAATTACCTGCCTTACATGAGATAAAAATAAACTTCTATCTTCTCAAAGCAATTTTTGGCTTATTTCTTGCAGCAGCCAAGCCTGCACCTAAGTATATGATTGTCATTGGTTCAAACTGAATAATCACATGGAAATGTAATATTTGTTCAGGTGATAAGGAAGAAAAATAAGGCCAATGTAATTTTTACCCTGCACCCTCTGTACACTTGCTACTATAATAATCTCACACCATATATGATCCTGAACTAATAAATGTAATTCAATATCTTATTTCTAACACTAAATCTATTCTGAATGGGGAGAAAAAGGAGTTTGTTCACTACTATTTATTTGAAAAATTTTTATGTAACAAAATTTTACAACTCCTTGTCCTCTGAATCTACATAAAGAAAATCAGTTTTCAGTCTTGGTCTCATTGTATGACTGTAAGTTTTTACATAATGCAGTTAAAATTGCCCAACTTCAGATAATCTAAGTAGCCTTGCTGAATTAAAAGTAAAGCACAGATCTCTTAAACATCTAGTTAATACAGGCAAATGTTTGTTAATTAAAAAAAACAAGGGGGTAGGGTGTGCTATGATTTATTTTTTTCTAAATGGCCAATGGCTTGGCAAAATTTAATGTGAAAACACATGATTAATATCAACGATTTCCTTTATATCAACACACTTTGAATTAATCTAGTAATGAATCAACTGAAAAAAATATTAAGCTATGAGTGCCTTGACCTTAAATTCTAGAGAGCAACAATGTCTGATTGGCTGTCAGAGAAACAGCAAGAATGGACTAGCTGAGGATTACAGGAAACCCTGTGCCCTTTGGTGATGAAACTGATAGTGGCTGATTAGACCTCTTGAGATTTTTTTATTGGCAATCTGCTGATCTGCAGATTGAACAGCAGAACCCTGCAAGTTCTGTCCAGCCCAACTGTCTGCAGTCTCTGCATCCTTGTCTTCTTCACAGTTGTGGGGCCCATCTGGGCAGTCTGTCTTAAGCAAGCTAGGGAACATAGAAATGTCATCTTTGGACCGACTTTCTGACTAATGATGTATGTATTTTTAAGGGCTTATTCATAACCTACCTAATTCTAAACAAGTTTTGGGGAGACTCTTGCTAAAGCTTTCCATTGGTTTTATCGTGGTTCTGAAATATACAGAGTTAAACTACTGATGAATTTTTGAAGCAAGGGAAAATGAAGCAAGACGATATTTATAATTCTATTATTCTTGCCCATTAATAGTTCCTTATAAAATCATATTACTGTGTGTTTTCATGTATGTTAAAAACAACCTTCAGTGATACAGGTTTTACCTTTCCCCAGGCAACTTCCGAATCCAAATTACTAGGCATTCCTTCAACCGCTGATCTCTTTGTCAATTCCATATCTGTAGCTGCCAGCCATTCCGTCAAGGCATTCATTTCCTTTCTCATCTTACGGGACAATTTCAAGCATTTCTCCAACTGCTGCTTTCTTTCTGTTACCTGAAAAGAATGACAATGAAATGTAACTTGGTTTACTTTCTCAATCCAGTTTTAGATATAGCCACTTAATTGGAACTTTCATATTTTTTTCATTTTAACTTTTTTCTTTTCTTCTTCTTTTTTTTTTTTTGTGAGGAAGACCAGCCCTTAGCTAACATCCGATGCCAATCCTCCTCTTTTTTGCTGAGGAAGACTGGCCCTGGGCCAACATCCGTGCCCATCTTCCTCCACTTTATATGGGACTCCGCCACAGCATGGCCGGACAAGCAGTGTGTTGGTGCGCACCCGGGATCCGAACTGGTGAACCCCGGGCTGCCGCAGCAGAGCGTGTGCACTTAACCGCTTGCGCCACTGGGCCGGCCCCATTTTAACTTTTTTCTTACATTTTAAAAATAATATTTTAGAAAAATCATATATTCTGAATATTAATAGTGAATAAACAAAGTCTAGGGAAGATGAGATCCTTTCTCCAAAAGACAGTGTCTTGTACCAGTTAGAAAGAAAAGCTATAATTATTTTCTCTAATATAAATAAAAAATAATTTATGACAAAATTTTTAAAATAAGTAGATTGATATGTCACACTGAAGATATGACATTTTCTTTTAGAAAACCTTCAGGCATCTGTCAAAAAGATGGGCAAGAAGGTTTACAATCCTCTGTATACAAATGAGGCTTGCTCTTGCTGGTAAGGAATCAAAATGGAGAAAGAATACTATTTCTCTCAAGAGGCAAAAGTGTTTGTATAATACTTAGAATGGTCAATTTTATTGTCATTGCATCTTTAAAGTGTCTTACTTTTGCACAAAAACAAAACAAAGAATAGGTCACTTCCTCCTAAATATACTTTTGCCATTCAATGGGAGCAAAAAAAAATTAATTCCAAAACAAAATTTTCACTCTCATTAATAGAGAAAATCATGACTTGATCCTGTGTTCCAGTTCTGTGTTTAAAACTAAGACCCTCATAACCAAATTCTTCTACCTTCTCACACAGAGAATGAACAAATTTGTATTTCTCCACCACCTTTCCAGATATGCTTACATTTTGTAAGTGTGTAGGTTGTTTGGGTCAATAAAAAGCTGAAAATATATACATATCACTGCTACCTGATACACACACACACACACACACACACACACACACACACATATATATGTTCTACAACCAAAATAAGAATCTAGCCATAAGCACGAAAAAATGCCAAAGTGAAGATATGTTTAAAGAATTTAAAATGCTATAATCAAAATAAACACTCTGAAACTTTGATAAGAATTCTAAATACTTAACAAAATTTATTAGTTTCTTTAACAGAAGTATGTGTACATTTTTAATATGTTTAGTTGCTGAGATTGAAAATTCAATTTTTGAGTTATTTTTTTTTTTTACAGATTCAGGGAAGTAAAAGCATCTGCCCTTTCAACTGTGTGGGAGAAAAAAATACAGCTTATGGTGTGTTTCTATGCATAATTATTTTTTCCACGCACTATTAGTACAAAAAGAAGTCTAGATTCAATATTTCAAAGAAATTCTATCGTCTCAGAGCTAATGCATTATTGATTTTATTTATTCGATTTTGTTTATATCCAGCTAAGTAGGTTTTAATAAAACAGGAGACACTGCCATCTTAAGGAAAATTGAGTTTTACACTTTTTGTGTGGGGAGAAGGGATGCATTTAAAAGAGTGCCACCGGCAGTAGAATATTTCAGCAATCATTGTTTCATGAACACTTAAAAATGTAAGAGAAGCTGATGAGTATTGAGGCTTTGAGTGTGAGTATTTGAAGCTAATATGAATATATGGCTATTTATGTATACTTCCATAAAAATCAAAGCATAGAGAAGCCACACAAGGAATTATAAGTATTATTACATCTATGGTGCTAGGTGTAATATCTCTCAATAAAATTAAATAGATTTACATAAAAGAAACTCTTCAATTTTTATTCATTGAACAATTAAGCTAAGTTGGTGATATTAAACAAACTACTAAAGTTGTGTTCTGTAAGAAAAGTGCTATGAACTGAATTGCATCCCCTCCAAAATTAATATGTTGAAGCCCAAACCCCCAATGTGACTGTATCTGGATATAGGGTCTTTAGGAGGTAATTAAGATTAAATGAGATCATAAGGGTAGGACCCTAATCTGATAGGATTGTGGTCTTATTAGAAGAGGAAGAAAGATCTCTCTCTCTCTCTCTCTCTCTCTCTCTCTCTCTCTGTCGAAAGAGGGTCCTCACTAAGTTGACACTTTGATCTTGAACTTCCCAGCCTCCAGACCGGTAAGAAATAAATTTGTGTTGTTTAAGTCACCCAGTCTATGGTATTTTGTTATGGCGGCCTGGGCTAACACAAAAAAGTAACATCTATTGTACTGAGGCAAGTATAACCATATAAATTCTGAAGATAATTAAAATAGAAGGATTTGTCTTTTTATACAGAAAGAATAATATATTAAGATATCCTTTGTTTCCTTTGAATTTATCAAACAAAACCACCATTGTTGAAGGTGCTTGGAAGATTTACGCGCAGACAATATTTTCTTAGAGAAGGAATACACGACTTACAGCATTTTTATAAGATGATATTTATACATATTCCCTTTATCATCAATGTTTCTAAATCTTTATTTCAAAAATAAATTTCTGCCCTACATTTCTGCTGTATTCTGTCATGCTATTAAAGCTAAGTAGGATTTCTTAGTAATCTTTCATTTTGCTTTAATGATATTACTAAGTGCCAAGTGGTTAAATAAACATAAACTTTCAAATATATATTTTCAGGGATAAATAGGGCTTTACATCTTCATGAGAGTCATTCACTTCTCACTAATAATCAATTCAGGGCACTAATAGACTTCTAATGTCATTTTTATTGCTTTAAATTCTCAGTGATTTATTCTGTACTGTTTTATGTTAAATTTACTATTGCAAAGGCAAAGATTTTGTGCAAATTCTTCAAGGCAAAGAAAAGGTCCAGGCAATAATTTGTATTTGAAAAAGTAAACTGAGAAACCACCTTTTCCCAAAATATACTTTTTCCTAACTAAAAGAAAAAAGGTATTTATCAATGCATTATTTTAGTGTAAAGTCACGTAAGTCAAATTATAAACTCGAGTATACAGAATAGCTTTCCAGAATTTAATAAGTTATAGCATTAGGATTAATATTAGAAATTAATCAATTGATGTTAAATATGGAAGAATTAGCATCTGTGAAAGTCGATAATAGAGATATCAAGTGCAGATATAACGTCCCTCTTTGTGGTGATCTTTAAAACAATGATAAACTTCTTCAGAAGGATATAAGGGTCTTTTATTCCAAAGGTAGCTTGGTGGATTAAACAAGCAGCTGAAATGTATTTTATTTCAAGATTATCATCATGTTTTGCTATTAATTGGGTATCAGTGTTATTTACTTTTTGAGGAAATGAGGAGAATTTTTTGTCATAAGATGACAACAAACTCTCTTTCAAAACATACTGAATATAAATTAGGTTTTTAAATATAAAAATAATAGACTATCAACTATTATGAATGGCTATTTCCAGATTTCCATTTGAATCTAAAACTCACTTTCTCTCAGTGATAAATAGCAATGAGTAGCTTCAAGACATAATCCTTGACCTACTTTCAGGGTGAAATATTAGAAATCTGGCTCTGCATGGCAACTTCCCAAATATGGACAAGCATTTATATTTCTGCCTAAGATGAAATGACAATTTTCTCATTGATGTTGTTATATTCAGTAAAGACAGGAACCTGAGCCGTAAAAAATACTCTTTTCTTCTCGTTGGTCTCAGTAAAGCTCTTTCAATCAGAATGAAATTAACATGTATGCATTTTTATTTTTTCTGCTTTGGCCCTTAGGCCAAAAGTTTACTGATTACTTATTTGCCATTCCACAATTAGCAGCAGAAAGATAAAACCGTGCCAAAATAGTTCCTCATTTAAAGGTACTCACTTAAAGTACTTAAAATAAACTTGTACTTATTGACAAATGGCCATAAATGTCAATAATAGATAGGTCACTTTATTTGCATAAGTTTGAGGAAACAAGCTTATTATTTAGTTATGAATAAAGTACACTTATTATCTCAGATACTACATAATATATTAAGCTATCACAACTTTTTTTTGTGTGTGTGTGTGAGGACTAGCCCTGAGGTAACATCCGATGCCATCCTCCCCTTTTTTCTTGAGGAAGACTGGCCCTGGGCTAACATCCGTGCCCATCCTCCTCTACTTTATATGGGACGCTGCCACAGCATGGCTTAGCAAGCGGTGCATCGGTGCGCGCCCGGGATCCGAACCTGGGAACCCCAGGCCGTCGCAGTGGAGCGCGCGCACTTAACTGCGGTGTCCCCGGGCTGCCCCCTAAGCTATCACAACTTTTTTAAGAAAAAAAAATATTTTATTACTATGTTAATACTTTAAATCTTAGCTGAGCACCAAAAAATCTTTTAGAAAATTTAGAGTAATGTAAATTAATGGCATAGAAAAGACCAGGTCAGTCCTTGATGTTGACAATTCATGTTTTTATGAATAATTTTTATGATTACTATCATTATTTTGAACGATCAAAGCTCTAAATCTATACAGAATATTTGATTTGAGGGAAGTGAGATAACTATCCTAGACATTCCACAATTTAGGAAAGAGGAGATGAAGAGATGTAAGCATATTTAATTAACAGTGAGATGGAATTGGTCATTAGACCCTGATCAGGACAAAAATATAATCACAGAGCCATAGGATTTAACTGGCTATCCATGCTATGTTATTAGCCAAATGTGGTGGATTATGCAAGGCTTGCCATACAGGCAAAAAATTTCTGTGAAATGTGCCAACTCTATTACACCTACTGTAGTCTATACGGAATGTATCAACTCCATTGTACCTAAATGTAAGTAGGTACATTAGTTTATAAAATTTACCAGCCTTCGAGTTATCACAAGTAAATGTATAAAATGAAGAGAAGGCAGGTTTAGAACAAAGAAACCCTTTGAGAACTATCTGATGGACCAAGGAAAATCTCCCTTAGCTTTACGTATGTTTCAATATAGACTGGAAAGAAGATCCTCATTGATTATTGTTTCTTAATAAGAATTGCACATGGCAATATATCTGTCTTTATCTTTATGTATATATGTATGTATGCATGTATGTATTGAGAGAAAATGATGAAGACTTTCTAAGACATTCATTATGCATAATTACTGTCTCTTGCTTTACAATACCTCATCAAAGTGGGAAGTAGCCAGTGCTTGCGGTTTCAGCACACGCACACGTACCTTTGCTCCCAGCTCATTATAATGCAATTTCAAAGCGGTTATTCTTTCATCAAGCTCTTTAGGGTTTTCTGTCTGTTTCTTCTGTACAATCTGACGTCCAGTTTTTATCACCATTTCCACTTCAGACTTCACTTCACTCAGACTTTTATACAAGTTCTAAGTTAAAACATAAAACAAAACATAATGATAAGCAATAGTGTCTAACTCATACTATTATTAATAAAAAGAAACAGGGGTAGACACCTTATTTGCTAGTCTATGTTTACAGTTTTAAGGGATTGGTAGTTTGCAGCTGTGGTCAGTACCTAGCTTTTGCATTTTCTGTTAATTTAATGTTTCTATTTGTAATTATATATACACATACAGACATGCATAATTTGTAGTTCGTCTTAATAAAGAGTACATCAGGGCCCGCCCTGTGGCTTAGCAGTTAAGTGCGCACGCTCCGCTACGGGCGGCCTGGGTTCGGATCCTGGGCGCGCACCAACGCACTGCTTCTCCGGCCATGCTGAGGCGGCGTCCCACATACAGCAACTAGAAGGATGTGTAACTATGACATACAACTATCTACTGGGGCTTTGGGGGGGGAAAAAGGAGGAGGATTGGCAATAGATGTTAGCTCAGAGCCGGTCTTCCTCAGCAAAAAGAGGAGGATTAGCACGGATGTTAGCTCAGGGCTGATCTTCCTCACAAAAAAAAAAAAAAAGAGTACATCATACACATACTTAGTTCTTCAATTCAAGTTTATAAAGACCATTTCTAAAAGTTATATGATTTCTATTTTAAATGTTGTAGTTATATAATTCTCGCTGTGAGTTTGGAAAACTTCATTTATTCATTCACCAGGCATTTATTGAGTGCCTACTATGTACCAGACAGTATTGCAGTCACTAGAGAATCAGCGGTGATCAAGACAGACATATTCACTGTTGTTCTCATGGTTCTTACATTTCAGTGAGGATAAAACATCTAAATTTCCAGACCATAATTTCAATACATATTAAATCACATATAAGGAAGGAAGGTAATTTTAAATACGTTAATTATATTATGCAAATTTATTTTTTTCATGGGGTCGATCAGTTAAATATAGACAATTATAAAGACATTATTTAAAACTCACATGTACATAACAACTATAAAGAACACATTTATTGCTTCAGAAAAGTATATCGCCATAACAAATCCTCATGAAACAAGTGTCATAACTTTGCCTTGCAGTTATTCTCCTGGAAAGATATGTGTGTTTGTATGTATGTATATATTCATGCACGCATGCATGTGCATATGTATATGTGTATATATGTATACACACATATACAATCATTTACATTATACATTGCTGCTTTAATTTGTTCAGTGGTAAGTCTGAATAACAACTACTTATTTTATTGGTACTGAGAAATAAAGTTGCTATTAGGTAATTGCTGTTTTTTCTGGAATTAGAATAAAAATTGAACTTGTTTACTCTTTCCGGTTTAAAATCAATATCTAAAAAAAACATTTTGTAAAGGCTGAGCAATTATCATATTCATTAAGGCTACGTACATAATCTATTTCCATCTTAATTCCCTCTTTGATGATTGTTTTATGCTGATAATCCTTTATTAATAATTGTGAGTTCTGTCTGAGCTTTCCAGATGATTTATTTTTTATTTCATTTTACTTCTATTTTAGAAATTATAAATATATCTGGATATTTAGAAACATTCAAATCATTAATTTTCAACATTGGGAATCAACTCTGTGAATTTCGGAATCAGAGATACTTCCAAACGATTTACTCTTTAAACTTAAAAATCAAAACAACTCAATGATTTACCTTTAATGATGATAGCTCATTCAAAGTACTGTTAGCCATTAACATCACGTCATTCAATAGAAACAGAAAATATTTATCACTAAGGAAGGGAAATGTTCTTTATATTTATTTGTGTTCATGTTGGTAAGACTTTTTTTAATAGAACAAATATTTCTTGAAGGCAAAGGCCGTGATTATAGTATATGCAATAGAGCATCTTAAGTAATGAAAATTTATAAAGGTTGTAAAGAAAAAATATCCTTATGGAAAGACTACTTGAATTGATCCTGACATTTAAACCAGAACCAGAAACAAATTGAGCAAGTACCTTGAGCTGTTTCCTCTGTGCTGACTCAGGGCACAGTCACAGCTGGGTAGGATTGTTTTCAGCTCCTATTTACTAGCAGACAAGTTTTATGTGGTACTAATAGAGACCTGTTCCTAGAAGAGAATGAACAGCTCTCCCTTCGCAAATATATTTAGTCGTAATGATAGTGTACTTGGATCACTTTGCTCTCAATTCTTTCCGCAAAATTTAAGATGAGATATGTTGTCATGTATTTCTAATGTTATTCATCTAATATCAGCTAATAACTGTATATTGCTATATTCAAAATTTATTTTTTGTGGTGAGAATATTTATAATAATGATGTCACTAAAATGTAGCCTGTATTATGAAGAAATGTTATTGAATTAAAAATACTTCATAATTTTACACAAAGAAATATATATGTATAATTTTTTGTTAAAAAGAAATATATTTTTCCATTCATAATGATATGATTAAATGCATCTAAAGGGTTTCTTTTTCATTTATGTTATGGAGTAGATGCAGAAACAATACTTAAAACACAAAGTACAAAGTAGAGAAACTTTTTCCTTTCAATGTTAATAACATTCAGTGTTTTTATTTTATGTGAATTTCTACTGATAGTCCATAGGACACGTAGAGTTATAATAATACTTAATATTTCTCTAGTAGATGCCCTCATAATTCAGCTTTCTGTTATCAGAGGAGTCATCCGACTCGGTGAATTTCCAGTAATTGCAACAAACGACACTGCTCGAAATCCCAAACTCCGGCAAAGATTTACACTACAGGCTACTTGTACCTTCCATGCCTTTTTATTCTGTCTTTGTGGTCTGGTGGCTTTTCAGTGTATATCTAGCAGTGATGGAAAGATACTAGGGTTTGGAGTAAGAGTACCTGGATTGAAATCTTGCTTTTGCCCTTCATCAGCCGTTTGTTTTTAAACTCTGTCATTTAATTCGTGGCCTTGAGAATTAGCGGTGACTTGTGTAGATCACTTAGATTACTTGGCACTCACTTCTTGAATGGTTTTTATTATTCCAGCTACTGTTGCTGTTTCCAGACTAATTTATTTCTTTTCAGGATTTCCATTTAAAAATATGTTTAAAGTACCATAAGAATCAAACAAAGGAGACTCCTTTTTATATTCTGCAGAGTACTTAGAGAATTATAGACTCAAAAAAGACACCCATAGAATAGGTATTAAATGACTACTATTTCAGTAAAAGTTCTCGTCTCTCAATACATCTGTGCTAATTTTTGTTCTTAATCTTAAAATTATATCCTATAATTATTATAGTTATGAAAATAATTTTCTATTCTAAAGGGGAATCATCAAGTACTTCTTAACAAGGAAAATCAAGGGGTAGCTGCTTATTTGCCACCAGGAATACATACATACCACACAATGATTTAACTGTGACTGTACTACTTCCTGTTCAACGCTCTTTGTTTCCAATGCAGGCAAGTGCATCTTCACTTCATCTAAAATCATCTTACTTTCCTGTAGACGCTGCTCAAAATTGGCTGGCTTCTGGAATAACCGAAACTTCATGGAAACATCTTGCAATTTTTTCTGTAAAGACAATGTAAGAAAACACCAACTTAATTTTTCCTTCCAAACAATAACTAGTCATATTTTTGTTAATAGAGTTGTCTTTGTTCCTGAAGATATACAGGAATAAAAATAAAAAACTAAAGCAATCTTTTTTTCCATTTGTCCAGCAAAAAGAATACATGCATTTGGGGCAAGAATTCAGTAATTGTTCTTAACGTGATATTAAATAAAAGGTAATTTATTAATCTATTTTATCCTTAAAATATACAACCCAAAAAAGTCTATATCATTTATACATCATATTGTAGTTCTCAAATAATGCACTCAATCCCAATTTTGCTAATAATCAAGTTGTCTAATATAGACTATGTTTTAACACCCAACTACGACAAGTTCCTTAGTTTATGCAACAACATGTACCTGTGCCACATCAATTTGGGATAGCACCCTTTGGGCAGCCTCCTTTCCCTGGTTATGTTTTTTCATTTCTTCTAAACTGATCTCATGACTTGTCAAATCTGACTGGATTTTCTGTTGAGAGAATAGCATATTAGTCATCCTGCTCTGCAAGTTATTGCAAAGAACAGCTCACTTTCCAAGAAGATAGAATTCAGAAACTCTCTTAAACTATTATTACAATGTAGCCTCTTTTAAAACAACAAAAAATAGTTTTTATGCTTACCAAAAGTTGTCAAAAATAAAATGACTTATTTCTTTCCTACTGGGGTTGTTCTGAAAAAGTAATTATCCTTTTGAGTCAGTAATAATGAACAGCTATTTCAGATATCATTTTCAGTAGAAAATATCTATTTTTATCTAATACGTAAAACTGATACTGTTTTATCTTTGAATTTACACTCAAATCTGATCAAAGACAAGATGTTAACCTTTATTTAAAAAGGTAACTGTGACAAGCATAAGATATAATAAGAAAGTTGCATGTGGACAATATTCCTTAATGGTGATCTTTAGTCAGTCATTCTGTGCCATATTTCACTTAAATATCAGGGAAACTGTGGATCTAGGAAAGAGATGCTAAATGCCTTTATTGAGACTGCTTTCTGTCTGATAGATCCTTAACAGCCTCCTCCAGAGATTGATTTTTGAACTTCAATTTACTATAAAATATATCTATATTTTCTATATTGAGTGAAGACATTTTTGATCAAGTTCTATTCAAAAGTATATCTGTATTTGACTTATACACTTCTGAGCCAGTTACAGGTCAAATTCTGCAGTAGGAAGAGACCAAAACAATAAATTCATTCATTTCTTTCTGCCAGATCCAGCAAAAATCAACTAGTGGTCAAATTATCTCATTTAAAATTCAGTCATTGTCAGATTATCATAAATAAGTTAGAGAAGAAGAAACTGATTAACTTATACCACAGTGCACATAAAATTTTCATGCAAAACAATTTGTAAAATGCTTATTAGTATAACCTAAATTACACCAATTGGAGTCAATTCTTACATATTATTAGAAAATAACATCAGTTTGCTTAGCAGTTACTGCAGAGAACTACAGCCCGGCAATGAGTAATGAGAATTATCCCCCTAAAAATGAGTTAATTGGTAAAGGAGTTACTTAGAATACAAGGTTATAAATGTATAGATAACCTTAATATTATTCGTTAGCATATCAATCCTAACAATTGTAAAGGTAAAGTAATTATGAATTACTTAAGTAATTAGAATTCTCGCTTAAAATCAATAAGAGCAAAGGCTCATGTAAATGCACATTATTTTTTATTAGATATTATATATAGTATATATAATAACCACATACTATATAGTAAATATAATAACTTGTTGAAGAACTACCTTGCGTAAGAAATAGTGGTATGTACTATTCTCCAGAAACCATAGACTCTAGGAGTTAGGGACCCACATAAACACATAGTAACATTATGCACAGTGCTGGAAATGCTAAAATATCTACAAAATTTAATGGAAGTATGTAGAGCGGAGTGACACTTATACAGGGAAGTTAATGGATGTCACAGGAGAGGTGTCGTTAAAGTAGAACTCTGAATAATTAGCTAGCATTGCTGGGAGTAGCGGATGTTTTAGGGGGTATACGGTCATGATTTTTCATGTGGAAAATGCTCACCCCCTCAGAAAGGTGAGTCAGTAACAACCAAGTCTCTGCCACATAACTCTGGCCGCCCCCAAGTCATGGATGATTAGAACATGGACAATGCTTGTGCCCAGTTAGGTTCATCAGATTTCCTCTCAGAACTGACAGGTGAAAGTCTGGGCAAGCTCTGGGGGTGCTCGGGACTGTGTCAGGTATGCTAGGAGACGGTGCTGACAAAGTCCCTAGTTTGCATTGTCAATTGAGGAATAGCAAAGGTCCATGAGCAGAGAGAGAAGAAAGAAGTAGATGCATAAAAAGAGAGGTAGAAACAAAAATATTGATAGCTTCCAATCACAGGCTGAAAGAGATGGCATTTTCCAAAGATGGCTACAACAATAGTTCTACCACATGCTCCTTCGACCACTTCCCCATCAAGAGGTAGAGTTTATTTCTTTATCTCTTTAAATCCAGGTTGGCCCTGTGGCTACCTTGACCAATAGAATAGGGCAAAACTGCTCTGCCAGTTACGGGAAAAGCCCTTAACTGGGCGAGCAGCTTCTATTCTGCCTTCTTGGAATACTCACTCTTAGGGTGCTCTCTCTTGGAACCCATCTGACATGCCCTGAGAAGCCTAAGTCACATAGAGAGGTCATGGGTAAGTGTTTCAGTAAAGAATCCCAGGTGAGCTTTTAGCTGACAGTGATTATCAACTGCTAGACAGATGAGTGAGCCATCTTGGACACTGAACCTAGTTGAGCTTACAGGTCACTATAGTACCAGCCAACAACTGCCTCCAATCTCATAAGAGACCCCAAGAGAGAATCGTCCAGCTTAGCCTTCTCAACCATAAAACCACTAGAGATAATGATAAATTGCTGTTACAAGTAATCAAAACATGGGCTCCAGCCCCTTCCTGAGTCAGAACTTTATTCTTGCCTTTGGTTTCCCCAAGACATTCCTATATCCTTATGACAAACCTCCCTCGCCCATTTTCGTATTTGCTTTAGTTAATTCAGTCTTGTTATTCATACCTAAGTATCCTGAATAGTATACTGGATATGTACAGAGATGGAAGTTATAAAAACAAAAGCATTCCTGATTGAGGGAAAATAAGGTGCAGAGATGAGGCACTGAACAGCATGAATAGTTTGAGGAACCAATATGGTGCATAGAGAATCAATGTACATTGGCAGAAATATAACTAGAAATGCAGGTGGGAATCAGGTATTAAATAACCTCATGTCCTAAATGAAAGGTTTCCAGTATTTTCAACATGAAGATAAAGTTTAAAATTTAAAATTGATTGGAATCACAGATAATAATTTTACTGTTT
Organism: Ceratotherium simum simum; assembly: GCF_057802395.1. Lineage (NCBI taxonomy): Eukaryota > Metazoa > Chordata > Mammalia > Perissodactyla > Rhinocerotidae > Ceratotherium > Ceratotherium simum. The sequence continues at coordinate 102,206,758 of NC_141940.1, read as the reverse complement.
ATACTTAATCCAATAATTATAGTGAGAGAATGTTACTATAAATTCAGTAATACTTTGGGGCCAGCCTGGTGGCACAGCGGTTAAGTGCGCGCTCTCCGCTTCGGCGGCCCGGGGTTCACAAGTTTGGATCCCGGGCACGCACTGATGCACTGCTGTTCAAATCGTGCTGTGGCAGCGTCCCATATAAAGTGGAGGAAGATGGGCACGGATGTTAGCCCAGGGCCAATCTTCCTCAGCAAAAAATAGGAGGATTGGCATTGGATGTTAGCTCAGGGCTAGTCTTTCTCACCAAAAAAAGTTCAGTAATACTTTGAAATAAATTGGCATTTTATTAATCATTATAGCTACATACGTGTGTGTGTATTCCAAAAAGCAATGTATTCTTGTACAATTGGTATTTCTTTTAGTGAGCTCAAACGTTAAAGGTAAGTAGAGGGGGCCAGGAAAGAACCTTGGATAACATAGGAATTTAAGTGATGTGGAGAAGAAGGAAAGCACTAAAGAAAGAGAAGGAACAGTCTAAAAGAAGAGGAGAAAGAACCAGAAAGAGAGAGGGTGCCACTTAAATCAAGTGATGTGAGAGTTTTAAGATTGAGGGAGAGATCAACAATGTCAATTTTGAGACAGGTCAAATGAGATAAGTACTAACAAGGGCACATTAGCTAATCAATGGACACTGTAGCTAGAATAGAGTCAGTGGATGGTGAGAGCAGAAATCAGGGTTTCAAGGGCAGAAGACTGATTAAGGATGAGGAGGCATTCTTATAAAAATCATTTAAATCATTTTTGAAGACTTTTGTCTCTCCACATAATGAAATTTAGGTCAACGAGACTTGAACACGTTTTAAGGCTATGTGAAAGGACCTAATGGATGAAACAATTTTTTTAAAAATGTAAGAGGATAATTGATTAGAAAAACCCTGTGGGAAGCAAGAGGAAATGGAGTGAAGAACAAAGATCAATTATCAACTGAAAAATTTTGACAGGATGAGAGGTGTTACTTTTTAAGAAGCCAAAGGTAACACACAAAGATCATTTTGGATGTGGAGAGACAGGAAGTGGAATGCTTCTTACTTGATGCTCTCTGGGAATCCAAACAGAATAATGTTAAGAGAAATTTGGACTTAAATCTCAGGGCTCTGACTTGCCACCTGGGCAAAGCACCAAACTTTTCTGAGCCTCTATTTTCTCATCTCTGAACTGAGGATGACAATGACAAGCCAGCAATGAAGCTTTATCATAATTTGTAGGCAGCATATCTGGAAAAATTCTCATGTCTGCATAGACAACTACACTGGTTTTGGTCAAAAAGATTAGATGTGATGGTGTATGTAAAAATACCTGTTCAAGTTGTTTGCACAAATATTTACTCATAAATTGTCAGTGTCATTACATATTATTTGTTGTATAAGGATGAGACCCTAGGTATCTGCTGAGGATGAGTGAGGAGAGGGTTGAGGAAAAGTGTAAAGGAAAGAGATGAAGGTTGAAAAGCCATTGTGGAGACTAGAAAAGGAAACTGATGAAGGAAAAATAAAAAGATATTCAGAGAGAGCAGATGGCTCAATACTGTAACAGTATCTGTCTACATGTTTTTTAAACTCTTTCATCTCTTCATCACCCAAAGTATAGTAGAGGAGAAAATGAAATATACCACCTACTCCTTTAGCCTTTTATACCAGAGGGATAAGAGAAGAGCACTGTAGGAAATCATCATCATTATCATCATCACCAAGCAGACTTTATGTGAGCTTACATACCAACACTTTACAAAAATTCATTTAATTGCCTATTCAAACTAAGATAAGTATTTATCATCCTCATTTACAAATGAGAGTAGACATGTTGACTTGTCCAAGGTAATATAGCTAGGAAGAAGCAAACTCAATGCCCTTTAAACAATAATACAGCCTCTTAAATTATGATTTAAAAATAAAAGTATCCTTCAAATGGACATTTATCAGACAAAACAAACATTTCATCTTATTTGTATATTAACAGTATTTAGTTTATCGATTCAATAAACAAGTTCTGCATCTACTACTCAATCGCACATAGTGAGAACAAAACCATTGATCCTATTCTTAAGGAACTCTTGTTCTAGGAAGACAGAACATAGAGATATAAGTAAATTACAAAGCAGAAATGCGTGTAATATAATAGAAAAACTCATGCTGGGTGATAACAGAGAAGGGTAATGTTAATTTTTACTATAAAATCTGGTAAATTTTTAAGAAATTTGCATAATTTAAAGTGCACATGGCTGAGAAGGGGTTTGGGAGGAGTGGAGAATAAGAAAATGAGATCTCGTTCCAGGCTATGGGAACCACACTAGCAAAGATGGGGTTTGGAGTGTGCAGAGGGTGTACGTTTAGTTTTATGAAAGAGAAGACTGGATGTGGGTAGAGTTAAGAATCACTGTCTAGAGGAGGAGGTAATGCGAAGCTATTGAACCTTAAGTTTCAGGGCCCCTCACTTGCAAAAGACTCTTCTATAAGTCAGCATTTAATTTGTTATTTATAATTTGTATCTTTTTTTTAAGACTGCCCCTCAAAGCTGCCTCTAGTAGCTTGGCATTACAAAACAAAGCCAAGATAACTGAAGTGATCATCGAAACACAGGTCTTCTGATGATAAATTCCACATTTTTCTATATGAGTCCTACTGCTGCCATGACTCATAAACAATAGAAACAACGACTTACAGACATACAACCAAATACTTGACTTTTATCTGTCATCAGGAGACGTGAAGGACCAAGTAACGTGAAAGGAAAGTGTGGCAATTTGGAACTTTGTGCAAAGCATTACATGGACTTTGAAATGTTCATATTTATATTAAGTAGTTAGACCGTTGAGAGGATGAATTTCTACATTGTTAGAAAGGTCACCACTACTAAAATTATTAAAATTGAAAAAAATCATGGTTGAACATCATAACATCATATAAAACTGAGACTTCATCATATTTATAGGCAGCACTTCTAGAAAAGTGTTCATATCTGCAGTGCTATTCCAGTATGATTAGAGATTAAAATTTCTTTATGAATTAAGTAGATCATGCATGAAAAGAGCCTAGTGGCCAAATATATTTTGGAAATTAAGGATAAGCATGTGTCTGTACTATAGAACTTCTCACAATATTTTATATATTAATATACATTGCACTATCCAAGACGACTACAGTGCTTTGTTCAAATTATCTTTTGCTTTTTTTGGCAGAGTACATCACACACGTAGATTTGGGAAAAGCTATCTAATGAACTTAATGAATATATTCCATAACAACAATTCATTATTAAAGTTATAAAATAACAATGGATATATATTTCCAATTGATTCTACTTTGGGAAGGTTGTATAATATGCATCATATTTATATTTAGCTAGCACCTTTACAAATTAAATCCACAATTCTTACTTTCAACTGATAATTCATTTTTAGTTTGTACTTAGGATATCGTTTACCACCTACTTTATTTAACCTCATCAGATTATTATTCTGGAACCACATAATTAAAAAATGCTTATCACTTTAAGGGCGGGCTTATTGTGAAATAGGTAAGTGATTTGTTTAAATAATAGAGTATTATGGAAACTTCCAGGCAGAATGGACTATCTCCTACTTAAAAATGCCTCTAATAAAAAAGACAGACACTACATTCTCTTTCCTGACATTATGATCAGACCATGAAAGAAAAAGAATATTGTAAAAGAAAACATTGGGAACGGAAGATTTAATCCAAAGGAAAATGATTTCCATACTTGGCTAACAGATTTGTGAAATCTGCTAAAGAAATAAAGGCTGTAAAATTTGAGTTCTATTTTCACCTAAGATATACATCTACCAAGATATGGATGATAAGTGTTCGAAAAAAACCAACAACTGATCTTGTGAAATTGTCAGCTTGGCTTCATATAAAATCAGTAATTTCCACAAAAACAAAATGAAAGGAAGTAGCAAATCAGGGCTACTGATTTGAAACACCCATCTATGCTCTAATAGGAGTTCTCAGTCCAACACCTTTCAGGATCACTGATTTTTCTTCATAAAAGTGAAATAACATAAAGCAAATTATATCATCATGCCATTACCAAAAAAAGACATTTGCCAATACAGTAATTATGTTCATAACCAGCACTATATATTGAAACTAGGAAAAAACAATAGAAATGGAAATAACCATTTTTCTATTAAAGATGGTAAAGGGCAAATTATAGAACTAAAAATCAATCAGACATTAATGACATTTCCAATATAGCACTTTACAATTAACTGAGCAGAGAGCAGGGCTTTTTATCATGATTTACCTCATCAGACCATTCTCATATATCAAACTAATGACAGAAGATGGAAAGCAAAATTAAACTGTAGCTTTCTAAAGTATTTAACAGAACAAAGGGAACTTTATATCAAATAATTATAGAAGCTTTTGTGATGTCAAATAAAGAAAATGATTCCAAAGAAAATAACTAAAATATTACAGAAAGAAAAATATTAGAAGATGTCATGTTGAGACTATTAATGGGGAAATGTTAACACTGTTAGATTAGTAATTTCTAAACAGATAGTAATTTTGAAATGGCATCCTCAAGAAGGAGAAATGGCCACATATAACACGAACTCACAAAATTAAAGGAAGAAAATGTAGGCTATTGGATAATTTGTATCTCAAAACATAAGAGACATGAAAAATATGTAATTATGATCATAGGCATATAATCTTAAAAGTTTCAGATGATACATTATAATTATTCAGTAACTAAAAAAGTAGGGAGACATTCACCCAGCTTTTTATTACTATTTGAAAACAATCCTATAATTTGATTAGACGAATTAGAAAGTAGATTACCTATAAATGAAAACTTGTCAGATAGAGAAGTTGTGACTCTTATCAGGGATATGCAACAGGTCAAAGAGCTTGTTAGAGTGTAACGACTGAACCGCAGGTTCTTTGCAGGTTTGAGAGGCATACTGGCACACTCATCACATATTTATTAAGCTATATATATTTGTATATGTGTGTGTGCATACATACATATACATTATATGTGTCTGTACATTTATGCAATAATGGCAAACATCTTAAGATCACTGAAATATATTTAGCTACTGGCTTAGTTCAGCTATAAGTATTTTGGCGGAGCTTCATGTTAGGAACTTGAAGAAATTACCTGATGACCATCTTCTCCCGTCCCCCTCCTACTACTCTGATAGGAATGGTGGAGGAGAGTGGTGTGAAGGAAACATTCTATTTTAGTGTTTCCCACACATTGTAACTTGACGTATGAATTCTGTGGTACATTAACAGATTTCTGGAAAAGCAGGTTTCTGTGGTTTATTAAGTTTGGGTATTTTTAAGCTCTGAAAATAAAAATGGTGGCCCATAATCTCCAGAAGGGAACAATATGTAAATTTTCGTAAGTAAACTTGATGATAGAATCTTTTAAAAATAAAAAGTGAACATTGTGTGGAATTATTAATTCTTTTAATATACCTGAGAAATTATGTTATTCTTAGTTATAATAATGATAATGAAAATAATAGTGATGATAATAGAATAGTCCATTATAAATATACGCTGTCAAACAATTATGGTTACTTTAAAAATCAGATAAGTGAAGAGACAAAACTTTGGGGGGGAAATTTGGAATAGTGCATAGAAATGTTGAGGAATTGTAGTAGCTATAGGTTAATTTTTGCTTGGTAGAGAGCTAATAATCAAAGTAGAGAAAGCAGATCTGAGTCAAAGTCTCAGCTTTAGTAAAAACGCTTTAGAATTGAAATCTATTAAATGTACCAGGATATAAATAAATGAAACACCATGATATTACTAGGTAAGATCTTATAATGAACACCAGTATGGTCATTGATAAATATCCACCATTTAAGTTAATTCCGGGTTACTTAACAAAATTCCTCACATTTCACCTTTTACTATACATCAACACAATGAAGTGAAAAAGTTGATGGTAACCTGAAAGTATTTTTTAAAATATACTATTTGAGATAATCTCTATTAGTCTCTTATTAAATCAGCATTATTGATATACAATTTACATATCATAAAATTCACCTGTTTTAAATGTTTAACTCAATGAATCTTAGTAAATTTACAGAGGTATGCAACCATCGCCCCGATTTGACTTTTAGCTCGTTTCTATTTTCCCCAAATGATGCTGTGTGTCCATTTGCAGTAACTCCTCAATCACTAATATAGCCTGTTCAAATATTCTCTTCAACATAAATATCTGACTTATCTACCTCATTAGGTTGTTGTAATGATCAAATAAAATAATGCAGATGCTTTGAAAATAGTAGCCATTCACATGGCACAGTCCTTGAAAATATATAATATGTGGATAGGCTGGAATATGTACTTTCCATTAATCATTCCTTTTCATGTGAAAAATTCTATTATGTACTATTTAAAATATTTTGGAAGTGTTTCCAAAGCTCCAAACCTTGACAATATCATAAAGCACTATGACAAGATGATGTTGTGATACTATTGAGTTCAATTTTAAAAATGGTTCTTGATGATATGGTAAACGTGGTTGGCCAGTAATTCTTTAAATTTTATCTTTCTTCTGTGCTATCATATGAGTGGCAAGATGGCAAGGCCCATTTTTAGCTCGCCCGTTTATTTTTGTTTTTTTTTTTTTTTTACAGTTCCTAGCACATTTGTCTGGCACATACTTAGTGTCTAAACCTTTGTGGAATTAAATGAATTCGCCAAATATTTATTGAGGTCCTGCTAGGAAGCCCTGCTCTCTTGTAGCTGACCTTTGGTGGGTAAGGAATGGAGGTGGATAGGGGGAAAAAAATGAAAAATAAGTAAGGAAGATAGTCATAAATGCTAAAAAGAAAACAAAGAGTGTGCTATGACAAGTGTTATCTGGATATGTATTTTAGATTTATAACTTGTCTGTCAGCTATTTTTGGAATAAATATCCATTTGTACAAGAGAAAACAGGAAAAATAGGTTGAATCTAAACTGCTTTAAAATATTCAGAGTACTGCAAGTCTTCACTGTGACCATAGTCTGATGCCGCTTGTTTCACCTTTATATTTAGAATTTGTAGAGAGATTTTCACAACAGGATGCTATAATTTAATTGCAGACTTAAGAAGTACACTTTTGAGTTTATAATATGAAAGATGTCCATTTCCGTATCACTATACATCCTGTAAGGACACGATACTGAGCCGGTTTTCCAAGTACAGTCAATGATGTGCGGCATGTTTCTAATCTTTTGCATCTTCTGCAACTCTTGCTTGTGATTATTTCCCACACTATTAAACATGTCAAAATAACAACAGTCATTCTAAATTTGGGAGTAATTTGTTCTATATAGTAATACACAGAGGTAGCATTTCAACGTTAGAGCAGACTTAAAATTAATTGCATTGTATTTGCCGTCATATCTATATTGCCAGGGAAAAAGAAAAGAAACTATTTCTGTTACGGCTACATGGGGTTTAACACTAGGACCCAAATCTATGTAATAGTTCTCCATTTCTTTCTTCTGTGGTTAAATTAATTCATTATCATATAAATCCTGAATGAATTCTTCTATGTGGGTTTACACAGTCTAATTCATATATCAGTGAAGTAGGCTGCAAAGTTAGACTGTTCCGAATCATTTGGCAATCAAATGTCCCTATTTACGCTATAAAAGTCTTCTTTATCCCATAATTAAATCAAGCTTAATCTGATAGACCAAAATCTGCATTTTGGTCTTTATTATTTAAGCCATTGATTTTGATAGTTTGGAATGCTTACATTTAAATATGGCAAAATATATTTAAAGTGAGTTGTAAGATTTAGCTTCAATAAACACAGGAAGACTTCAGTTATGAATTATTTTGATGTGCACCTAATGCAATCAGCTTAAGTTAACAGCTCTCTTTAGTGAAAAGAAGATCTCTTTTTTGTATTTACTGATACTAAATTTTAGCTACACTGTTAATGGAATGGAAAAAGTGATGGAAGGAAGAAATCTGGTCTGTAGTGGACCTGGAATACCCAAAAGTCCTAGCTTGATGAGTGAAATATAAGAGCACTTTTCTATGTTGATTATGAGGTCCTCTTCTTTGATGATAATTTGTTTGCTTCCTAAATTGCTCTATTTTTTCCCTCTACTCATGCACATAAATCTATGTGGGACATGAGGTTGCAAAAGATGGGATCAGGAGTCTGCAGGACAAAAGAAATAGAAGAGTTTAGCTACTGCAATCACTGCTAGGCAACCCCACACTGCTTCCTGTGATAATCCAAGTAACGGGGCCATATTCTCCGTAAAATGTGCATCATCAACACATAATGATATGGAGCATTTCAACAGGTACCCACGTTGGATGGTTCTTATATACTGGAGATTCAAAATATAAAATTACTGGAAAAGGAAAAAAAGTGCAGATTGCAATGTCTTCCCAATTTCAAGAATTACAGACTATTATTATAGTCTGTAATTAGACATAGTTGTCATGGCTCCTACAATGATTTAGAGGCACATCCAAGCTAATCGGCACACAATAGATGTGGAATTAGAAAAACAGAAGAAAATAAGAAAACCAAGCCAAGTTCATCTTCAAACATCCATATTGAAAATTCTATTTGTCTAAATTAATTTGTTCATGCAGAAGTTCTCATCTAGGTTTTCTAGCTTCACCCATTTCCCATAAGAGTAAGGGGACAATCAAAATAGGAGAGAAAGTCAACAATAGCTTGGTTTCCACCCCGACTCCCTCCCACTGAAATCCTGACACAGCCATAGGTGAGAATCTTCCTCAAAGAGTTGTGAGAAGTGTGATGTGGAAACAAGAGTGGAACAATTCAGCCATTACCAGTAAGGAACTATCCAAAGTTGCTCTCCACCTTGGCTACATGCTAGAATAATTGGGGGGAGTTTCCAAAAATTCTGATGACTGAGTCCACCCAGAGATTCCAATGTGATTGGCTTGGGGTGCAGCCCGGGTACTTTGATTTTTGCTTTGAGATCTTAGATGCTAAAACTAAATCTCTGTGTTTCAGTATGTTCTTCAGGAAAAATAAGGAGTAAATAGCTATATTCATGTCGTGTGTTTCTTTGCAGTTATACAATTTGATGATTTTATTCTGTAAAATTGTTTCAAAGAAACACTCAGGTTTTTACATTTTAATCATACTATTTTTGAAATAGTTCTTAAGTTTCTGACTTCAATATCTAGAAGAGCTTTCCCCATTTGCTTTATTCTACTTGAATCAATAAGATGTCATCTTAATTTTGCAGTTGAATAAAAATCTCTCGTTAAATGGGATGGCATTGAGCAGTTGATGCTGTGGTTTAAGACTTTGGTTAAAGATTTTAGATTTTGGTTTGGTGAAGCATTATTTCTTTGAAATAAAATACTCAGGTCAATGTACGCTCTAGTATCCTTGTAGTATGCAGTTTTATTGTCTAAAAGGTTAAGCTTTACTTCTGTAAGCTCATGTTACTAAATAAAACAGTAAAATATTTTTAATCCAATTTAGAATCAGACGGCCCAGTTCTCTAATCACGACAGATAACTGATCAATTAACATGCTGAGGCAGTGGGAAGCTCATTTCTGCCTTACAGTTATAAATGCAAATGGAATGCAAGGAAGTAACTTAATCTACATCTACTTTTATATATAAAAAGAGTATAACTGTCAGAAAGTTATACCCCTTGCATACATTTCCTTAATATTAAGAATTTTTTACAAATGAGAAGCTCAAACAATCTTAAAAGGCAGAAAAAGAAGGCTCTATTAACAGATTTAAATTTAGTAGCAAAACTACCAGCACACCACACGGTGGAGTCAGACATCCACAAATCTATGTGGCCAGTATGTGTCAGGAAACCTGAGCACATATTTAAGATGACCATATATGGTAATGTTATTCATTTTGTCTTGCTTCTCATTGATGTATCAAAATAAGTACTCAAGTTCTGAAAAGGAAAAGCTAAGCCTACAAATCTTTTAATTAGCAATAAACTTTTACGCAAATTTAAAGAAACACACTGTTTTTTGTTTGTATTTAATACAAATAAAATGCTTTGTATTAAAATGCTTTGTATTAAATGCTTTGTGTTAAAAGCATTAAAATTAGCCCCAATTATATATACTTAGAAAAATGTCATTTAGGTGGCATCCTCAGTGGGTTCTTTGTCTGACACACTGTGCTTAAGCTCTTACTTCGCAGACAACCTCTTTACTCTCTACTTGTTTCTTTCAAGGGAGTTTCAAATTGAGCTTCAGAAAATGCAATCCTTGAAGTAAATCTGAGTACCTGATAACTCTGTTCTAGAAAACACTTCACTTGTTCTCATCTTAAAATGAAATCTACGAGAAGAATGTTTCAATAGATGTTGGGTGGCTTGCATTTTCCAATCTTAAATATTACCATTTGGGGAATTCAAAGTCAAGAATTACCTTGAAAATGCAGGTGCAACCACAGAAATGCACAGAAAATGGATTTGAGCTTGTTAGTACTCTAAAATCTCCTTTTTCAAGTAGATTTGAAATTTCTTAATTTACCTGTGTGCTGTTATTTGCAAGTATTTTGAACTGCTATAATTAATAATATTTTTACTCTAGCTTTTTTATTTGAGACAACCAAACACTTTATATTATGTTATTAAAAACTAGTATGTTATATTTATGTTTATAGAATCACTCATTCATATCTAAATTTAAAAAAAACACTCAGAATTCACAAACTTTTCAAGTAAACAAGATTTTTTTTCCTAAAAGCTCTCATTTCTTTCGAAGACAACAATAGCTTTTGCCTATCTCAAATTTGCTACTCATTGTTTCATTCTACAAGCCTCAAAAAGTAACTATGTATTTTATAGTACAAATGTCCAGTTTTTTAACTAATTTTTTTTTTTTTTGATGAGGAGGATTGGCCCTGAGCTACCATCTGTTGCCAAGCCTCCTCCTTTTGCTGAAGAAGATTGGCCCTGGGCTAACATCTGTGCCCATCTTCCTCTACTTTATATGTGGGATGCCTGCCACAGCATGGCTTGATAAGAGGTGCGTAGATCTGAGCCCGGGATCCGAACCTGCGAACCCTGGGCCGCCGAAACAGAACATGCAAATTAATCTCTACGCCACCAGGCTGACCCCAAACGTCCAGTTTTAATATTTAATATTTATACTCTTTGAAATTTTCCTTAATTACATTCCGAAAGTCATGAGCAGTCTTTAAGCAAACATTCCTCCAAATTCATGTCGCTAAATTTAAAAAACAAAAGCAGTTCTACTCTGTCTTTAGTTTATAGGCATGTAATTCTTCTCAATTCAGTAGCAACTGCCCGTTCCTATCACGCATTTTTCTAAAGCTTGCCTAAAAAATTTTCTATGTGAATTAAATTGGGACAGTCTTAGGAATGGTTAATGCTAGAGAACTTGACTAGACTTATCTGTTTGAAGAAATGCATATACTGGGTAGTTAAAATCCTCAAGTGTGTTTGCTATTATCCCCCATTTACTAGAGTATTTACCCTTGTTGTCCCAGTGAAAAACTATGGAGGATTTTATCATCAGGATTCTTCCCAAACTTCACTTTCTTCATCCCCTATTACAAGTCCCCTCTGATCTGGACTTTCTAAGCCTATCAAAACTACCTGTACTCGGTCTCATATTCTCAGGGACTTGCTTGGTCAAACTTAGACAATATGGTAAACTAACCCACGCTATTGTGTACACTGATGCTCTGGGCACCAATTTAACTGTGATTCACTGCACTGTAACTTCATCGTAACCATGAAGTCTAAATCTAATATTTTACCCCCAAATTGATTTTAAAGTAAAAACATTCGGGTATCTCCACCAATTAGTGAGGAGAGGGCCTCTGGGATGGGTAAATACTCTTCTAATGCCCCTCATATCATAGCATATTGGTATGAGTTATCCTTGGTTATTGGGTTTATAATATACACATAAGATTTCAAAAGTTGCTATATTACCTTACTATCAGAAAATCCTAAAGACATTTAAATAAATAATACCTATGATACTTTACATATATTTAAACGTTATTTAAAAATAGAAATGAAGCATTTTAAAAATACTTCCCAAGGTGAAAGTTAATTTAGATATAGCCTAAATTTACTCAGTATAAAGTCAACTTAGATTTATTTGCATTACTATTTTAACTCCCATTCTAGAAAAACTCGTTTACTACATTTCATAATTAAGATTGAATAGAGTTCAACGTGTGTGTGTGTGTTAGTGAGTACATGTGAGTATATATAGTATGATTATTAGTAATAAAATGCAAATTTATATCTCTAATTCCCTGTTATTAACTATTCGCAACATATTAAATGTAGAATAATATAGAGATCATATGACCTGTGATTCCAAGATAGCAAAGATGAGTTGATAATAAAATGTTTGAGACTGCATTTTTAATAGTACCACTAAAAATATTTTCTTTACAATTTATATTCCTATGGTTTCCTTCTAGCTTAAGTATAGTCTGAAAATATTGATAAACAGCAGCCTTCAGTGTGACGGCGCCCCTGTCTTTTAAGTGTCTCTATTTCAAATTCCTGTATTACATACTTTCAAAAATCAATCTTAGCACTATTCTGGAGCTCTTTTTGCCCCTTATCTCCAAGTAGTAAAATCAGTCAATCAAATAACGCTCTGTACAACTGGTTAAATAAATTGTAAGTTAGAAATCCAGCAGTCTTGTTCAGATAATAAAACCCAAAAAACAGAAGCTCATTCCCAGTTCTACTTGCCTGGGCTTCCTGAGGCTTTTGAGCTGCATCCACTTTGTCAGCAATATAAGCTGCCAACTGCTTGTCAATGGATGAGAGGGACTCCTGAATTAAGTGTAAGGATTTTTCGATCTCCTGGGCAGACTGGATACTCTGTTCAAGCAACTTTTGCCTCCTCACAGCCTAAAGAAAAGAAGAAATAAGAACGAATCAGTTAAATGTTTAGTCATTACAGTTTTTCTGCAATCCTGCTGCAGGGTAAATAAAGATTCTAGATTCTTCCACAATCACCTTTCTGTAAGATAGATTTCGTAGCTTCCTGCCACTCATTCAGTTCTACTTAGAAAAAGAAAAATAAGAATAAGAAAAAAGAATTAGCACACAGAACTACAGGACTCAAAATCTCTGCAGGACAAAACCACAATATTATGTACATCACGGAAAGAGCCTGGAAAAAACATTGGTGAAATCATCTCAGTCATTGCAATCTGTCGTTCTCAGGCCACATGTTCCTCCTGATCTCATTATATAGTTCAAGAGATTTGGTTTACTTAGAATAGGGTCATCGTCATCACAATCCAATTCAAGATAGATAATCCACTTCCACCAGTGAGACACATATACAATCTGTTCAGAATCAGCTCCTTTTCAAAGAGAATTTTAGATAACCATCTGGTTAAGGATTTATTTTGAATACTATTTCAACCAGTTTTGCATGGTCTTTTTTCCCCCTACTTTCTTTCACAATTCGGATTATGGAAATTACTTGTACAATTGGATTTGTGTTACTGCTGAAGTAGAACAAATAATAAGTAATCCTAATATAGCTGCAATTAATCTTGATTGTTACTATAAGTATGATTAGGATAATTTAACACTTTTCAAGTATAAATAGCATGCTGAACAGATTGCAGAGACTCCCTTCAAGGATCTGTTCACCTTTAAAAGAGTAGTTATAAAAGTAAGGAATGGGACAGGCAACTTATTGAGAATTACTTAAGTTACGCATCACATAAAATATTTTTCTTTATTACACAATGAGTAGACATGATTATCTGGTACAAAAGAACTATCCTTCCCCTAGACCATGATTGGGGTTTTAAAAATGATCTTGCTTTTTATATTATATGAAGACTATTAGATACTACATAAAGAATATAAATGTTGGCTCTTAAGCTTAAAAGATATTGGAGATATCATCATTCTGTAATGAAGCCAACTTGGAACACGTTACTCAAGTAAAAATAAGGCTAAAGGCCTCTGGACCAAGGGAAAAGGAGCTGGAAGTCTTGTGAGGCTGCAGGAGTGGGGAAGGCATTCTCATTATTTCTACCTGTACCATAAATCTTCTTCAGGATTTTGTCCTAGGCTTTCCTTCCTTCTCATTCTACTCATACACTTAGTTTCAATTAACCTCATATGCTCACAACCATCAACTCTAAATTTCAAGTCCAGACTTTCCCCTTGATCTCCATACTTGCTTATATATTGCCCTAGTTGACAATTCCACTTGGATGTTCCACAGCCACCAAAACAACCCCACAACCAAATATGGACCCATTGTGTGTCCCCTTCTCATCTACTTCCCACCTCCTCAACTTGTTTTTGCTCTTTGCCTGTATTTTGTTTCCTATTTCACTGGTTTATAATTAATCATTGCCTTTATTAGGCATAATTCTGGATATTTCTTCTTCCTCTATTGTCCTTCACCATTTCGCATTTAATCAGTCAATCAATCACCAATCCTTTCTTCTACCTCCTAATATTTCTATCCTTTTCTCCCTTTCCCCACCACCCTTACTCTAGTTGAGGTCAATACCATCTCTTGCCTCAAATACGGTACTAGACTCTTGGCTGGTATCCTACCTTGCCACTATCCCTCTGCAAAGCAGCTACAGTGTGTTCTTACTAAAATGAAATGATGGTTCTCTGCTTAAAATCCTCTAGTTATTCTTTATTTTCCTTAGGATAAAAGTCAAACTCCCTAATACGGCTTAAAAATCCCTGCTGGTGTCTTCTACTCCTTGCTTGAGCTATAGAGAAATTTTATTTTTAACTTCCCAGAATACACAATGTCCCTTTTGATACTTGGTCTTAAACATGCTCTTCCTTTTTCTTAGAACAATCCCATCCCCAACTCCCTTTTACTGGCTAATTTACCTTTATCCTTTGAGTCACACCTCGGAAATGCGGACATCTCCCTCTCCAGGTGGCTGCCCCTGACACCCTATGTTCCATCTTGCACTTTGTATTTCTGGCTTAACATATATCACACCATATTATAAGTTCCCATTAATTGTCTGCCTTTACTTTAGACTACAAACTCTAACGAGATTAGAGACTATGGCTGTCTTGTTCATTGCTCAACATCAGTTCCTAGAAA
Organism: Ceratotherium simum simum; assembly: GCF_057802395.1. Lineage (NCBI taxonomy): Eukaryota > Metazoa > Chordata > Mammalia > Perissodactyla > Rhinocerotidae > Ceratotherium > Ceratotherium simum. Next base: position 102,191,637 of record NC_141940.1, on the reverse strand, counting down.
AAAGGCCAATAGTTTTGTTTATGACTGGATGAATGGTGTAACAAGGTTTTTTAACAGAGAAGAGTTCAAGAAGTCAAAGACAAAAAATGGATTTACAAAAGAAATTTGAAAAAAAAAAAGGTCACTACCACTCAGATATATCCTTTGGAAAATAGATCTTTCTGTTATTTTATTTTTTTTATTAAAAGTGTCAGAATAGAATGGAACATTATTTGCAGCAACCTTTAATCTATTTCTATTAAAATACTTGATCCAAATCAGTGACCAAGATCTTGCCCTGTACTCTAACTCAATAGTTTCCTTTTTTTTTTCAGTCAAAACTTCAACTCAAAGTTACATCCCATAATAATTCAGATAACAGTGCTTATGGCTATAATCAGAGCTCTCTGTATTGTAGAAGAGAATGTCTGTAGCCTACCCAGAGTTTCTCCAGAGAAATGGATCTCTAATGATAAAATGTCACCATTGTGACAGGTGGCTGGAGAAACCCTCCAATCACAGCATGTAGTAATTGCCTACTCAGACATTGTTTAAATCTGGTCCTTTATCTGGCTAAAGGCAAAAACAGCCTACTCTTCTGTGCACATCTGTAGAATTTTAATATAATTAAATAGGATATAATATAGCATAATGTTAAACCATGTATATAGCATCAAAATTATTTTTAGAAATCTAGCTTTTTCTATTCATGAGATTCTATGGGCTGAAAGAAATGAAACAGCCTAAGAGATGATGGCAGAATTGACCTTAGGTGGGTTGGTTCTTTGCCTGGCCTGGCAGTCAATGAGAGAGACTGATTTACTCGGATTCTTTGATTATTTCAGGGAGTGAAAAGACCTGATGTCAATCCAAGCTTGCAGAATTCTTTGAACTAGTCATGGCATAAATTGCCTTCTATTTCTAAACATCTTGTTAGGCAGACCCTGATGGGATGCCAGGCCTGTGGATTTTCTAGGACACTCTGCCCACTTGACCTGTGCTGCCTCATTGAATGGAATTGGTAGGAAGTCCTGAACCATAATAGGATTTTTGTTGTTGTTCCAGAATACTGCTCAACTGTTGTTTTAAAACGTTCTTTCATGTCTTTAGCTAATCCACTCAGCAATAAGAGGAATCATATAGCTAGCAGAAACAGCAAATATGAGGAGACTTAGAAAGACATTAAAAGACTGGCAATCAACAGCAAAAGATGTAAAAGTAGAAAACTGAATCCTAGCAATGGTTACCAAGAAAAATATAATGAAAAAACTTTTAATTTGGTTTTCGGTGAAAATTCAAAGAAAACTAACTAAAAAAATCAACATACATGAAAATAAATTATTATTTCCCTGAAGTGTTCTGCAGTATAAAATTAAAAGTTTCATGATTTTTGTTGGAAATGGAAAGTTGTCTCCACAGTGAATTGATTATTCTTCACACTTCTATTTTTAAATAATGTATTAACCCTTGTGCCCCAATATTACAAATACTTAAATCAGAGTGAAGCGTACCTAAGAAACTGTGGAAGAATAAATTATTCATGTGAAATAAAAACTGGGAATTTGAACGAAAATAAATGTATTTAAAATATAAATGGAGGCTTAAAAGTAGAGAAAAATTTAGACAAATTATCCCAATAACTTTTTACAAATCAGCATTAACTAAAGAAGCTATATATCCTTACTATACTTATTAAACTCACTATAAAATATACTAATTTTTATTTCATTTAAGAGGTGATAGGTAAGCTCAGGATTGCAAATGAATTAGAAATGTGGTTGTTTTCACTATTAAATTAGGACCTTCTGAGAAAATCATTATAAAGATGTATTTCCCTTACAGTTAAGCTTTCTAGCCAGCAGCAAATACTTATGAAGCACATAAGACTTTGAAGAATTAAACTATACACATAGTCTCTCACTACAGGAATAATGCAACCAAACCAGAAAAAAATCTAGTAGAATGCAAGGATAAAACATTTTTCAGCCAAAGAAAGGAGAAAAACGAATCTACATCGTATGCGTTAAAGAATGCCAGTAAAGTGCTTCTGTCCAAAATTCCCTATCCTACACTGACTGCAACTCCCCTCTTGGTCACATACTCCACAAATTTGAAAAAAATATCTATGGATTACAAAAAAATTTGCTAAAATAAAGAAATAGTCCTGAGAAAGTTAATTCACAATATAGCATGAGTTAGATTTATTGTTCTAAGTGCCGTTGAGTAGATTCCGCCTCCCAGTGACCCTGTGTACAGCAGAGCGGAACCCTGCCCGGTCCTTTTGTACCATCCTCTCACCTTCCGGCGCCATATCAGACAATGCTCCACTGCTATTGATAGGGTTTTCATGGCCATGAGTTAGTTCAAGGCCATAAAAATAACTTGCTTACAATATCTGTGGGATCTAGGAGCGGGAATGGGAGACATTTTGTCGTCACTTTGTCTGTTTCTTCTTTTATAAGTGTTTGGTTTTGTTTTATTTTATTTGCTTTTGTGTTTCTTGGTGGAAAAGAGGACAAAGAGAATTTTGATGCCTGAAATATGATCATGGAGGACCAACTAGGTGGAAGTCTTAGAAGGTTTTCATGAGGTATCTCTTTGCTATGGAATCCCTCGTAGGGTGGTGCAAGTGTGATATGAGACATATGGTGTGGAAAGCATGAGTGTGCAAAAGATGTACTTTGACTTCTTAGCATCTTTCACAAACCTTTGTTTTTACCCAATTATGTAATAAATATTCCTTGGTTGCCTACTATGTGCCAGGCATCAGGGGGCTCTCAGTTTTCCTTTTTAAATTACTCAATAGATTCAGGCTTAACATTGTAAAATTTATCCTTTCATTGGCCCTAAGCCGGAAAAAAAAAAAAAAAAAGGATTTTTTTAGTGGGCTTGGGTTTTGAGAGAGAGTTGGCCTCTCAGAAGTCTGGAGTGCGGGTTTTGTCAAGAATTACAGATTCTTGCCTGTTCTGCTTCAATTTAGGAAGAAAACTTCAGGCTCTTTGTGAAGACAAATTACCTAGGAGTTCTTTAAATTCTATTCATTAATATTTCCAGAAAATAAGGAAAGAAGAGCAGATGTCAGATGGTTGATTTAAAAAAGCAGAATACTGTTTATGATCATCTTGTAGTAAATGATACACTTATTAATTTTTGGTTTATAAGTACTCATCAGCGAAATCTGGACATGTAAAATGCTTTGATTTCCAGCACTGTTTTATTTTCTCTTCTCTAAGTAATGAAACATTTTAGCCAATGTTAAAATTAAGCATCATTTCTTTGAGTAATTTTAGTAGTAGATGAACTAACGAAAACTATGTCCCAAATTCTGATGCAAATAAAAGAAAGCAACTACAAATTTTTGACGTTTCTGCTCGGAGGAGAGCATTAACTGGCCTCACCTTGAATGCCACTACCTTGCACAACATAGAGCTATAAGGAGTAAGTATTTTTCTCATGAGCACTGGCTGGGAGTGGGAGTCCTATAAGAAATGTGCTGAAACCAAATCCTATTCCCGTGGCTCTTCAGAAACTAACATGAAGACCCAAGAGAGGCCACTAATCTATATCATTTGACAGCCACACCTCTCTGCACAGACAGATTGTCCTGACCAAGGAGTTCTACTTTCTGGAGTCTCAAGTTCAGTGGCAGGCAACTGATACAACTGCTTTCTTTTAGTTTTTCTTTGTCACCTACTAAGAGGTTTTAATTTGTTCAAGTACCAAGTAATAAGAATATTCAATTTGACCAAATTATGTTGGGAGGTTTGAGAGCATTCTTGATTAGCTGTTTCCTCCTATCTTTACTCTTATTTAACTTAGGAGTTATTCTGAAACTCTGTGGTATGGTCATGAATACATTGGACTCTATTATCTTAGAGTTTTGGTTATAGACTTCAATTGAAAACAATGGAATATCTTTATCCCTTCACTTTCAGTCTGTGTGTGTCTTTATATCTGAAGTGAGTCTCTTGTAGGCAGCATATAGACGGGTCTTGTTTTTTTTATCCATTCAGCTACCCTATGTCTTTTGATGGGAGCATTTAGTCAATTTATACTTAAAGTAATTATTGATAGATATGTACTTATTGCCATTTCATTAATTGCTTTCTGGTTGTTTTTGTAGTTCTTCTCTGATCCTTTCTTCTTCTCTTGCTGTCTTCCCTTGTGGGTTGATGACTTGCTTTAGTGTTATATTTGGATTCCTTTCTCTTTATTTTCTTTGTATCTATTACAGGTTTTCAGTTTGCGGTTGTGATGAGGTTCATATATAATAACTTATACATATATCAGTCTATTTTAAGTTGATGGTCGCTTAAGTTTGAATGCATTCTAAAACCTCTACTATTTACTCCCTCCCCATTTTATGTTTTTGCCACCATATTTTACATGTTTTTATTTTGTGTATCCCTTAACTAATTATTGTAGTTATAGTTGGCATTACTACTTTTGTTCTTTAACCTTCATACTAGCTTTATAAGTGGTTGATCCACTGCCTCTACTATACATTTGCCTTTACCAGTGAGATTTTCTCTTTCATATATTTTCTTATTTCAAGTTATGGCCTTTTCTTTTCCACTTAAAGAAGTCTCTAACATTTCTTGTAAGGCTGGTTTAGTGGTGAAGAACTCCTTTAGCTTTTGTTTATCTTGGAAACTATTTTTCTGTGCTTCAATTCTGAATAATAACCTTGCAGAGTAAAGTATTCTTGGCTGTAAGTTTTTTTTTTTTCCTTTCAGCACTTTGAATATATCATGCCACTCCCTTCTGGCCTGTAATGTTTCTGCTGAAAAATCTGCTTATAGTGTAATTGAGGTTCCCTTGTACATAACTAGTTGTTTTTTTCTTGCTGCTTTTAAAATTCTCTCTTTATCTCTAACTTTTGACATTTTAATTATAATGTGTCTTGGTGTGAATCTCTTTGGGTTCATTTTGTTTGAGACCCTCTGTGCTTCCTGGACCTGGGTGTCTGTTTCCTTCCCCAAGTTAGGGAAGTTTTTACCCATTATTTCTTCAAATAAATTTTCTGCCCCTTTCTCTCTCTCTTCTGCTTCTGGGACGCCTAAAATGCAAATGTTATTATGCTCGATGTTGTCCCAGAGGTTCCTCAAACTATCCTCATTTTTCTTAATTCTTTTTTCTTTTTGCTGTTCTGATTGGGTAATTTCCGCTACCCTTTCTTCAAGGTCACTGACTGGGTCTTCTGTATTATCTAGTCTGCTGTTGATTCCATCTAGTGTATTTTTAATTTCATTTATTGTATTCTTCATCTCTGGTTGATACTTTCTTACATTTTCTATCTCTTTTTTGAAGTTCTCAATGCATTCATCCATTCTTCTCCCGAGTTTGGTGAGCATTTTTATAACCATTACTTTGACCATTTTATGACCATTACTCTTTATCAGGTAGATTATCTCCATTTTGTTTAGGTTTTTTCTGATGTTTTGTCTTGTTCTTTCATTTGGAATATATTCCTCTCTCTTCTCATTTTGCCTAACTCTCTGTGTTTGTTTCTATGTATTAGCTAAATCAGCTACCTCTCTCAGTCTTGAAAGAGTGGCCTTATGTAGGAGATTTCTTGTGGGGCCCAGAAGCACAGGCTTCCCTAACCATCTGAGTTAGGCGCTCAAGGAGTGCCCTCCTTTGTGGCAGGGCTGAGGCTCCAGCACATTGGTGGGCAGGGCTGGCTCCCAGCCTGGCTGCAAGGCTAGTCCGACTGCTGTGGTGGGGCTGGCCTCCTGCCAATCTGCAAGCACATGGGCAACTGCTCCAGTTGGTTGCTGGGTGGAGCTTGCCCCCACCTGGCTGCTAGGCCCTCTGAGACTGCTACAGTGCATTGGTGGGTGGGGCTGGCCTCCTGCCAGTCTGTGAGGCACATCTGCGACTGCTGTGGCACTTTGGTAGGTGGGGTTTTCAGTGGGGCACACCCACTGTCTCTAGCATATTAGAGGGAGAATTCCAAAATGGCCCACACCAGCCCCATTATTAGCAAGGTAGACTGAGATCACAATAATGGCTCCCACCAGGCCAGCGCCTCAGTCTCCAGGGAAAGTCCCAGCTGATTCCTGCCTTTCTAGCAGATTCCTTAAAGTCAGTAAATGGGTCTCCTTCACCTATGGTCTATGTGCTTTCTAAACTGGTGTTTTTGTGCTGGTTACTGAGCCGAGTCCACGTGCAAGCCCTTTAAGAGCGGATTTTCCACTCCCTATAGTTTTATAATTTTCCTAGACATAATTACCATTGATTTTCAAAGGCTGGTGTTTTGGGGGCTCAACTCTCCTGTGTAGGATCTAAGGGTTGGGGTGCCTGATCTGGAGCTCAAACTCCTCGCTCCTCAGGGAAAAGTTTTGTATCTTTGTAATCTCTCTCAATTGTGGATCCCTGCAGCTGGGGTGTGGTTTGTTTTCTTGGCAAGCGCCTGTCCCTGCCTCTTTTACCCATCTTGATGCTGTTCTTTTCTCATTTGTTGTGGAGGCTCTGTTCTTCCAATTTTCAGGTCCCTGTCAGAGGGAATTATTGCAAATGTAGTTGTAGATTTGTTGTGTCGTGGGAGGAGTTGAGTTCAGCATCCTTCTACACTTCCATCTTGAACACCCCTTGGTGACTGTTAATGTACTTGATAGGGATGTAGGCTATAAATAATTACATAGATGTGCACATGTGTTTGTATAAATATGCTTTAAATATAAAAGAAAGAATGTTACATTATTTACAAGGGCCATCTAGATTTATTTTTGTTACTGTCATTTGGTTTAAGCTCACTGGGCAGAAAAAACCCAAAACCAAGTGCGTGGTGCTCTCTATAATTTCCTTTTCAGGAAAATATTATAAATGTTTAAACCATTGGTGTCATGGTTAGTTGGAACTTCATCTGTTTCAGGTCTTTGCAGGTCACTGAAGTTCTTTTGTGACCTCTGAGGGAAGCATACTTGAAAGTAATGCTTGGGAATCAATTTATCAATGGAACTTGACATCAGATAGCTATCGCTTTCAAGTAAAGCATTGATAGAATGGTCAATGAGCTGTACAGTAATGTATCAAAGACATTTCTGGATTTTTGCTGCATCCATTCACCTTCATGGGTAGACAAATAAAATTGGTCTTCTGCCCTGACAGGAGCAAACTGATGTGTTATTTCAGCTTCAAAAAGAAAGTGATGGAAGTATAATGCAGTAAACCTAGAAGGAATCTACAGAATTCATCTTACACAGCCTTCTCAAGGTAACCTCAGAGGCCCCCTGGTCAGTAAAGCTTCTCTGGCCCAATGGTGAGGTGCTCTCTGATTACACATGTGTTCATAATATGAAAGTCTAAACTTAAGGCAATCAATAATTTATTGATATTGTAAATAATTTAAATATCACAGAAATTTTCTCATGATACACAATAGTGAGACAGAATCAGAGTCTAGGGATAAGTCGGGTCAGGATTGAGATCATATGTTTAAGTAACATATAGAGTCTAGATAAGAGTAAAAATAAAATCTTGGGGTAAGATCAAGTTGTAGAATGAAGCAATGAGTGGAGGTCAGAAATGAAAGTAGGAATGTAGCCACTGAGAAATTTAGTTGATTTCTGGCAATTGCTTCTGTTGTTGTTCCAGGAAGCCACAAATGCAATGACTGCCCCCTAATGCAAGTATAGGTAGGGAAAAGGCAAGGTGTCACAATTAGAAAAACTGTAGCTGCTGCTTCCAAGCTAGGGTGTGCAGGTAATTACCCAAGTGGAGAAGGCTTCTACTGAGGGAGAGCCTACTGAGACCAACCACAGATAGACTGGTAGGTGTTTCAACTTGTCATTGTTATGTAAATGAACTAGCCACTTGGTACTCTGTAGATAAGGGCAGTGATTTCCAGCCAACACAGTAATGTGACAGATATCGCAGAGTAGAAGACCTCTTGGTGCTAGCCAATCTCTCCACTCAGAAATTTAGGCCCTCAGGATAAAGACTGGACACAGTGTTTCTGGCCTCCTTGACTTTACACAACGTGTGTGAAGCACATCCATGACAGTCCCTGTTACAGAGCAGCTAAGGATGGGCACAAGGTTGGCTGTGAATAAAATAGTTTTCAGTCTTCAGTTAGGTAGTCTCAAATATAACTTTGATAACCCAAAATGGTGCTTTTCTGACATACATTAGAGATCTCTGCTGAATTCCTTTACTGTGATGTAGTCCCACAATGGTCTGAGGCCAGTATTCAGTTCCCTTGAAATAAAATGCTCTATACTCTGTTGGCCTCTACAGTCAATCGTCAGTGGGGTCAAATTATATTCAGATTGGTGTCAACTAGAAGTGGTATCTGAGAAACTGGAAAAATATCCCTCTTTCCTGGGATGTCTGGGATGTCTGATCCTTTTTCATCCTTTCCATATGGCATGAAGATTAACAATATTAATTTATTGCAAATACTCCAGATGATCCCCATGGTTCTGAAGAAGTTGAAGAGTAAGACAGAGGGTGTTTATGGCTTCCTGTCACCCGACTTATCCACAATACACTGAATAATTTCTCAGGTCCAGCTCAGTAAACAGCTGCACTATTTTGTCCTAAGGTTATTTCAAGGCTTTCAAATCTTTTGTTCTCCAAGTAGACAAGATAGATAAAACTGCAGATTTGTAGCAAGGAAGTCCTGCCAGGGTCTTTGGCTCTGATAAGAGTCATTTGGCTGGGATGGGCACCTTGAACAGCAGGAGCAAGATGTAGGGAACAGCTGCTTTTTCTTTTGCTTGCCAAATACGCTGTACAGTTCTTGAGCAATAGGCTGGGGGTGCAGAAAGAAGACTCATGTGTGTTGATGTGAGCATGGGGAACAGATAAACACTGGCAAATTGGTGCACTACACTCAATTCCTTGTTAGAGATGAGGGTCGTCTGTCACTGAATGCTCTTGTGAAATATTAAGCTGGCTGAAATAGATATAAACTGTTTCCCAACCTCCTCTCTCCTCTGTCTCTTCCCCACAGTGGCATCTTCTCATCACCTGTAGTTGAAACTCATTGTGCTGTAGTTGTTTGAGTGGGAGAGGAGCAACCAGGTCTCAGGCGGTGGGCCCTCCCTTGTAAGGCTGTTGCACTTGTCATAAGTCAGATATAGCTAAGATTAAGCTGTGGACAATGTTTACTGCAGCCACGCAGGACTGCTTAGTGTCTTTCAAACTAGTACCACAGAGAATGTCTCTTCCATCTAGATTATAGTCCAAGAGGGAGAGAGAGGTAGTATATTGGGGGATCATAGTGATGCACTTTCTATGCCATCAAGAATTTGGTGTGGTTTCCTAGAAAGTGCTCATTCTACTCCAGCAGGGAACTGTGGTCTTGAAGGAGAACCACTTCTCCCCCTGCTTTGTTTAATTGTTTAGGAATTGAAAACGAGATTCATCTCTGGAATAAAGAGATCACTCAGCTCTAATGAGCAGTAGATAGACATGAAAAAGTTAGTCCACACTGGGAATGAACCTGAAACACAGGGCACGTCAGTTAGCTGGACTGTCTTAAACAATTCACGCTCAGGTATAAAGGTCAAGGCCAGAGTCCCCAAACCTGAACAATCATCAGAATATAGAGGAATTTTTCAAACTACAGTTCCCAGACTCAATCAAATTCTACTAAATTAGAAATTCAAAGGGAGTTGGAAGGGAATACATATAGACTAAAATTTCTGTACCCTTCCATCTGTGTGATTTTGATGACTCACCAGATTTGAAAAGAATTATCAAGAGTGAAATTTGAAAGAAAAGATGCCTTAAATAAGAATTAAATAATAACACAGAAATGCAATTAATTGGGCTCACAACAAAAAAGAGGGAAGGGCAGAGTACTATCAAATTGGCCATATCTCAATGCAGATCAGAAAACAATACGAAACTTCATCAATTTCATTTGCTACTTTTAATGGAAAGTTCCTAATAAATATGTATATTCTATGATTTAAGAAACAGCTTGATGAACGTGGAAAATATTTTTATTCCACATTCCATACATGGATTGCTCTGAGATACTAGAATACATTGCAAAGAAATGTTCTTGAATGTTCCCTCTCCCATTTCTTTCTTTTTAAAACAACAGACAAGTAATTTTAGTGCAGATTTGCCTGAGTATTAAACAGTTTAGATCATTCAACCCAAAAATCTATGAAGTGGCTTGAAAAGAAAAGTGGTTTAAAAAGAGCCTAGAGCGGTAAAGTAAGATGGATGAGACAGATGAACATTTACCTTGAGAATAGTATTTTATGTTAGAGGAATTAAATATTAGTTGTAAATTATGACAGACGTAAATAAAAGTTATAGAAAGTTTCATTAAAATAAAGAGAAAAGCTCAAGGAATTTTTATGAAAGTGTACATAGATAATAAAATGAAAAGAAAAACTTCAATCCAAAAATTCTGTGCTAGTGATTTAATTATTGCAATTAATTAGTGTTTAGGTCTTAATATCAGATGTTTTTCATTTCTATATTAACTCTCTCTTTTGCTATTCCAACTTTAGAAGGAGCTCAATTACCAACTTATAAGAAATTTAAAGACAAGATACCTGTAAATGGACATATTCACATTCATTCATAAAGATTTTAATGCTCTCTCAAAGCAAAAATAATTTGTCTGGAGTTAATATATAATACTTAAATATTAACTAGGTATTAAAATAGAATATAGAAATACAGACAAAAACATACACGTGTGTATGTGTGTTCCTTTGTGTCTGGACTAAAAGAGCTAATATATTTAGTATACAAACAGAGAAGAAAATTTTAACTACGACCTTATAAAATATTTCAGAAATGTCAATGCAAATGGCCCAGGAAACACTATTTATTGGAGTAGGGTAAATTATATTTAAAGATAAATTATTATTATTAAATTATTATTACTCACAAAATTTTAAAAAATAAATCAATTTCCATGATTCATGGTGATTAAAATAAGAATGAAACACATTTATCATCGACCTTTGTTCTTGTGAAGGTTACATAATATTTCAGTTCCTCTATCTATAAAATGGAGGGTAATTAAACTCCAAATACAAGATGCATGTTACAATATTATTAAAAACAAGAATCAAGGTAACTCCCATAATTGTTGGTAGGAAAAGAAAGATAACTTTCTCAGATAACAAAAGAAGATACAGCAAACAGAGGAGAAAAACTATGTTCTATTTTAAAAAATAAAAAGCATATACTGCCTTATTTTTCTTACATTAAAGAGTGCTGGGCCATTGGGTTTATCATCTGTGTGTAAATATTACACAGGTGAGATTTTTCCCCTCAAAATCTAATCACTCTTGCCCAACTATTCAATTAAAATTATTATGAGAGCAAGTTGCATAGTCCACTACTCAGCTCAAAAATAAAGTCACCTTGAACACAGATGTTCGGCATAACAGTCTGCTTGCGGTGCATTTTTTATATACAGGTAATAGTTTTATCACAGAGCATTCAACCTAGGAAAGTCAAAATTCAAGATATCCAATATCCTTTCCCCCACTGTAAGGAAAGAAAGCACCAAACTCAAAACATGGAAAAATGTAATCCTAGAAACTATATCCATTATTAATACTCTAAGAATTAGATAAAAATTCCGCCTTTCAAAATATTAAAACATTTATCATTGGTTTATCATCCCCAGTCAAATCTTTTTAAACAATGATGTTCTGTAGAAATGAGCCTAAGTTCTGTAACTCCTGAACAATTTCAAAAGCAATCTAGGTGTAAAATTAAGCAAACGTATACAATGACAATCAGGGCTGGCATCTGGGGCATATGCAACCTGTGCAGTCATGCAGTGCTCCATGCCTAGGCTTGGGTTAATGCTCTGCTGTCACTGTCTTGAAACTCTTCATTTTTGAGCAAGGAGCCTGCATTTTCTTCTTGCACTAGGCCCCGAAAATTAAGTAGTTGACCCTAAGTACAATAATTTGGGGAAAATGGCCAATAGCTATAATGTTGAAATAAGAATCCAAACTAAATTGGGTAAGTTACAGGAATAAATTTTAAAAGATCATGAAATTCAAATTAGAGGCACCAGGACACGGTGACATACTGGTGGAGGAAAAATGAATACCAAATGAATGACTTCCAAATATGAATATAATTGGAAGATAAGACTCCAAAGAGCAGTGTCTTAGTTGTTTCAGGCTATAATCAAATACATCCTGGCATTACTAAATAAAGATAATGGAAATAAAAGTCCCTTTTCTCTTGAATGTCCCTGCGTCCTAATGTGTACAGTTGTGAATAAAATGATTATTTCACAGAAAACTGTGGGAAAAATTTACATAACTGACGGTTTCCATTGCAAAACATTTTACTGACTACTACTGAGTCTATAATATTATTTGCTAACACTTCTATTTATTTTAAATTGATCTTGATAACAGAAGAGCTCCTATTCCAAATGCTTTCCATTCTCATTTCCTCAAAGGCACCAGTTCTCTATTCTCCCATCTCCACTTTTTCATGCCACCAATCCTATACAACCTATAAAAGATGTCGCTCCCTCTCACGTATGGAGTCTTCCATGAGTAAATTTTCTGATCCTTACTACTCTTCAGAATATCTTCCTATTATCTCAAGTCTCTCTCTCTACTTCCAAAGTCCATCTTTCCATTTTTGCTCATATAACCTCTCCTGTAAGACCTTGCTCTTACATATTAAGTATGTATCTCTATTGGATCTTCCCTCAGATTACAAACATGCCTAAATCTTCACTGTCCTAAAAGTTAATAAGGTGTAAAATTAACTCTTTCCTATTACTCAACTTAAGCCACTGGCTCTTCTCTCTTTTGTCATCACCAAATATATATATATTTTTAATTTTCAAAGACATACAAATTATTTTTTCCAGCTTTATTGAGATATAATTGACACATAACACTGTGTAAGGTTACAGTGTACATCTTGATTTGATACATTTGTAAATTGCAAAATGATTACCATCATAGTATTAGCTACCACCTCTATGCCATCACATAGTTACCATTTCTTGCCACCAAACATTTTGAAGAACAATTTACATTTACTGTCTCTACTTTACCTCTGCCCATTTCCTCTTTTACCTCAATTTAATCTCACAGTTGCCCCTCCAGGAGCTGAACAATTATAATTAATGAGTGAATGGGTGAATGGGAACTGGGCAAATAAATCCAGCTAGTAGAGACTACTTTTGTAAGTACTAGGTTCTGTATTTTATACATAGACAACTTAGGAAGAAGAGAGCTAAAAATTATTTTAAGTATTTTTATATGCCAAGAGGGAGGTTAAATATTAGAAGTTGGCTGATTCTAAATTCACTAACTCTCTACCATTTTAGAAAAAATTCAGTAGTTCATAACATTTTACTCTTTAAATATAGTTAACTTTGTTTATATCCTTTTCATTATAATTAGACATATCAAAAATCTTAGTCTGTAAGAGTAATCCAATCAGTAATTTAATACATAGATCTATTCTCATTGGCCTAATATTTTTGCTAAAAATTATACTTTACCAGTAAGACAGATGAAGACACAGCATTTTTTTATATTTGGCTTCTGTAATCATCTGGAGCATAGGTTTGATATCATCTTTGATATTTGGTGACAGTCTATTTATAGACAGAGGCCAAGATATTTGATATTTTTCTCTTAAGGACACACCGGTATAAAGAGGTCTAGAAGTGACTGAGTATGACTGAAGTTAAAAGAACCTGGTTCATAAAGAAAAATATGGGTGGCTTATATACCTCTTATTGCCTGCCAGACCACATTTAGATCTGCTGAGACTACCTTTCAGATCTGCTGGAGAGAGGCTGCTGAAGAAAGAGAAGAGCTCAAGATTACTTTAAATTTTCTGGCCTGAGAAATTTAAAGAATGAGTTGGCATGAACAAGGATAGAGAAAACTGTGTTGGGCAGGTTTGATAGGAACTCAAATCTGAGTATGTTAAGTTTGAGTTGTCTATTAGACAACCAAGTAGAGATATAATAGGAGGGAGGCTATACAGGTCTAAAGTTTAGGGCAGAGGTCTGTACTGGAGATAATATTTTGAGAGTCATTAGCATGTAAAGGATATTTAAAGCCACGACACTGCATAAAATATCAAAAGGAGTCGGTGTAGCAAAAAAAGAGAGCATGAAGCTTAAAAATTGTTTTATATACAACTGGATCCAGTTTGCCAAAATTTGTCTTAGAATTTTTCCTTATATGTTTATGAGTGAGATTGGCATGGGACTCTCCTTCTTGTACCATTTTTGTCAAATTTTAGTAAAAAGACTTTCTAGTCTTATATTTTTCAGCCTGCTTTAATCAGCTTGAGCTGCTATAACAAACTACCATAGATTAGGTGGCTTAAATAGCACACATTTCATACAGTCTGGAGGCTGACAAGTCCAAGATCAAGGTGTCTGAAGATTCAGTGCCTGGTGATGGCCCTCTTTCTGGTTTGCAAATGGCCTCCCTTCTTGGAGTACTCATACGGCTGAGACAATCATCTCTCATGTCTCCTATCAGTGCATCTCAGAGCCTCTATTGGGGTTTCTTTCTTTCTTTTAGAAAGGGTCTGCTGAGGTAAAATCTCAGTTTCTTTTTCTCTGAAAATGTCTAACTTGCCCTTGTAATTTTGCTAGGTTCAGAGTTCTAGGCTGATGGTAATTTTTTCTCAATATCTTGAAAATGATTTTCCACTTTTTTATTCTGATTTGTTTGCTATAGTTTAAAAGTCTAACGATGTCTAAGTTTCATTCCTTCAAAGCTGATCTGTCTCAGCTCTCTGGTTGCTAATATAAATTTATCTTTGTCTTTGGAATGCTGCAGTTTCACTGAGATATTTATAAGAGTAGATTTCCATTGGTTTATTCTGCCTGTTATATCTTGTGCTTCCTGGTTAAGTGGATTATGTCACTGGCTCAGGAAATTTTTCTTCAACATCCTTCACATGTTCCTCCATATCCATTTTCTTTATTCTCTTCTTCAGAACCTCTCACTAAACATAAGTTAGGTATTCATAATCTACTTCAAATATCTTTTGCCTTCCGGTTCATATCTTTTACCTCCTTAGTTTTTGGTACCACATTCTCTATATCATCTTTCAATCTTCTCAACTTATTTTTTCTTCAAGTGTTTAATATACATTAAACATTCCCATTATTTTTTAATTTTTAGAGTGATAACTTTAATTTTAGTAGTTTTATTTTGATCTTTGTCAAATCTTTCTCATCAACTGTGTTTTATTCCTCATTCAATTTTCAATATCATCTACTACTTTAATATTTTACCTACTTATTTTATACTAATCATCTGGCAATTCTAATATCTGAAATTGTAGGAGAGGTGGTCTAAATTCCCTCTGCGTTGTATGTAATGACCTCGCTTCATGATGGCTTGTTTTCATATGCTTGTGGGTTTTTTTTTTATTGTGACCTCAAAGTTCGCTGAATTTAATCTGTGAGAATACTATGGCATTTTTCTTTCTAAAGGATTTGGATTTGCTTATAACTAGTGCTAGGGTGCTACCAACCTGGAGCTACTTTAACTTAATCTCTTATCTTGGGGATTCCTTGACCCTTATTGGTAATATACACTCAAATAAGAGATTCTCACAAGAATAGGTTTACAGTTACACATTTTCTGATGAGATGATTATAAATATTCTCACTACTACTTTTATAATTAGAGTGGGAAAAGAGATAGACATATCACTATATTGGTATCCTTTGCAGAGAGATAGAATATTCCCTCTCCATCATTTTACTGAAGATATAACCTGAGTTTTATGTAGAATCTCTCTTCAGCTTTCTCCATTTGCTTGAGCCTGAGGCTCAGATTTCTCTTCTATCAAATGGCTTAATTTGCTCAAAATCTGGGTTCCTAGAATCAGCTTTTAGCACCAGGGCAATGACAGGGTCAGTGTACATAGTTACATTATTCCTATGGCTTCAGTTCCATCCAATTTTTTTGTCCCAGCCTTTAAAGGTTTACTGATATTTCCTTGCAAGAGACAAAACATTGAAAAGCATATTTGTTGGAAATTTCTCAGCATCTTGGTGTTTTGCAGAGGGCATTTTAGAATATTTAGTCTGCCTCACCATTGGGAATGGAAGCCAGCCTCTTCTCAACATATGTGAAGTGAGCTTATCAAATCTACCTCATAAAACTAATATGGGGATTAAGTTTAATACTGTTTATAATTGCTTAGCACAGGGACTGACATAAAAATGTGCTCAATAAATAGCGGCTATTACTAGTGATATTATTATAGATTGATATTTTCTAAGAAGTAAACATATTGACAAAATCATAAAGCATATTCTTTTATTAGACAAATGGCTTTCCAATAAAATTTTGACCTCCTGACTGATATACTGTCACTTATTTTTCCTGGATTGCTTTATAGTCTTCCTCCAATCAATATTTGTCTATTCTGGTCTGTCTATGTTAAGGTAGATGTGACACTGAGTGAACAATTCCAAGTCATAATTACCTGGAACAATTAATGAGTCCCTCAAGCTGTCTATCATGAAAGTTACTATTAAAGCAGAATTAACCAATTTAGATTTTGCCTCTTCTCTTTTACTCCATCTGCTGTTTAATGTCAGCTGAAAGAACTTATAGATGATTCAAGAGGGACAGAAATGGGGGCATTAATAATACACAAGAAAAATGAAAGGATCACTACTAATCAAGAGAACCGGTGAAGGCTTTGGATTTCTAAACGTGTGATTTTAATATTTAAGACTCTAAAATGTGTTCTTTGAATTAGTCATCACCAATACTTTTTTTTTTTTTCCGAGGAAGATCAGCCCTGAGCTAACATCCATGCCAATCCTCCTCTTTTTGCTGAGGAAGACCGGCTCTGAGCTAACATCTATTGCCAATCCTCCTCCTTTTTTTTCCCCCCAAAGCCCCAGTAGATAGTTGTATGTCATAGCTGCACATCCTTCTAGTTGCTGTATGTGGGACGCGGCCTCAGCATGGCCGGAGAAGTGGTGTGTCGGAGCGCGGCAGGGATCCGAACCCGGGCCACCAGCAGCGGAGCGCGCGCACTTAACCACTAAGCCACGGGGCCGGCCCCAAGTCATCACCAATACTTTTAACTTCAAGCTGTAAGCTTTCCTTAGAAATTGGGAAACTAGTTAACTACAATATTCACTTCTTACCAGGCAGCATTTATTTTCAATATAAGGAAAGGATCACTGAAGATGGAGGTAGTGCTGTCAAATGGTCATGTGCCTGGGCTCCAAGCAGAAAGAGACTTGGGTCTAAATGCTCGGTAGCCTCTTACAAGCTTTGTGGTCTTTGATACCCTTTCCATTTCTATAAAATGGGCATGTAAAAGATCTTATACCATATGGCTATTGTGAGAGCAAATGAGAAAATGTATTTCAGACACTTAGAGCAGTGCCTGGGTCTCTGTAATCATTATACTATCATTGCTATTATTATACATTTTGCTGTATCACTAACACATCTTCTGTAGCTTCGTTACTCTGTAACAAGTTGTAACAATTAGATGATTTGGTATGATTTTTGGAGCTGTTCCCTGATTTGCTAGCCATCTCTCAAGTCATTACTGTGAGGAGAAAATATACTGCCACATGATTATGAAGAGTGAAAGATGCCTTTTCAAGGAATGGAAATAATTTATTACTTATCTGAATGCAAACTCACACTCTGGAATTAGGAAGGGGATCTAGCATATCTCTTTTAAATATTCATAGGCAATAAAAACTCTGGCTGTTTGATTGATTTAACAGGAATTGAATGTTACCTTTGATCTGCATAATTGCAGCTATAAGAAACATTAGGTAGGCAATAAAAAAAAACGCCCACAAACTTCTGACATAGGCATTTAATTGAGAAGAAAATGGGCTAAGGCTCATCTTCAAGTGAAAGGGCACTTTGTTTATTAATGGAAAAACTGTTTTTCTTTAGCCAACAAAAAAAAAAATCAAGAAAATTACGGCTTAAAACAAATTCAGAATTTTTTACTATAACAATCTAATGCACAACATGGATTTTTTTTGGAAAATAAAAGAAATCGACTTACAAATTCTGTTACTGTACTCACTTTATTTCCCCAGCCCCCTAGATAATTTATCCCAAGGCTCTATCTACATTGCAGCAAAACACCAGTCTTTTCAACTAAATATTCAATGGGAACATCCAAACGACTGATTTAGCTAACAAATTATTAGGTGTTTCTCTGTTACCTAAGTAGTTTGGAACTGATCAAAGCACTCAGCTTATACCCTGAGAAATAGGATAACCCTGTTACTACCCGTCGTTTTAACTCAACCTCATATCTTTAAAGTCACATCAGCTTATTAAAGACTAGCACAACAGAATTTGAGAAGGATATTATCTCTAACATGATGTGGTTTTCATCAAAGCTCTAAAGCACCAAATATGCTTTATTTTCATTGCTAAATTACTCTCAGGCTACTATTGGCTAGATATTTTATATAAGCATAGCCTGATAGTAGTTTCAGGTTTATTTATTGTTACTATAGCATTCTGTTTAATTGACTATCGAGGTAGAAATGGAGAACTTCCAATTTTAAGACTTCAGGGATGATTTAAAAAGTCCTTTTGTCAGTCTTCTGCATTTTATCTAAATAATGGTGTGTGCATTTCATATTGGAACATATGTATTTGTTTGTCTATTCCTGTCCTTGGGGGGATACGTACACACGCACATGAACACACATTGCTTTGAGGGTAGGTACTATAGCATCAACCTAGTAAAAATAAAAATGCCAATCATTTATTGAATATGCACTATGTTCCTAGCACTATGGTAAGCGCTTTCCACGTAGTATTTTATATTTTGCTCAGGAGAACCCTATGAAACAGGATCTGTTATCACAGATGAGAAATGGAAGATTGAAAATATAACTCAAGGTCACATAGCCAATGAGGTCGTGGAGGGATATGGCAGTTATCAACTTATTGTCTTTCAACATTGATCTGTTTGTGATACTGGAATATTTCTCTTTGCCAGCTGGCATGATGCTAAACTTTGTAAGTAGAGGGCGTTGGAGTGACACTGGGGGAGGTAAAGGTTTCTAGTGTTCCAGTACGTTTTGACTTCTTTCTTGCTCCTGTGGCTCTGGGTTGGCCTGTCGGATGCCCAGGGGAGCGAACCTCCTCTGTTCCCCACTCCCCCTTCCATAAACTTCAACAGCCCCCTCAACAGGTGTCTTCTGACAAGTTCTATGGGTACCCCAGTGACAAGTTCAGCATGGGTGGCAAATCCATGGGCAGCTTCCTGGAGCCCAAGCTGGTTTCCCTAAATTAAGCAGCATCAACTACAGACAGCTTCCCAGTAAGTCCAACGGGCATCCCATTCAGCTTCCCAGCAAATTCAATAGCATCCCCCACAGGTTATTCCCTATGAATTTTGTCAGCACTCCACTCCAAGTTTCCCTTCATACAAGCTTCAGCTCACTGACTATGCAGTAGCTCTGGGTCAGGTCAACCCAGCGAACTTATTTACCATTTCATGGGCTTGACACACACTCTTTCCAAATGGATTTGAATCCCAGCCTTGGGTAGAGCTCCTCCCTTTCCAAGTCAGTTCCTTCCCTGGGTACCACCCCTCAGCCCTAGGGTATTCTTTTGAATTTCTTTTATTATCTCTTAAAAATTAATTCCCAGTAAATAGTTAATATTTATTTGTATTAAACCTTCCCTGTTCAAGTGACTGTCTAGTTTCAGTGACCTGTCTGACCCTGACTAATACAAGGAGCTATTTCAACCCAAGTTTTTCTGATTCAATATTTAATGCTTTAACAACTCTGTTTGGATTTAGCAGAGTAGGTGTTCAATCAAGGTTTGCTATTGAGTTGAATTATTCTTTATTGGAGGAAAATGCCAGGTTACACACCGAAGACCTTTGAAAATAAAGACATAAGTAGTTTTTGTGTTACTAAAGGTTTGCATGAATATTACATAAATGAGGCTGATACCAAGATCAGGTTAGAGAGTGATCTATTCCTAAGGACAGAATAGATAGACTCTGAAACATTGTTAAAGATTAAAATTTGGGCCTTTTCACAGCTTAGTCAAGGTCAGTTTTACAATGTGACTTGTGATTTTTTGCTTGAACTACAATTTCTAACCTGAGACTCACATTCAAATATAAATAAAAGTGCATTCCAAGTCCACATCAAAATCCAAATTTAAATGACCTTTGAGTTAATTGTCAGCTAAGAACATCTACTTCTACTCAGGTCCAATAACAGTGCGACAAGGATGAAGGGCCAAGGGATTGTTTGGAATTCCCTTTTCCAATTCCCTGGTCTTTGTATTAATATGAAGAAAATATGACTAAACTACTCAACAAAGACAGTGGCAGGATTCAGGACTGTTGGAAGCTGGCTGCTGGCACCTTCACACTGATCAGCCCCACTGTCACCTACTTCTCTTTAGGATCAGAGAGAGGGGAGGCTCTGCTACTCAGGACTTCTTTCTTTCCAACCTAAAACATGATCACGCTTCTCCCCCACTTAAATAACAAAAGGTTTCCTGCATAGCCCCAGCTACCACCCACCCCCTTGGGACCTTTCTTTCCCTTCACAGCCAAACTCCTCTCAAGGATAGTGCACACCTGCTTTTCCCTCTTCCTCCTCTCTAATGTCTTCTGTATTGCATTGTCACCAGAGTCTATCCCCAGGGAAACTCCACCAAAACTGCTCCAGCAAAGGTGCTAAGTGAAGTTCTTTTTGCCCAATTCTATCTTCATCTTACCAGGCCTCTCTATTGTATTTGACATTTTTTCATGACACTTCTTTATAAACCTCCTAAGCACCCTGGTTTTAACTTGAGTCTCCTCTTACCTCTTTGACTATCTCTTCTCATCTCCTTTGTAGACACTGTTTCCTCTGTCTAAAACTTGATTTTTTTTTTCCTAAGGCAATTCGCAAAATATGACTTATTGAAATTACCAGTTTCATACAAAATTCCGCATTGCTCTTCTGTGATCTGAACTGTGCTTTTTCTTACAGATGGAAAGGTCTATCAAAAAAGGCTGCTGGATGGCATAAAGTTTCTTAAAGGTGAGTGAGAAACTTAATAAAATGCAAATCAACCTGAGATCATCATGTTTGGCATTTATACTATTTCCTTGTGATTAAATTGTAAACCCTGCCATCTAACATAAAACTTGATTTTGAGTATAACTCCTAAATTCTGTCCACGATTCTTTTTCTTTTGGCTTACCTGGGGTGATTTCATGAACTCTACAGTTTCAACTAGCAGGTGGCCTGGTAAATTCCACATCTGTGTAACTAGTCTGGATCAGTCTCTTTAACTTCAGGGCTGTACATCTCTTCTACTGGATTATGGAAGAGCCTTTCCTGGATGCTCCATAAGTACTGTAGCAGATCCTGCTGGTGCCCTGCCACATAATTACTTAACCTTATAACCTCTGAGTTCACCGGAAGCTACGGTAGCCAGTTTGTGCACGCGCTGCTAGATTCCCACCTGAAGTACCCATATCTCTCAATTTTACTGCCCTCGGCAGCCCAGAAGTACTGGGATTTTATGCACTCAAGGGCAATCCGCAAACAAAAAGGGAAGACAACTGGTGGATAGGCACTCCAGCTTCCATTAGCTCAACTGGAGAGTTCTAATCGTGCTCTGTAACACTGATGTTCTAAGTGATTTCTTTAAGGCTTTCAGTGGGATTGAGCCCAGTCACTCACAGTGGAAACTCACTGATAAAAGCACCCTTTATCAACCTTGCAAATTTTCACTCTTGTATCCTCTCCCAGATTAACTACCGGCACTAAGTCCTTGACCCGGGATTGCTGCATTTGGTTGGTATCAAACTTAAGCAGGGACCTCAGGTTCAAGGGGAGTAAAAAGTGACACGTGATCTTTTACTTCCAAACTTGCTGTTCTTTTCTTACTTTCTCAATTTTGTTTATGAAAAATAACAGATACCCAGTTACCTAAATCAGAAACCCAGATGCTCTCCTAGATTTGTCATTTTCTCTGTACCTATCACCACTGCCCTTGCCTTCAACTAAGGTAAAACATCGCTTCTTACGTGGTCTCACTGCCTGCAATCTCCCTATCTCTCAGATCGCCCATTCTCCACAGTCACCTCAGAGGTACTGTAATCAGATGGTGGCACCTCTCTTCTCCTTCCGCCTTCCATTTTAAACCCTCCAGCAGTTCCCTGAGCGCATGGTTATAGAGCAGGCTGTTTGTGAAGCACAGCTCTCCCTCAGCAATCTTGCTCATGCCTCCTTGTTCAGGCTCCCCTTCAACCACTCCCTCATTTGCACTTTATGCTCCAGCAAAACCTAACGGATTGCAGATTCACGTATATAACCACCGTCATACTTCCAATTCTTTGCATGTATTAGTGTCCACCTGCCTGGAATTGCCCTCCTACACTTGCCCACTTGGCTATCTCCTAGTCTAATTGGAAAATGTAGTTCACAACTAATCTTCTCTAAGAAAGCTACCCCAAATACCTTCCTGACACTCACAGATATGTGCCCTTTTTCTGTCTTCTCTAATCCTCTGTGATAACTTTTAACACAAGTTTTTGCATCTTATAAAGATATTATTTGTTTTTATGTCCTGAACACACTATGAAATCAATGAATTTTTGCTTAACTAATTAATGTCTATAAGTAATAAAGGGTAGGAACTTTTTTTTACTTATCACCACGCCTTAGAACAGTGTTCCATATGTTGTAGATGCACTTAGTAAATGGGTATGGAACTGAACTTTATTATGAGCTATTTTTTCTTCTTGACAAATAATCCATTCTTGATTTAGGAGAGTGTATGGAAAACATTGTTTGATTGGGAGAAATATGTTATTTTCTTTTAATTTTGATTTGAAAAATTCATACAATGTGTATGAATTTTTAAGTATGAAAATGCCCCTGTTACATATAAATTAAAACTCTTTTGCATTATTTTGGAAGAATAAACAATATCTAGGGTGCTAAAAGAATCAAATGCATTATTAAGAGTTTACATATGACCATAACCAACATGTGTGTGTGTGCGTGTTTGTGTCTATGTGCAGAGAAAAGGAGAGAGAGAGAGAGAGGAGAAAGAGAGGAGAGAGAGAGAGAGGGAGAGAGATATGAGGATATCTATACATATTGGTTAATCTTGGGTGGGGGAAAAAACTTTGTGGTCAGATAAGATCCGATTAGGAACATTAGATTAACTATTTACTCATTTGTGGACCTGAGCATGTTATATTTGCTATGTCTCAGTTTCCTGTTAAAACCCATACTTTATCATGCTTTTGTAAGATAAAATGACATAATACACATGTAAATATTTCAGCCGTGTCTAAATGTGATAATTTCTAAAACCTAGAAGCTGAGCTAATATTTAAAGTACTCCTCATTTTATCTGAGAGGCCTAAAAGTATTTGCTAGACATTTATGCAAATCACTTGAAAGAGATTTTTCACTCTTATCATCATACCTCTTCATGTAGTTCTCTCCAACGAGAATTAAACGTCTCAAGTTCCTCATTGATCAGTTCATCCATGACTCCGCCATCTGTTAGGGTCTGTGCCAATATGCGAATCTGATTCGGGTTATCCTCTGAATGTTGCATCAAATTTTCAAGTGACTGAAACACATTTACAATAACCACTATTTCTCTTCTTTTTCTAAATCCATTGAATTAACACAAAAATGTTCAGTATGTTCTTATTTACATATAATTTAGTTATAAACAATTTAAAGCAATATTTAATTGGGATAATAAAACAGGAAAGGTCATAGCTATTTCCAAAATATGATGCAGCTCCATGTGAATCTTCACAGGCTTGTGGCAGGATTGTGGACTGGGGCACTTAACAAATGATTCCCAGCCACCTTCTCTGACTCTCTCTACTCTAAAACCTGGAAAGGTAACATTCTCAATTTCTCGATTTCTCATAGCTACTGATGGCCAAGTGACATAATTCTGACAATATATGGAGGTAGACATTCAAGAGCAGAATTTCCCTTCCCTAATTAAAAAAAGGCACAGTCTCGTTAGGAGAAATCCCTTTGCCCTTCACACTTTTTCACACATACACAGCTTAGAGGTAGAACAGCCATCTTTGGACTGGGAGGCAATAAAAACGAGGATGAGATCCTTCAAATTGATCATTTAATAGGATAACTGCATGATCATATCCTTTGTTATGGCCATCATCCTTTTAGTAATGCGGTATAAGTTTGCAAGTTTGCTTTATCTTTTTTGGAGGTGCATCATATTGTTGATTCACAATGAATGTTTGGTCAATGAACACCTCTGAATAGGACAAGGACAAAATTATAGTCCACTTGAGACCTCTCTCATTGCTCTTTAATACCTCTTCAGGTTTTACAATTCTCTTGTGACATTAAGGAAATTGGATATAATGATGTCTAGGTTTCTGCTGTGATGTTCTAGGATTCCAATTCTATTCGATCTAAAGAAACACTTTAGGGGCTGGCCCCGTGGCTTAGCAGTTAAGTGCGCGTGCTCCGCTACTGGCGGCCTGGGTTCCGATCCCTGGTGCGCACCAACGCACCCCTTGTCTGGCCATGTTGAGGCAGCGTCCCACATACAGCAACTAGAAGGATGTGCAACTATGACATACAACTATCTACTGGGGCTTTGGGGAGAAAAAGGGAAAAAAAGGAGGAGGACTGGCAATAGATGTTAGCTCAGGGCCAGTCTTCCTCAGCAAAAAGAGGAGGATTGGCATGGATGTTAGCTCAGGGCTGATCTTCCTCACAAAAAAAAAAAGAAACATTTTACATTTTCTTCACATCTTGATTAATTTATGCACCTTATTTTAGCTGGTTCACACAGGGGCAGCACTACAAATGGCTCTACATACAATATGTATGCTAAAATTACATATTCCTTATACATAAAGGATTAGCCAAAAGTACAATTAAATGCATAGAGCATAAATGATTACATGTCAGGGGCTCACACAAATCAAAGCTTATATATGCAAACTCCTTTAAGTTTTACTTTTTAAAGGTCTCCAAAATAAAACTTAAAAATGTACTATAATTTTGTATGTACTAAAACGTATGAAGACTATAAAGATACATTTCTAATACCAAAGCATGTCCATTTAATAACTCAAAATATTCTGTAAGGTATAAACTTATGATTTTAAATAAGTTAAATATATGTTCCAATTCAATAAACGTAGCTTTTAAATTGGAAATAATGTTTTATATTATCATCCTGTTTACCACTACTCCAAAGGAGCAAAATTATACATTTAAACAAGTCTTTGCAGGTCTATAGTAGGTATAATTAGGTAAAGAAAAGCGTCAACATAGAACTTAGTGATATACAAAAGGCAAATGTATATAACACTCTCTGCGTTATTTTCTTTGAATTTATTTTTTATTTGGTATTTGACATCTTGCAATACTGCATATAAATTATCATCATTTAGATTAATTCACAACTTACATCTAGCACCTCAGAGATTTCCTCGGGTCCACCAGGAATATTTTCAGTGGTTTTAAGTTTGAATTCTACTTCATTCAGCCACTTGTTTGCTTTCTCCAAGTATGACAATAACTCATGCCAACATGCCCAGACTTCCTAAGAAAGAAATATAAATCCCAGATGAAACATTCTGATAAAAAAGTGAACGTGAGATATTGGCATTTCCATTTTCAAAACTTTTGACAATACAACATATTTATTTTATATCTTTTACCTTTCCTTTGCAGTAGATAATTGAAAATGCAACTAGTCATTTTGATCATCTACTACATCTATAATTACAAATCATTAAGGAAACAGTTTATCACATGAATACATTCAAGATTCAGTGATTTACTTTTTTAAATAAAAAATAATTCATCAACATTACAGTCTGGCAAATAGAAAAATAAAAGCATATATAAAAATGCATATATAAATCTAACATCCCAACACATCAACTATTACCACTTTTCTGTGACTTCCTCTAAACTTTATCATATATAAATAATTTGATAGTTAAAGTTTAAGTATGGATTTAACTATAGTGCTCTTTTCATTAAACCTTATATCGTGTAACTTTTCCATATTACTAAGAAGACACATTTTTAATGAAAATCTAAAGTTTAAGTAGCTATATTTTTGTTTCCTTAACAATGAACAATTATTGAATAATTAGACTAATTTTAGTTTTGTTTGCTACTATAAATTTGCGGTGAACATCACCATGAATATGCATTTTTTCGCATTTCAAATTATTTCTTTGAGGTATATTATCAGAAATATGACTACTAACAATTTCAAGGATATTATTATTTTTAAATGGCTTTTGATATGTATTGAAAAAACTGATTAATGTACAAAAGTACTCATACATAAAAAAGCAAAACTTTAAGATGGCTGTCAGAAAATATAGAAGAGTATTTTTGGGGCCAGCCCCGTGGCGTAGTAGTTAAGTTCGCGTGTTCTGCTTCCACAGCCAGGGTTCGCCGGTTCGGATCCTGGGCGCGGACCTACTCACTGCTCATCAAGCCATGCTGAGGTGGCATCCCACATAGAAGAACTAGAAGGATCTACAACTAGGATACACAACTATGTACTGGGGCTCTGGGGAGAAAAGGGAAAAAGAGGAAGATTGGCAATAGATGTTAGCTCAGGGCCAATCTTCCTTAAAAAAAAAAATTCAGTCTTGGAATGTTAAAAAAAAAAAAAAGAAGAGCATTTTTCTGACCTTGGGAGTGAAAATATCTTAAATAAGACATTTTTTTAAAAACTGAGCATAAAAAAGAGATGAATAAATTTGATTACATTATAATGAAAACCTATTCATCAAAAGACACCATAAAGAAATTGAAAAACAGCCTCAAACTTGAAGAAAACAATTGCACAATTTGTAATGGATGAATAAGAATACGAAAGGAACACCAATAAGTCAATTAAAACATGAACAAATAACCCAATAGAAAAATGAAAGGAACACCTGAACCAGTATTTCAAAGAAAAAGATATATGTATATCCAATACACATGAAAACGTGTTTAAACTCATTAGTAACCAGGGGAATGTACATCAGGATTACAATGAGAAAATTACTCCATGTTGACTGACACAAATGAGAAGTCTGACAATTCCAAGTGAGAGAGAAGATATGCATTAACACAAATTTGTATTTATTGCTGGTGACTGTGCATATTGGAATGGCCATTTTGGAAAACAATTTGTCATTCTCAGTAAGGTGACTATTCACATACCCAGCAACCTAGCAACTCCACTTTTTGGTACATATCCTCACAGAAACTGCTTTTCATGGACAACAAAGACAGTTACAAGAATGCTCATTTCAGCACTTTTTGTAATAGCCAAAATAAAAAAAAAAGAAAACAACCTTAATGTCCATTAGCAGGAGAATGTATAAATACTGAGAATACAAGTGTCAAAATGAAAAATTCATCAAATAGAACAATATGGATGAGTCTCAGACACAAAAATGTTGCACAAAAAGAGTAAGCCCTAGAAAACTATGTATTATAGGTTACCTTTTTTTTTTTTGGTGAGGAAAATTGGCCCTGAGCTAACATTCATTTCCAATCTTCCACTTTTTGCTGAGGAAGATTAGCCCTGAGCTAACGTCTGTGCCCATATTCCTCCATTTTGTATATGGGATGCTGCCACAGCATGGCTTGATGAGCGGTGCATAAGTCCATGCCCGGTATCCAAACCCATGAACCCCAGGCTGCCGAAGCAGAGCAGACAAACTTCACCACCACACCACTGGGCTGGCCCCAGTTACCATATTTTATAATGCTTAAAACAAGAAAATTTGAGCAATACATTGTTTAGGCATCCATATGTATGTGATAAAATACTTCTTATTTTATTGTTTTTGTGAGGAAGATTAGCCTTAAGCTAAAATCTGTTGCCAATCCTCCTCTTTCTGCTGAGGAAGATCGGCCCTGCACTAACATCTGTGCCCATCTTCCTCTACTTTATATGGGATGACACCACAGCATGGCTTTGACAAGTTGTATATAGGTCCGTGCCCAGGATCCGAACCTGCGAACCCTGGGCCGCCGAAGCAGAGCGCAAGAACTTAACTGCTATGCCACCGGGCTGGCCCCTGATAAAATATTTTTTTAAGCAAGGCAATGATAAAGGCAAATTTCTGGATCATGGTTATGTCTCTTGGGAAGAAGCAGGAAGATGCACTAGAGGACAAGAATACAAAAATGGTCATCTTCCATTAGCTTTGAGATTGTAAACACTGGGCAAACCCATAAATACAGTAGTGCAATCACCACCACCTACTGCTCCACCACCACCAAAAAGGAAGCATAGGAGAAAAGTTTTATTATAAGAGAAACTAAAGACTCTATCAGATTTCCAATATTTTCACCTTTGCTCATAGCCCTTGCAAATTATGGAGGACACTCCCTCTCTAACTGATGAAAAGTATCAATCTAACCTGCCCTGCCAGCCGACCAATTCTCACTTGGTATTTTACATACAGTTTATCACAGAAAGTGAAATTAAGTATTTGTCTTTAAAAGGTGACAGAAATCTTAAATCTGGGTCATTTCCAGCTCCTGCTGGAATACAGGCTGTCTTCCTTCTGGGCAAAGATTTCAGTGGGAAAATATAAATATCTCCTTAAATACCCGAGGGTACTTTAGAGCTTTGAAGATAAGGAGATGTGACTGGTAATGTGCCTTATTAACTTTGGTGCAGATTGAGGTAATGAACTACCTTGCTGATTTAACCATCAGGATGGATGGCCTCTTATGTCCTCAACGCATCTGAAGGACACAGCTGGAGAGGGTGAATACACCGGCTTTACAGGTCACCTTTACAAAATAAAATATAGTCTTGTAGCCTGAATTGGAGCAAAAAGCCATTTAGAATAACTGTTAAGCTTAACAGTTTGGAACTTAAAATTACTTTGAAATCACAGAATTCAAAGTGTCTTTGAAGAAAGCACAAATGAAAAAGGAAACTTCTGTTCAAAATGGTAAATGGAGTTGATATGGTAATCCCCTCCACCTCCTGCTTCAGTCATATTGAAATGCTAGATAAAATATAAAGGAAAACATTTTAAATTCACAGCTGATCTATGAAACAAGTATGAAAAATCCTCAAGTGGCAGAAACAAAGAGGGAAGTTAAGAGCATGCAGAGGCTGGGAAACCAAGCTTAACAAAATACTGGCATATTGGAACAGGGTATACGATATAAAAGCTAGAGTATTCAACACTAATTTAGAACAGGAAAAGAGGCATTGGCCTCATGCATAACAGGGAGACGGAAAAGCATACAGTTGTATGCCACCTCTCCTAGAAACAAGAACTACAAAATCCCCACCCACTGGAGTATAAGGAATTAACAAGGAAGCCTAAAATCCTTTGGATTTTGGTTGGAAAATAAGGATCCACCAATAAGAAATTGAGACCTAAGTTTAGGCTTTATCACACATAGGGTAGAACATAACATCTCTCAGACTCTGGTAGAGACAAATAGAAAAGACTCATAACGATCCTCCAACAACCAAGCGCAGAAGGGATTTTCAGTAAAAACAATTCCTAATATAGATGAGCTCACAAACAAAAAATTACAAACCACGTGAGGAAATTCACCACCATTAGAAGGAATCAATAGCTGTAACATGGTAGAATCCACACCTTATGATCTAGAGATAACAGAACAATTTTAAAGAATTTTGTAATAAACAAGTTTAGCCTGGTGGTAAAAGTTGCAAGTAGGATCTATTTCTCTTGAGATTGACAACTAGAGTTCATACTTAAGAAATAAAAGGTCTAAGTTCCCTAGATTCTATGTTAGGAGAACTTCTGCTACATGTTTTCACAAACCCTCATCTAAAGAGAGGGAGCTGATGGGGAGGGCATTGGGGGGATGTGAAGAGAGGAGAATTTGAAAAGGTAGGCATTCTTTTTTCTCATCTTTTAATGGAGGTGTTTAGGGGAACCTCATCTGGTCCCTTTTCTTTACAGGACCTAAAAGAGTATCGCTCATCAAGTGAGTGGGTATATTCAGAAAGGGATGGTTGGCGTGCATCCCCTATTGAGCTGCTGGTACGGCCAAAGAGGAATCAAGGACAACTCTTTCAAGTTTCTCATTCCTGAAAGTCATGGAAGATGGGATCTGCCAGTGCCCACAGGCTGAATTGAGATGTGGTAGGTAAATAAGATTCCAGTGGATCATGGAAATATGGGTTAAAAAGGTGTAATTTTCAAGGGAATGTGGTGTAAGGCTACCAGCAAAAGTCAGCCTGAAATTCTTGTTGAATGCTGCAAGTTTTCATGTATGCCTAGGAAATATTTTGGGGGGTTCAAAGTACATATGAATAAGGACAACTAGGATCCCCAATAGAACACAACAAGTCTATAGAGAACAAGCCAGATCAGTGGTGATAACCTATGGGGTCTGGTGATAACAGACTCATCATCACAGATGTGTATGGGTGCTAACAAAAGAGTATAGCAGTTGTAGCCAGCCAAGAAAAGGACATCAGATGAAGAATGTATTTTCCCCTCCTTATCCTCCCATACACCAACACTAGGAGATCAGTATCCAGAAACTGAGTGGGAGGAGGGGATTGTAAGATCACTTTTTCTCACCCCCACCTCTATATAAATTGTCGGAGTGACAAGATTAACCTAAATGGGTGGGAGATTTTAATAAAGTATGAGATCGAAATTTAAATGAGACTAAATTTTAATAACTAAAAGTGAATGAAAAGTTATAGGATCAGACTGAAATACTGATTTAGAAGCCAACTACTAAGCAGAAAATGAGGTTTGACATGGTTGGTTTAAGTTACCGAAAAAATAAAACTGTTTCATGCTTATTACTCATTAAGTTGAGACTTCTCAACCAAATAGATTACATAAGTTTAAATTGTTTAACTAAAAACAAGAAATAGAAATAGTTACACAAAAGCAGAAGACTATGTAAAAGAAGAGACAGATTTGTAAAATAACTACATAAAACCTTGAGAAATGGAAAATATGGTCTTTGAAAAAATACAAACACGTAGATGTATATATAGATAGAGATGAATATATTTACATATCATAGGATTACTTATGCAGTAAGCAGTTAGACTGAGAATTTGAGCATTGGAAGACCGAGTCTAGAAAATTACCCAGAATGCAGAAGATAAAGATAGAATATAGAAAATATTAAAGGCAAGCCAAGAATCAGAATATAGGATGGGGAGATTCTTCATAGATCTAATAAAGGTTCCCCTAGGAACGAAGGGAGAGATTGGGAGAAAGAAAATCTTCAGAAAGATAATGGAGACTACCAAAGAGAGAAATAATCTCTCTGTTATTATTAATACACCAGGTGACGAAGTCTAAATGAAAGCAAGTTGCACACAGATAAAACAGAATAAAATTGCAAAGCATCAAAGAAAAGGAGAAAATGAAAAGCTATCAGAGAAAATTATAAAGGAACAATAATTCGACAGCCGACTTCTTAACAGCAAGTCATTTCAGAAGACAATAGAATAATATTTTTCAGTGTTGTAAAAAATAACTATCCCCAGCATAATTATATGCTCAGCTAGGCTATTACTCAATACTGAGGACAAAATAAAGGCATTTTCAGTCATACAAAATCTGAGAGCATTTGCTACTTACACTCAATGAAAGAGCAGAAACAAATGAAGGATACAAAAAGCAAAAATCATCACAGAAATTGGCAAAATAGTGTTGCAAATCTAAATAAATATTATTAAAAATAACAATAATTACAACAACAGCAGCGGCAATGGCATTGACTAATTTAGGGCAGTAAGAAATAAGCTGCAATAATAATAGGAAAGGTGGGAGGTAAACTCAGAGTTAAACCATTCTAATGATTCTGCTATATCGTTGTTAGAGAGGTGCAGAGAAATATTTACTATTGTTGGACTTTGTTGATTAAGGTATCCAAGATAATAATTAAGGGTCCCATTAAGATAAAATAAATAGTGTATATATTCCAAACCAGTAGAGAGGGAATAAAAAGGTTCTAAATAACTTGATAGCTTCAATACAAATAGAAAAGGTTAGAAGTGTCATTCCAGATAAGAGATGGAAGGATAATTTAGCAAATAGTCTTGAAAATTTTGTTATTAATATAAAAACAAAAGATCCCTTTGGAAAACGTATCCCAAAATAGATTTCTGATGGATTACAATATCTTTTAAATTAACAATATGAATAACACAAAGCAAAGAATAGTGATGTGCAGATTAAGAACATAAGAATATAATACTTGTGTTTTATTTAAATATTGTCAGAAAGCAATTTCCTAGATTTAAAAAGTTCCTCCAGCATGTAATACAATAGTGAACTAGCTGAGACTTCCTTGAGACTCACAGCGTCATCCGTTCCCTTCTCATTCTTTGTTTTATTTTCTGTAGCACTCACATAGCACTAATACAAGAGATTTTACTTTATATCCTCAGCAACTATAATAGTTCCTGACATATAGAAGGTATTAGTCAAATGTATGAGGAGTGAATTGGATAAAAAAGCAACAGAGACTGATAAATAAAGAATTGGAATTAATAATGGAGAAACTCGGAGATCACATTTTATAATTAGAAAGTTATAATATTGTAAATATCTTGGATACAGGTAAAAGATATATTTTTCATATTTTTAAAGGTTCTCCTCTACTGCTCTGAGTTACATCTGCCTCTAAATATCAAACATTCAATATAAAAAGCTACCTAAACAATAATGTTTTCAACAGTAATGAGGCACCTGAGTTCTTTATCAACTATATTCACAAAGGTGACTCAGTTCATGTGGGGGAAGGGGTCTTAATTTAAAGCCCAACTAGTGAGCAGTATCTGGTAGTGTCAGCATTTGGTATTAGGTAAAGTCTTGTGCTCCTTGGCACAATCTTTACTGTTAGTAAACAGTATTTTCACAAGGAAGATCATCGTTTGTTTTTGACGCAGTTACATGGTCATCATTTGAGGCACCTGAATCCTTTATCAACTATTTTCTGACAAGCATAACCTAAGGAGTAAGGCATGTGACAAAGATAAAGCAGGACTTACGATAATAAATAAATATAATGTAAAATGCCCCCCCCCAAAAGAGCTAGTTAGGGGTCAGCTCTGTGGCTAAGTTTGGCGTGCTCCACTTCAGCAGCCCCAGTTCAGTTCCTGGGTGCTACTACACCACTCATCAGAGGCCATGCTGAGGCGGTGACCCACATACAAACTAGAGGAAGACTGGCATAGATGCTAGCTCAGAGTGAATCTTCCTCAAGCAAAAAGAGGAAGATTGGCAACAGATGTTAGCTCAGGGCAAATCTTCCTCAGAAAAAAACCAAAAAAAAGAGCTAGTTAGACAACATGTCTTATAAAGAACTCTACAGGGCACAGCAATTATTAAAGACAATTATAATAAAATATACTTCCCCACAGAATACCATCCTGCTCAGATACTTATGACTTTATACACATTCAAATATATGAAAAAAATAAAGAGCAATTTCTGCAAATCTCAAGAAAACTTATTTATAGGATTTTGTTAACTAATCATAATAGTAGTAATAAGAAGAAGAATATGAATGAAAGTGGCTCACATTTATTGAGAACTAGGCTAAGTACTTCAAATCGAATATCTCATTTAATTTTCTCAACACCCTATGAAACAGGTACTATTTTTATGTCCATTTTACAGACAGGAGACAGGTTTACAGAAGTTAAGTGACTGGCCCAAAGTCACAAACTTGTAATTGCCTGAGTGAGGAATTCGAGCCTAAGCAGTTTTATGCCAGAGTCCATGTGTTTCATCATTATGCTTTGCATAAGACCGTAAGTTGACATATAATTGATAAAGATGAGGAAAAGCACTAACTTCCAAAGTCTTGCATTTCCCATTCAGCCTGGTGCAGAGCCACTGGTAGTTGGTGGTTAGAGTGTCAAGTTCCTTTTTTAAAGCCTCTTGTGCTGCAGGTAGAGCTTGAACTATGACACTAGTTACGGACTCGGTGAGGAGTTGCACTTTTGCTTCTTTTTGCTGGGCCTCTTCTTTAGCTCTCTGGAAAATAAAGGATGCTCTCTTAATAGCAAGGCAATGGCTTTACTTCCAAGATGCATTCCTATATATCAGATACTTTCTTCCTCACAACATCTCTGTTAGAATGAGTTTAATAAAAATGAATCCAATACTGACTCCAATGACTTCCATAAACTTAGGTTTAGTTAAAATTGGAAACGTGAAGGAAAAAATTTATAATCGGAATGCAATAGATCCTTAACCACAATAGTTTGAAAAGTAGTCTGTATATGAGTATGTATTTGTGGAGATATAGTGTGTGTGTCTGTGTGTATGTATATATATATATGTGTGCATATATATGAAACAAGCAAGAAACAAATATTTCAATACTAACTAGGTTCAAAAATATCTCATAGTCTAGAATTGAAATCACTTATAAATTACTCAGATGGATGAATAATATTGAAATCAGTACAAATATCATTATTTAAACCAAAAGATAATTAATATAGAAAAGTCTTCTTAATGCTGTATTCAGAACCATATTTTGATAAAAGGAAGCTCTGTTCAGTATCTGAAAACAAAACACAACACATAAGAGAAAGAGAAAATGAATAGCAGCCCCTGAACATGAGGAGCTGGCCTGGCACTCACAGCTATGCCTTGGTCTTCTCCTCTCGAAAAGAAACCGTTTCACGCTACTTTGTTACCACTGTGGATCATGACAACAATACCACTTCATAATCGTGTTAGAATACAGACAAATCATAAACATTATCCAAACCACAAAACAGCAAACACACCCTTATCCTGGTTAACATGAGTCACTGTTACTTCATCAATTACACCTTCAGCCTCACTATAGTCTTCTCTCCTTCCAGGAAAAATTTATTACAATATCCAATCATAGAGTTACTCCCACTCGCTGACAACATGTAATACAAAGCAAAGCCCTTAAACCCTCCCTCAAATCATTTAACACAAACTCAAATCCTACAACAGGTTCTTTCTAATATGCTCTTACTCACACAATCTATAGTTCCCCATGGTGTGTATTCTCCCTCATTAGCAAAAGTAATAAACTACAGGAGTGTTGTTGTTGGTCTTTGGTTGAAGGGTATTTACACTCCTTAACAACTTCCAGTGTGTACATGCATGTTAGAAATACACACACAGACACACACAAAATGCTATCTTTCATGTGGGTTCATCCAAAGGCCAATGCTGAGGATGAGCTTTCAAGCATAAGTAGTTTATGTGCGATGTGAAGGAGATAATGGTAGGGGAATGGGGAATGGAGGCAGAAAAGGGAAGAGAGATTATAAGGGTATACTTATTAAACCCAGCAACCACTGTGGTGACTGGAGTTTAATCCTGCTGAAAAGCTCTGGGAAATACATGCCTCAGGGTTATCCCACTCAGGGGTGAGGGCACTGGGGTATTTATACGCCATCTCCCATCACTGGTTGAAGGTTGTTGGGGGGATGTTAATTTCCTAGTACATGAAGCTGGACACACAGGTGGGAAAAGTGGGATTCAGTGGCCACAGAGAGCCCTCAGGTAAAGAAATGCAGACTCTGGCAGGTGGAAGTTGGGCCTACACGCAGTGTAGTAGTGAGAATAAGAGGATATGGGCAGGAAATGGACAAGGTCAGCTATAAAATGCCTTTATATTTTTCAACACAATCACCCTATGCCTTTGGATTTAGTCCCATAATACCTTAAAAGTATAGAATATAATGGCAAATACAAGTTTTTTTTGACTATTAAATGATTGCCTTCACTGATTTTAATTTAATTGATTGAAATTTTTAGTTCAAAATTCTAAATAAATCTGTTTTTTCACATCACTGAGCATGGGATTCATTTCTACACAAACCATATTTTGGCTATCACAATTTTATCATTACAAACAACTTTGACAACCATTAATCACTTAATATGTGCTGTTGTGTGCTATGTCAGACATGTTGTATGTACTACCACGTTGGATCTTTAACAAAACCACCTAAGAGGTATTTTGTTATCTCTATATTATACATCAGAAAACTGAGGTTCAGAGAGTTTAAATAAATCATCCTGGGAGTTATGGCTTTTCTTTCTCAGGGTTTCTGTTAACCCTATCTCAAATCCTCCATGAGATGAACAAGGAGCATGTTGTAGTGGATCCAAAGAATGAAATTACATTTTATAAAAGTTACAAAATTTATGCAACTATCAAAAAATGCAGAATGAGGAACACTTCTTTCCTTGATTTTTAGGCTTTCACAAATTCTTTTGAAAAAACAGGCTTAGAAGTTGGGAAAGGTTCAGAGAAAATAAGAGAAAAGAAGATCATGACTAATTTCTCCACTGTAAGGAAAGGTAGAAAACTAAATGACTGGTATAGTTTAGACATAATCCTCATCAGAAAAGGTGGCTTTTGCTCCCTTTATCTCTATGAATCTAATATCATATGCTCAGACACCTTTCATGGTCAATGTCGCAAACCATTGGTTCTCAAAGTATGGTTCCTTGGAACCATTTTGGAACTTGTTCCTTGGCATGACATGAAAAACGTTTTAGAAATGAAAAATCTCAGAAATCCTGGGGTGAGGTCCCAAAGTCTGTGTTTTAACAAGTCCTCCAGGTGATTCTGACACTCACTCAATCGTGAGAATCACCACTCTATCACCCATATAACGAGAATAGCAAATACATTCATATAAGTGCTGGTAAGCACTAGGACTAGAGTTACAATAGCGTAAAAAATTAAAAAAAGAAAGAAAGAAGAAAATAGTTAAAAGTGAAATTCCAGAGCTTTTTTTTTTTAGAGTTTAATATAAAGTATACAGTCATTGCAGACTTCCAAAAGAATTTTGAAATCAGATATTGCTTATCACACCCTCCCCTAGGCTCTTTTACGTTAATTAAAAAGGCTTGTTTATAGGGGAAAGGAAATCATCAAAATAGCATTGTCATTTTCAAATAAAACACAGGAGAGAAAAGTAAAGAAACAGAAGGAGGTCTCTACTTTCTCTCTGAGTAAATCAGGGAGAGATGTCAAAGGAGGTCTGTAAATCTCTTCTGATAATAAAGATAAATTTGTTCTCAATATGAGCACAGGTGGAAGCCTGGACAAGGTACTGTCACTACCCTCTAAATAGTGAAACAGACCCAAAGAGATTACCTTGACTGGCAGGCAGAAAACACAAGAAACGGGATCTTCTTGCCAACTCCCTTTGCTGTTATTGCCAGAGGCTTCCTGAGCTCTTCCTCTTTTCAATATTACCCCCATACTGCACCAATTTTGTAGCTAGATCAGTAATTTAAACATGCAAATCAACATGGACTAATTGGTGGGGTTACTCATGTCAAGGATTGTTGACAAAATTTTAAAATTTGAGAGTCTGCTCTCCATCCCTGGAAAAGAAAAAGGGATCTGGCTGGTTGGTTAGCCAGATAGGCAAACTGTTCAAGGAGAGAGGGAAGAGGGCCAGAAGAGGGCGAGAGCCAAACCAAGGAACTGGACAAAACAGAGTAGCTGAACACAAGCTGACTGTTGATTATCTACTTAGGGATCTGAGGCAGTGGCTATATAGTATTAGAAGAGGTGGTGAGAACAGCCATGAGGGGATTGAGATGTGAGGGGAAAGGCAACAGGGGTGCCACACGATTCATAGAATAGAATAGAACAGAACAGAACAGGGTAGAGTGGAGTGGAACGGAACGGAACGGAACGGAACGGAACGGAACGGAACGGAACAGAACAGAACAGAACAGAACAGAACAGAACAGAATAGAATAGAATAGAATAGAATAGAATAGAATAGAATAGAATAGAATAGAATAGAATACCATGGGCTGGGGGTGGGGCTGGGGGTGGGAGGAGACCAGATGGGATGGGATGGAATATATTCAATCTTGTTGGTTCTACCACAGATAAAGCCTGTGACTATGACTAAATTATTTAGCTTGTTTGGGGATTTCAGTTTTCTCATTAGCAGAGAGAAGTGTGGACTATTTTGCTTCCAAAGTACCTTCTAGCACTCACATTCTATAAAGACATAATTTTCCTAATGGTGAACTCTCCACAGTCAAATTTAAAACATTATAGTCCCTTGTTTGAAATTTTCCAGTGGCGTTCTCATTTCACTTAGAATGAAAACTCCTAAATATCCTACAAAATTCCTGTGTTAACAGACAGCTGTCCATCTCCTCAAAATCATCTCAGGTCATTTATCCCTCTCTTCAGGGAAGTAGGCCTCTTTCTCCTCCCAATTAGCCTTAGGGTCTTTAAGGAGCTCTTTCTTCTGATTGGACTTTTAAGGGTTTTTTTTAAAGATATTTGATAAGGCTTTTTAAGGTTTTGATAAGAGTTTTTTAAGGTTGGCTTTTTCTTGAAAGTCATATCTCAGATTAAGTATAATTCCTTACAAATGCCCTACAAGTCAACCCTTTATAAAATAGCATCCCACCACCCCCAACTCCCACCGGAAATCTAATTATTCCTTATTTCACAATCCTGGTTTATTTCTTAGGCAAATTATCATGATCTCAAATGAGTTTGTTTATTTCTCCATTCATTGCCTGCCCCTCCCCCCGACTAGATTGTAAATTCCAAAAGTCAGCTAGCTTTTATGTCTTGCTCACCACTATATTCAGTGTCTAGAAGGGTGTTTGGCACATAGTAAGTATGCAATAAATATTTGTTGATGAATGAATGATGATATATGGTATTACTAGATTAGAATGATTTTGTAGTTTTTAATACTCTAGAAACTATTACTGTTTTTCCAAATCTAGTCTTCTTTATATGTTTTAATTTTACTTTCTACATGTGAATAAAGCCACATGATACATTTCATATTTGAACATTTGAGTTTCCACGTACTTTCTTCTACTCATTATAATAAATTTCATTGAATGATCATATAAATTATATAATAAAGTACATGTAATTAATTTCTTACCATGCAACATCGATAATAATAATTATCTAGTTTTGGGCATCTACTTTGTGTGAGGCATTGCATTAGGACATTCATCCTTCATCCTTCTCATAATTCTGAAAAGCAGGTATTTTGCTACTCATTTCACAAATGTGGGAATCAAAGCTCCGTGGGTTTATGTAACTCGCCCAAGGTTACACATTTGGAAAGGGCCCAAAGCAGGTTTTAAACCCAAGTGTCTGGCTTCAAAATGATTTTGCTCTGTTATGAGGCCTTGAAACAAATTTATCTATTAATATTCCACACAGGCTAATGTGGTTAGATTATGTGTTACTGCTAGTACGTAAGTATAATTATCACTATAGCTGCAAATCACTGAGTACCCACTCTGAGCTAGGCAATTTACTTACATGTAAGTTTCAATCCTCAGTTCATACTTTCAAGTTAGGAAATGAAATGATTTGTACATGATAAAATAGAGGGTTACATTGAGCGCTGAGTTGCCCAAAGCCATACTGAAATGCCATTGTGTAGATTCAATTCCAAGCCTCACCTTAAATCCCTGCTACATAGCAGTTTCCTTGGTCCTAAATCAATGTTTTTTTTTATCCTATTGTTTCAAGAGAAGTGCATGTAAACTCAGTCCTTTTTGTCCATATTAAAGGCCATCAGTTAAACTATTTAGTACTTCCGAAGTCTAAGAGACCTCTTTAAACCATCAAATTAACACAGCCTGTTAACTACATTTTCAACTGTCATTTAAAGAATACTTTGATATATTTTCAATTTGAATTTGAATCAGCTAGAAACATCTAATGTGAGTAGTTGATTCCAATCTCTTAATACGATATAATTTCAAGAGAAAAATGTTCCAAACTGTGATTGTCAATACTTATATTTTGACCACAATGCGTTAACGTTAATAAATAAAAAGATTAAGAATTCTACCTAATGTATATCAAAATTGAAGCTAAATTAATTAAAAATCAACCTCTACTATTAAACCAAGAAAAGAGCAGATTGTGCAGAATCACAATTACAAGCAACGTTGCATCTTTCTTTTTTACTTTATTTGCTTTATTTTATTTGGTTTATTTTACCTTCATCTCTTCAACTGCTGTCTGTAATTCATCTGGGGTTTTATATTCAAAATCTCTCTCTAGGTATTCTTCTTCAGCTTGCGTCATCCATTCATGCATCTCTGATAGATCTTTCTGCAGGCTTATGGTTTTATCCAAACCAGCCTTTAAGGCTTCCTTCCTGGCACAGACCTTCCATAAAACAAACCAACAAGCAAAGCGTGAACACTGAAAGTCACAAAAAATAGTACAATTATCATTGTACTATTATTGAGCAGTCTGTAAATAATAGAAAGCTTAGATAAAAAAGATGAAGTAAGAAGTAAAAAGCTTATATAAATGAGGAAAATAACTCATGGTGATTGGATATACTTAATTTCACATAAGTGTTAAAATAAGACATAGCCGTTTACTTGGCATACTTAATAAAATGAACAGATTCCCCTATGACTATAATTTAGCTGTTGTGTGTGGAAATGCTTTTCTGCAAATAGAGAAAAATATTTTTTTCATAATATGTTTCAGTTGGAAAAGTGACTTTATTGGCACACATAGAAGTGGAAATTCTTCATGTTGTCTGATACGGTTTCACAATTTCAAATATCCTAGAAACTTAGCAACGATACTTGTACAGAAAACTCATAAATTAGAAAGAAAAATGAGAAAATGGATAAAGGACCTAGTCATGTAATTCATAGAAATAAAACTAAAATGTGGCCATACATATGGGAAAGGATGCTCAATATCATTCGTAATTAAATGATTACAAATTAAAATGAATTAATGCATTTTCAAATATAAGACTGGCAAAAAATAAGTAGCGAAAATGCCCAGTTTGGGCAGGGATGTGGGGAAACAAAGGCTTCCATACGTGTTGAGGGAAATATCCAATACAGTACAACCTTTTGGACAGTAAATTGGCAAAATGTATTAAAATTTTTAACGTTCATAAATCTGTCAAGTCTTCCACTTTAAAGAATGAATCATACAAAACAAAGTGTACGGAGTTGCATGTACACTGTCCAATTCAACTTTGAAGACAGTGACATATTGGAAACAAACCCAAATGTGCTTTCGTGGAAGATTAGTTAAACAATTAGTTAAATAAATTGTAAGATACACATACACACAAAAACACAATGAGATATCATGTAGTACCAATACATCTGTACTGAAGTGAAAGTTGTTCAGTATATAATTTTAAGTTTAAAAAGCAAGTTGCAAAACAGTATGTGTGATAGGAGATTTGTGCTTTTTAAAGCCTTATACATTTCTGGAATACTAACTTTTTACAATAGAATTTATTACCTATCAATCAGAAAGTAGCAAAACTTAAAATATCTAAAAGAAAATCATGTATGCTAATGGCTTGATACAAAGTACCCTGTTGTACCACACTGAAGGAAAATCTCAATTTTGTTTGAGAATGGTTATATATAAACAGTGCTTCTCTTTGACCTTAAAAAGTAACTCTAATCAAATGATGTTATTCTCTCTGGGATTAAGTAGAGCCCTATCTTTTAAGTAGCAGAGTTGCAATTGTAAAGTCTTAATATATAATGCATAGTTTTAGTATAATGAAGTTTTCATGGTATTTTACCAAATACTAAATATGTGCAGAACTATCATAATATTAATTTTCCAATCATCTTTAACTTTCATATCAACTTTACAATGATCTTAAGCCTAACATAGTTAAATTAAAACTATTTTAAGTTCTTTACTCTCCTAGGTGAAGTGGTACCCGATCTATTGAAATGTAAATAAATGTTTCACTCTGACACAGATAAAATATGTCTAACAATTATACTAGTTAAGGTATAAAGATTATTTTGCACAGTCAATAAGCCTATAATAAGCCTAAGTAAACATGCTGCTAAATTCTACTTAGATGCTCTGCTATAATCTTCTGAGGTAGCTGGTGAAGTGACAATAATATTAGAGTGACTAACAGAACTTAGCCAATGACTTGTAGTAAAAAGTTATATATTGCATGTTATAAAATTAAACCAGAAGAAAGGATCAGGAGTGATTTTTTTAATGACTGAAAGGCAGGAAGTCATTCTGAGGTGACAGCACGAGTGTAGAGAACACCAGCTCTGGACTCAGGATACTTGGACTCAATCACTAGCAAGCTAAGTGAACCTGGAAACATCACTTCATTTCTCTTTATCTCAGCTTCATAACTAACCTAACAGTTGGACCAGATGATTTCCAAGGTCTTTTCCAAATTTAACCTTCCACAGCTCTACAACTGATCAGAGAGAGAGATGAATTTTTTGTGATTTCATATTTTAGAATGATTTCTGTGACAAGGTTTGGATTAAAATGATAATTTTTCCCTCACCTTTATCACATTAGTGATGCCAACATTCTAACCTTAAATTGTCCAATCTACCCGCAGAGCTTCAGCAGATTACATTGCCTCAATCTCATAGATAAAAGAGAAAGTTCTTCATGTTTCCTGTTCTAGAATTTGTAAATATAACAATCAGCACTGCCCCTCCCCACTCCACTTTCTTTTTCTCCCTCAGCTTGTTGAGATATAAATGACATATAACATTGTGTAAGCTTGAGGTGCACAATGTGATGATTTGATACACGTATATATTGTGAAACAATTACCACAATAGGATTAGTTAACGCCTTCATCACCTCACATAATTACCATTTTTCTTTTTGTGGTGAGATCTACTCTCTTAACAACTTTCAAGTACATAACACATTATTGCCAACTATAGTCATCATGCTGTAATTTAGATCCCGAGAACATATTCATCGTATAACTGGAAGTTTGTACCATTTGACTGACATCTCTTCATTTCCTCCACCCACCAAGTCCTGGCAACCACTATTCTACTCTCTGCTTCTGAGTTTAGCTTTTTTAGATTCCACATATAAGTGAGATCACACAGTATTTGTATTTCTCTGTCTGACTTATTTCACTTTGCATAGAGTCCTCAAGTTCCTTCCAGATTGTTGCAAATTGCAGGACTTCCTTGTCTCATGGCTGAATAATACTTCATTGTATATATATACCACATCTTCTTTACCCATCCATCCATTGACAGACGCTTAGGTTGTTTCCGTATCTTAGCTACCATGAATAATGCTACAGTGAATCTGGGAGTGCAGATATCTCTTTGAGATCCTGATTTCATTTCCGTTGGAAATTTACCCAGAAGTGGGATTGCTGGAACATAAGGTAGCTCTAGTTTTAATTTGTTGAGGAACATCCATACTGTTTCCATAGTGGCTGTACCAATGTACATTCCCATCAACAGTGCACAAGGGTTCCCATTTCTCCACATCCTCACCAGCACTTGTTATCTCTTGTCTTTTTTGATGATAACCATTCTAATAGGTGTAAGGTCATATGCCATTGTGGTTTTGACTTGCATTTCCCCGATGATTCATGATTAGTGATGTTGAGCATCCTTTCATATACCTGTTGGCAATTTGTATGTCTTCTTTGGAAAAATGTTGATTCAGGTCCTCTGCCCATTTTTTATCCAGATTGTTTATTTTTTTGCTATTGAGTTGTACGAGTTCCTTATTTTTTTAGATATTAACCTCTTATCATATATAT
The DNA here is from genome assembly GCF_057802395.1 of Ceratotherium simum simum. Taxonomy (NCBI): domain Eukaryota; kingdom Metazoa; phylum Chordata; class Mammalia; order Perissodactyla; family Rhinocerotidae; genus Ceratotherium; species Ceratotherium simum. The sequence goes on along the minus strand of NC_141940.1, from coordinate 102,148,102 downwards.
GGTTTGCATTTTCTCCCATTCTGTAGGTCACCTTTTCATTTTCTGGATTGTTCCTTTTGATGTGCAGAAGCTCTTTAGTTTGATGTCACTCCATTTATTTACATTTCTTTTGTTGCTTGTGCTTTTGGTGTGATATCCAAAAAACTGTTGCCAAGACCAATGTCAAGGAGCTTTTTCCCTATGATTTCTTCTAGGAGTTTTATGGCTTCACGTCTTATGTTTAAGTATTTAATACATTTTGAGTTAATTTTTGTGGTGCAAGATAGTGGTCCAATTTCATTCTTCTGTGTTTATCCAGTTTTCCCAACACCATTTATTTAAGAGGCTATCCTTTTTCCATTGAATATTCTTGTCTCCCTTGTCAAATATTAGCTGACTTATATATACGGGTTTATTTCTGGGCTCAGATTCCCTTGCATTGGTCTATGTGTCTATTTTTATTCCAAAATCATACTGTTTTTATTACTGAAGCTTTGTAATATAGCTTGAAATCAGAAGTGTGATGTCTCTGGCTTTGTTCTTTCTCAGGATTACTTTGGCTATTTGAGGTTTTTTTGAGGTTCCATGCTAATTCTAGGATTTTTTTTATATTTCTGTGATAAATGTCATTGGAATTTTGATAGGGATTGCAATGAATCTATAGATAGCTTTGGGTAGTATGGATATTTTAACAATATTAATTCTTTTGATCCATAAACACAGGATATCTTTCTATTTATTTGTATCTTCTTCAATTTCTTTCATCAAAGTCTTATGGTTTTCAGTGTAAAAATCTTTCACCTCCTTGGTTAATCTTATCTCTATCTCTTTTATTGTTTTCAATATTATTGTAAATGGGATTGTTTTCTTTATTTATTTTACAGATAGTTTGTTGTTAGCGTATAGAAACACAACTGTTTTCTGTATGGTTCTCTACATTGATTTTGTATTCGGTAACTTTACTGAATTTGTTTATTAGTTCTAACAGTTTTTTGGTGAAGTCTTTAAGATTTTATATATATAAGATCATATCACCTGTGAACAGAGACAATTTTACTTCTTCCTTTCTGATTTGGACGTCTTTTATTTCTTTTTCTTTCCCAGTTGCTCTGGCTAGGACTTCCAGTACCATGTTGAATAGCAGGGGTGAGAGCGGCCACCCCTGTTGTGTTCCTGATTTTAGAGGAAAAGTTTTCTACTTTTCACCATTGAGTATGATGTTAGCTGTGGGCTTGTCATATATGGCTTCTATTATGTTGAGGTACATTCCTTCTATACCGAATTTGCTGAGAGTTTTTATCATGAAATGATGTTGAATTTTGTCAAATGCTTTTTCAACATACATTGAGATGATCATATGATTTTTATCTTTAATTTTATTAATGAAGTATATCACACTATGTAGTATATTTTCATATGTTTTCATGTTACTAATTAATGTCCTTTCATTTCAGCTTTAAGAATTCCTTTCAGCATTTCTTGTAAGGAAGTCTAGTGGTGATGAACTCGCTCAGCTTTTCATTGTCTAGGAAAGTCTTTCTCCTTTATTTTTGAAGGATAACTTTGCTGGATAGAGTACTCTTGGTTGGCTTTTTTTTTTTTTTCTTTCAGCACTTTAAATATATCAGCGCACTCTCTCCTGGCCTGTAAGCTTTCTGCTGAGAAATCCACTGAAAGCCTTATGGGGGTTCCATTGTAGGCGAAAAGCTTCCTTTCTCTTGCTGCTTTTAAAATTCTGTCTTTGATTTTTGACTGTTTTATTTTAATGTGTCTTGGAGAAGATCTTTTTGAGTTGAATTTGTTTGGTGCCCTGTGAGCTTCATGAACTTGGATGGTCAAATCTCTCTCCAGATGTGAGAAGTTCTCAGCCATTGTTTCTTTAAATAAGCTTTCTGCCCCCTTCTCCCTCTCTTCTTTTGGGACACCAATACTTCACAAATTGCTTCTCTTGATGGTATTCCATAGTGCACATAGGTTTTCTTACTATTTTTTTCTTCATTCTCCTCTGACTGGATAGTTTCAAAGGTCTTGTCTTCTACTTTACAGATTTTTTTCTTCCCTGGATCTATTCTACTGTTCATGCTCATTATTACATTTTTCATTTCATTCATCGTATTCTTCACTTCCAGAATTTCTGTTTAGTTCTTTTTTATGGTTTTTATCTCTTTTTAAAACTTTACATTTTGTTCATGTATTATTTTCCCAATTTCATCGAAGAGTCTTTTTGTTTTGTTGTAGAAAAGGAAGCTCATTGAGCTTCCTTAAAACAGCTATTTTTATCAGGTCAGAAGTCTTTATAAGGTAAACTGTAGATCTCTAAGACCTTGAGGTTGGTTACTGGAAAATTATTATGAGATTTTGGTGGTGTCATGATTCTTTGATTTTCCATGTTCCCCGAAGTCTTGCATTGCTGTCTTTGCATTGCAGTAGCAGTCACCTCCTCCTCCAGTCTTTACTAACTGACTTCAGAAGAGAAATACCTTCTGTAAGCCCTGCTAGGGATTCTGAGGCTTTCTAAGACCTTCTATGGATATGACTGTTCCACACTTCTGGCTCCCTCTCATGGCAGAATTCTTAAGCTTGTATGACTTCTCTTGATGATGCAAAGCACGAGGCCAGGTATTGACTGCCTCCCTTTTGCTTTCGCAAGAGTGGTGCCATATGCTCAGGTTTTTGGTCTCTCCCAGGCCTGCAGATTCAGACCAGCTTTCTGTACATGCTCATCAGCTGCCTGCAAAAGCTCGTTCTTGCTGCAATCAGGAGTGTGCACAGGGAGCTGGCCATAGGGGGTGTGTGTGTGTGTGCGTGTGTGTGCGTGTGTGTGCTATAGGGTGCTTGAGGTACCTGTGGGCCAGTTGGGGGTATCAACAGGTAGAATGACCCCAGCGGCTGGTGGGTGGGCCTCTTGATGGAGTCAGTGGTATGGTTACTAGGATCTGTGTATTTTTAATACATTCATTCCAAGCCCTAGCTGCTGATCTCCTAGCTCCTCACCACCCCTCGGTAGTGTAGCTCACAATTCAGTACTATGGATGGAGTGAGAGAGAAATGGGCCTCTTTGACAGCATCTTGCACATCTGGGGAAGCCAGGTGCCCACTCGCATGGTCTCAATTTTCCCCATGGGAGAAATCATTGGTTGAGAAGTGCTCTCTCAGCACTGAGCTATGCCCCTTGGGGAGGGAGTGATGCAGGTGAAGCCAAATCTTTCCTCTTACCCTCTCCAATGCATCTAGTCTCAGAATTTTTTGTTCCAACAGTGTGCTGGATCTTCTCCACTGGATTCCTGGAATTCCACAAAGGCTCTCTCATCCATGGGTGACTGTCTAAGTCAGTGTTCTCCAGGGGCTACTGGACTATGGACGAAAGGGGCTGGAGGTGGTTCACGGGCCACTGCAGGGTCCACAGCTGGGACTGAGGTCTGTATGCCTATTACGTGATTTGCAGGTGGGTGAGACTCCCCCCAGGTCCCTTGGCACATGGTGCTGGAGCCCATAGCTCCCATAATGGCACAAGGAGACAAAAAGATCTCAAGGTTTTGGCTTGGATTAATGGAAGAGGGGAGTTGTCATTTTTTGTGCCAGGGAGACTATTAGGATAGCAGGTTGGAGGGTATATCAGGAATTTTGGGGAGCATGTAAGATTTAATATGTCTATTATTCATTCATTTAGAGGTGCTGAATCAGCAAATGGGTATGCAGGTCTGGGATTCAGGAAAAGTTCAGATTGTAACAAAAATTGTGAAAGTAACAGCTTATAGATGACATTTAAAGCCATGAAGCTGGATGAGTTCATCCAGGAATTTAGTGGTGTTACGGAAGAGAGAAAGTTGAAAGACTGAGCCCTGGAACACTTCAAAGTTTAGAGGTCAAGGCAAAGGAATCACCAAGGGTATTGAGAACGGTCACAGAAATAGAAGGCAGACTAAGAGAGAACCAAGAGAATGATGATACAGAAGCCAATTGAATAAAGATAAAGACTAAACATTGGATTTAATGATATGAATTCACTGGTGACCATGACAAAAATTGCTTCAGTGGAAGGATGACAATGAAAGTTTGATTAGGGAGCATTCAAGAGAGAATGAGAGGAGTGGAATAGAGAGAAAATGGTTTCTGTAAAGGGGAACAGAAATGGAGATGTGGCTGGAGGGAATGTGGGGCGAAAGGAGGCTTTTTTTAATGATAGGAGATATAACAGCATAATTCTTTGCTGATATGAATGATCCCATAGAGGGAAGAAATATATTGTTGATGTAGGAGGTAGGGGGCTGTTCAATACCTGGCATAACGTCCCTGTGCAGACAAAAGGGGATGGGATCCAACATCTAAGTGGAAAGTCTGGCCTTACATAGGAGTACAAACAGGTCATCCATGTCAACAGAGGGAAAGCAGAGACTGTGTGATAATCCAGGTTAGTGGAAGTATGTACAACTTCCCTTCTGACTGTTTCTATTTTATCAGTGAAATTGGAAGCTAGTTAATTGCCATCGACTAAGGAGGGAAGAACTGTTAGAGATCTGCGGAAACACAGCTGTGAAATAGTCATCTAGAAGAGTGGGGCTATGAATGGATCTGAAAAATGTAGTAAGATTACCAGGCAGCACCAAGGGGCTACTTGACATTTGTGGATGATTTCAAAATGAGACTAGTCAGCATGCTATGCGTTTCCCTCCAGCCATGTTCATCCTTCTTGGTGCAGGCACAGCATCAGTAGAAAAGTGAGTTTGACTAAGCTGGAGTGTTGTCACATAGGTATGATGCAGACAGAGAGGAGAGGACAAGGGAGTTGAGGGCAAATACAAGGTGTTATTTCAATGATGGGTCATAAAATCTACCCTAAGAAGTGACAAAGAGAAAATGAAAAGCTTCTCCAACGAGAAGCAGTAAAATCACTGGATTATGCATACCATTAGGATGGAAGAATTTGGGGGTTGAATTACTAGGGGAATGAGCTGGTAAGGAAGTTGCTGGTGGCTGGTGGCTGCTCCCTCAAGTGGGAGTTGGAGGTTGAAATTATGGAGAAGTTACTGGTAATGACGATGTTTAGGTTATGAGGCTGGGAGAGGGTGGCTGAGGTAGGGTGGAAGACAAAATCACTGGAGGAGGTATCAAGAGACTGAGGGCTCAGGAACTGGAAGAACCATCTAGGAAGGTATTGAAATCACCAAGAATTATGTCAGGAGTGACAGTGAGTCAGCTGTTAAAATAGTCAAGGAATAAAAGGCAGAGTGACCCAGGGGTCTGTGGATGACTGCATCCAAAATATGTATTGAATGATGGAAAGACAATGATCTCCACACTGTCAGAATGACATCCACGTGACTTCTAGATCCAGTGTTTCTTTTCTTCTTTTTTTTTTGTGTGAGGGAGATCAGCCCTGCGCTAACATCCATGCTAATCCTCCTCTTTTTGCTGAGGAAGACCGGCTCTGAGCTAACATCTATTGCCAATCCTCTTTCTTTTTTTTTTTTTTTTTCCATTTTTCTCCACAAAGCCCCAGTAGATAGTTGTATGTCATAGTTGCACATCCCTCTAGTTGCTGTATGTGGGACGCGGCCTCAGCATGGCCAGAGAAGCGGTGCGTCGGTGCATGCCCGGGATCCAAACCCAGGTCACCAATAGTGGAGGGCACGCACTTAACTGCTCAGCCAGGGGGCTTGCCCGAGATCCCGTGTTTCTTGATAACTATTTATTATAAATTTATAGCCACTAATAATTAAAATATATAATCATACATTATTTATATAGAAATTATACGTTTTATAATTTTATATATGTAGGTTTACATCTATTGTATCTCCATTTATTTTATTTAACAAGCATGTAACAAGCATGTTATTTTATTTAACAAGCATCTGGAGCCCTGAATTGGTCCCAACACCCTAGTGGTTACTCTGTGCTAGCTACTGGTCTACATGCCCTATAAAGATTAACTCATTTAATTATTATTATAAAATTCTTATAAAGTAGGCATTAATATCATCACATTGTAAACATTGGGAAACTGAAGCACAGAGAGATTAAGCAACTTTTCAAGGATTACCTAGATAATACACAGTTAGGGGCAAGATCTAAACCCAGGCAATCTGGTTCCAGAGCTCCTGGTCTTACACACACTGTTTGCCTCTCCATCTATAAGAAATTCTTCTCCATCCGTAAGAGTTTTTATTTTATCCAATTTGGCCAAGCATTTTGGACAAGTGAGTCTGGGAAATCCTTCCATTGTGAGATATGAGTTATATAAACATTATCTTTATTTTTGTGTACATGGTTTATATGCCCAGTTCAAATGTCCCACTGGAATTCCAGATGCATGTCTGATTGTTTACTTCTCCAAAATAAACATGACCAAAATGAAAGTATTGATCACTCTACTAAGCTAGTCAATTTTGTTTCTCCCTTAGCCCCAAGTCTTTCCTTCTTTAGTTAACGGCACCTTGGCCAACACTGTTGTTGAATATACTGATTCCTCCCTTTCCCTCCCTCTGGACTTTTAGCAAGCACGCTTCTTAATGAAATCTTATTACATGAAGAAAGTACTGTGTCATGTTAGAATAGGAATAACAGTCATGGGTGGATGTGACTGTGGAAGCCCTGATCAAAAATATAACAAGGAATAACTTGCCTAATTGGTTGGCAGAAACAAGAAAAATAAGACTATGTTATATAAACACAATGTTGACCACATCGAGTAAGATAAGCTTGCTGGAGACTGGTCACATAGGATAGAGTTTCAACAAAGTTTGAGTCATACAAACACCTTGGTACAGAGTTTGCTCAGAATAACATATCCCCTCCTCATGTTAATTACTGTATAATGTGAAAATACACATAAAAATAAACACTAATGAGACAAAGCAATAAGTATTCAAACCCGCAGCATCTCTATGGAAGAACTTGGAAAAATCTTGGGCGAGTTTTGGACAGTGAACCAAATATGATGTCAGAAGAGGATTATATATTTCAAATTTCTTCACATCTCTCAATTTCCACTAATATCCCCCCTGTTCTTTGCCAGTATTATTTCCTACCTGGACAAGTGCAATTCCTACGTGCTTCCACTTGTGCCCCTTCAGTCTATTCTTCATATAATATGAATATATAGCAAACTTTTAAACAATCACTTTAGATGATGCCACTTCTATGCCTAAAAGTCTAACAGCTTCCCCATGTACTTGACATACATACCAAATCCTCAATGTGACTTATAAGACAGTTCTTGATTCTTATTTCTCACCCGTTTTCTCCCGGCTCACACTGCTCCACTTACAGTGGCTTCCTTTGAGTTCCTCAAATATACTCAGCCCACTCCTGCCTCAGAAGTTTCTCCTACTTCATTCTCTACCCAGAATTTCCCAGTCCACACATCCAAGTGTCAGGCTCTTCTCACTAATCAGGCATCAGCTTTAATTTAACCTCTTCAGAAAATACTTTACTGACTACCCAATAAAAAATAGGTTTCCCGCTCCTGTTATTCTCATTCAGAGCATTGTGATTGCTTACTTCAGAGTATTTATCAACACTAAAATTATTCATTCACTTTCCATCTTCTCTACTAAAATATACCTTCCATGAGGATAGATACTATGTTTATTTTATTCCCTACTTATATCTGATACAAAATGCTTCATAATTATATATTTAAATATTCAAATAAGTAATGAAGAAAATGTAAAAATGTTTCTCTAAATAGACTGTTTTTACATGTATGATTAATCTCTTTAATAAATATATAACAATAATGTAAAGGTATATATAATTATGAAACTCCTTCCCTCCCTCCCTCGCTTCCCTCTTTTGAGTATGGTTCACTAATTTGTAGGTTATTTTAATAATGATTATCCTTTATTTTAGAAATAGCTAGAATCTTGATAATTTTTATTTGGCTATATAACTTTTAGAATTTAAAATACTCTCAACCATTTTATATATACTAAATCACATCATGAGATCTCAAAGTATTTTCAAGTATATCAGGCATTTGTACAATTTCGTTCCTCATTATGTGTGTTTTTCTAGACTCTGGCATCTAAAAACAAATAAGGAGATATCTTTAACCCAAGAAAGAACAACATACCCTCATTTTGTGTGTAGCCATTTCTACAATGCATAGATTTAGACTTCATTTCCATTCTTCTATCTGGAGCCCTGAATGGTCCCAACACCCAAGCTTGGCTTCCCCGCTTTTGCTGTATTGTCTTCCTTCTCTTCCTGAGTGCATGATTCCTTCTTTTCAAAAACTAGGTCACTTGGTGATAAGGTTGGACCATGGGCAGTGTGACATTCCAAGGAGAACCAGAGAGATGTACAATATTCTAGGATGGGATGAGAGCATGGCTGGGACCTACGGAATTTTTCTTATGCAGCAGGCTAATGTGTTTACAACTCTGCTCTTGAACAAAAAATTCTTGGTACATTTTATAGCAGACATAAGGTCTTAAGCAAAAACATTTCAAGAGTAGAGATGCTTTAAAAATTACACTTCCCTAATGGAAAAGGTTGAGGTTTCAGCAATGTTGTTGACTTCATATATTTTTTTGCTGTTGTTTTCTCCCTTGCCCTAAATTAATTGTTGGTGTTCTTTCAATTCACCCATAACAAACATTCAACAAACAAATACCTTTCATACCGGCCTTCCAGGAAAACATCAATGGTATAATCTACTATCTAAATAATATTTTTTCCTGAGTATCCTTTTTAGCACTGGCATACTCCAAGAGAAGAATGCAAGCTAGCTGACCCAGGCCTGTCTCATCTGTGAGTTAATAGAACTGCTGAGCATTTGTCAGTGATGGTATTAGCTGGGTGACTTGCCTAGACTTTTACTTTTCTAAATCCTTTTCTGTTCCAAATTTAGTTTTTGACTTTTGGCATGATTTCTTTTCAACTTTGAAAGGTTACTTAGAAATAATGAAAGACTGACTGCCTCTAATACACATAAAATGAAACCTCTCGTTAACTTCAAAAGAGGTATTGGTGTATTGAAAAGTAATCACTGCTTTAGGTCAAAATTTCATCTTTTGAACAAGAAGTATTTGATATGCGCTACTTGTGTATATAATGTTTACTGTTCCATAATTTAATCTTGAAATTGAAAATAAATATCTATAAAACACTCTGCTATATAAAAATGAGGAACTCAGACCTGTTGTATAGTTATTTTGTGTTTTTTTCCCACTGAGCTATTCTTAACTATTTCCCAAGCTTAATTCGTTTATTGAAATAAATGTACAAACCTGTCAATCTTAACAATCAGAAGTGAAAATTATTTATCATATTTGTTCATACACATATATCACTCATTCATTTTATTTTTGTACCTAGTATACAAGTATAAAGTATCTTGTTAATCCAATTACTATTATAAAGTTATGCATTGAAGAAAATATTCAATGAAAATAATGCACAAGTATAGGATTTTATTGTTCAGTATGACCGTTGTATTCAAGAAGGGCATTTTAGGAGCCCAATAAGATAAATATACACTATTTAGAATATCTATTATGAAAATATTTTATATGCTAGACACAGGCTGGTTTGAATTAACTGTGCTTTAAAATATCAACATAGGGACTAAACTTTAAAAGGACAATGGTGAAGGGAGACATTAAGAAAAATTAATTAAGTAGAGGCAAGCCACAGTGAAAGAGACTGTACATACCTGTCGGCACATGTGATCCCACTGAGTGTTCAGTTCTCTGAGTTCTGTCTCAAGTCTAGAAGCAAACTCTGGCTCTGCTTCATTCTTTATCTTCTGCCCACCTTCATTGACACTGTTTAGACTGGGCTGAATTGTCTGAATATCATTGACTAGAAGCTAAGGAAATAATTCAATTTAAGCCAGGTGAAAAAATTACCACAACGTATTAGAAATGCAACATAGATAGGAAACATATAGTTAGGAATCATGACACTACACATGAATTTTGTCCTTTGAGATCTGAAATAAATTATATATATATGAATTATATATAATTATATATATAAATATATATCTCAGTCTTGCAGAAAATGTTCAGTGGTTTTTATGGCAGGGATGTAGTGGGGAATTATCTGTATTCTACTTAGATTAGATATAAAAGGAAATAAATTTAATATTTCTTGTTAGAAAAATGTGTGAAAATGATGGGCTTTATACATTACTATTTTTGAAAGGATTTTGGTTTTCAAATGCAGGAGATTGCAGCAATTATTTATAGCATGATGGGTGTGAAGGTTATTTGTAAGGTAGATTTGTTTTCTTAGCTTCTATTTGCAAAGAAAATTCTTTAAAGAGCAGATTATTTTCTCCTCGCTGCATGACAATAGTATAATGAATATTATTTAAAAATCTATATTGTGTAATTTTATATTCCAGTGCAATATACATGGAGAGAGCAACATAGTATGACTAATAATCTGTAATAAGAGATAACAAATTGCTCAAAGGATTCTTTACCTTTAAATTAAACTGCATTTTATATTAAAATAATCTTGTAAAAGCACGGTAGAGTAAAGGTAATGTTTTTCTGTTTCTCATTTATTTAACCCGGTTTCTCAACCTTGGCACTACTGTCATTGTGGACTAGGTAATTCTTTGTTGTAGAGGGCTGCTGTGTGCATTTTAGGATGTTTAGAAGCATCCCTGGCCTCTACCCATTACATGTCAGTAGCATCTACCCCACTTCAAGTTGTGACAAACAAAAATGTCTCCAGACATTGCTAAATGTCCCCCAGGGGGGCAAAATTGCCCCAGTTGAAAATCCTTGACATAACCAAACAACAGCTTCCACATAAAAGTCTTCATATGATAGGTGTCATATAAAAATCTCACCCTGCACTGTTTCAGCTGCTTTTTCAGAATTTCTGAATCCCCAAGGGCAGGCCATTCCTCCTTCAGGAAAACATCAACTTCAGCCATCCATTTCTTCAGGGTTTTTATGTGATTCTGGAATCAGAAACTCATTTTTAGGCATTATAGGAGTGCTGATTTCTCTTAACACAATTCATCACGGTGACGTGTCTGAACACAAGCCCAGGAACAATTCCCATGTCTGAAGGATGTCTCTAAGTAGCTCTTCAGGAAAAGAATATTTTTACTAAGACTGCATTTTTATGGTCAATAGTACTAGCACTGGTGTATGAAGTCTGCTATTGTTAAAAATAAAAAATTACTACCAAATGTGGTTTTATGATCTTACTCTCGAGAACATTAAATCATATCCCCCTCTAGAGAAATTTTAAGTTACAAAACAACTCATGATAATACCAACAATGTGCCCTTACAGTACATAAAACAAACTATGAACAATAAACTCAATGTAATGGTGTCTTTATAGCCTCCCTAAACCTGAACTTCCACAAATTGTTTTCTACAGTTGACAGTTTAAATAGTCCCTTCAGTTGGGAACTTTCAGACCAAGATTTTGTCCTCTTTAAAGAGAAAACTTTTGCTTTTAATTTACTATGTATCTGACCATGTTGAAGTAATGATTAGGTAAAAAATGTCATCTTTTATCATTTATAAATAGCCAGGTACCTCCCATTATTCTTTCACATATTATCTTTTTATTCCTCCGGCTTTTTTTGGCTACTTTTCAAATACATGATTTTCAAACTTCTTTATTTTCATGCAATTCAACTATGCTGTCCAGATGTGCTATTTTCTCCTTTTTAAATTAAATTTCTATTGAAAATATGTGCATCACAGGAAGTCTCCCCTTCAATATGATTAATAATAATGATTTTTAAAAGCATTTGACTAAATCTAAGAACTTTAGATTTCAACATTATCGTCTTGCTGATGCTCTCGAGTCTGGTTTTGTGTTTCTTCCACTTTCACCATTGTTCTAGTTCAGATCTTATTATTAGCTGCTTGATTACTACGTTAGCTCTTTTTGGAATCTGCCTCAATCTTACACCCTTCTAATCCATTCTCCACACTGGTGTCAGTATTCTCTACTTCTTCCTCTTATTATTGTGAAGCTTTGAAAACACAAATACTATCATAACTTTCCCATTTAAAATACCAGTAACAGTTCCCCATTATTATTATGTTTAATCCCATCACTATTAGGTTATAATTCATATTGCAAAGTATGGCATCCAGGACCATTCACTAGCTACTCCTAGACTATTTTTTCCAATTACATATTTTATCAATCTCCAAACATATTTTTTGTCTCCCCAATATTGAACCACTTCTAGTTAATTGAACATACTGCTTCATTTTGTCAGGAACTCTTTCTCCCTCTTTACTGGCTGACTAAATTCTACTTGTGACAGGTATAGTCCAGATAACGCATGTTTCAAGAAAATTTCATAATCTATTTTCCGTTTATGTTTGATTTCTTTTCTGCCTATTGTCATAACATTTACCACCTTGTTTAATTTACTTCCTGTTGTGGCTGAATAATGACTTTCCAAAGTGTTCATGCCCTCATCCCCGGAATCTGTGAATATATTACCTTACACAGCAAACAAGACTTTGCAGGTGAGATTAAGTTAAAAATTTTAAGATGGGGAGACTATCCTGGGTTATCCAGCTGGGCACAATGTAAACACAAGGGTCCTTATAAAGAGGGAGGCAGGAGTGTAAGAGTTAGAGAGTCAGATTGAGAGATACTACACTGCTGGTCTTGAAGATAGAGGATGGGGACATGAGACAAGGAATGCATGTTGTTTCCAGAAGTTAAAATGACAAGGAAACAGATCCTCACCTAAAGCGTTTAGCAAGAACACAGCCCTGCCTACACCTTAATTTTAGCCCACTGAGACTGATTTTGGACTTCTGACTTCCAGAACTATAACATAACAAATTTGTGTTGTTTTAAGCCATTAAATCTGCAGTAATTTGTTAGAGCAGCAATAGGAAACTAATGCACTTAACCTTTCTCCTTCACTAGAATGTGGGCTCCTTGATGGTGAGGACCATGTAATTGTACCCTCTTTTACCACTGGTACTGGCAAAAATGTGTTTTTAATGTAGGTATGTATGTGTGTGTATATACATGCACATACACATATGTTTATATGTAGAAACATTTACATATGTAGGTTGTGTTTTCCAGAATGTTTTAGGACTGCTCAGTCTTTTGGTTTATAAAAGGTAAGAACAACCAACCAAGTAGTTGGACTGGGACTTCAATCCAGAAGCATCTTGTTCCAATGCTTTTCCATCATGCCATGACGCTTTCAAAGATTCTTCCTAGCATTAACATTTTTCACAATAATTCACCACATAAAAGAGATACAACCTATATCACTAAATATTTTAGACTTTAGACTAGTATGTAATTGTTGGTTTACTATTTTCAGCTTGGGTGATTAGTAGTATGGTGTCACTATCCAAACAAATTAAATCAGTAGAAGTTGGTTTGTGGAAGGTGACTGGGGTCAAATTTACACACACAATTATAAGTGAAATATGCTGATGAAATGATATGATTATATTACATGCTAACTTTTTATCTATTCATAAACTAAATGATACCTATATTGTAATGGACAACCAGTCTAGAAGAAAGATTGGTTTTAAAAATTGGTGAGCTAAAAACATGTTTAAGTCCTATAGGTATTTGTGGAAAAAAAATTGAATTCTAAAGAAAATCTGAGAAGCCGAACTCCTAATTACTGTTGTCTTAAAAGAAATAGGCAAACTACACTCCTTTGAGAAAGATTTGCATCTTTTGATCTTAGCACTGACTTTGAAGGCCTATGGAGATTAAACGTCCATTTGCCTTTAAACTTTATAATGCGTCATTAGTGGAGAAACAAGTAAAGAAAAAATGAATATGAAAAGTAAAATCTTGGATTACCTGAATTTTTCGGAGTTTCGCCATTTGCTCCTCTAGCTTTTGGCTCTGTTCGACCAGCTGGGAGGAGAGTTTCTTCCAGCGGCCCTCAATCTCTTCAAATTCTGATTGATATGTCCGGCTAATATCAGAGGGCGCTTTCTTTGACATCTCTTTCACAGTGGTGCTGAGATAATTTAGGCCACTTTGTTGCTCTTGTAGAGAGCTTTGTAAAGCCTCAAAATTGAAAAAGGAAAGTACATGTATACTAATTGATGAATAATAATGAGTTTCATTGTGCAGTTTCATTGACGAGCTTCAGTGAAATTTAATGTACTTAAAAATGAAAGCTATCTTTAGATTCAAACATCTAAAAAACTAGATGATATAATATCAGTTTTAAAATTACTAGTGCTAATTTAAATTCCACTTTTTATCATAAGAGTAATTTGCACATTAAGTAATATTTTATTTAAAAATCTATGCCTATTTTTATGAACAGTCAAATAAATCCCAAACTATATCTTACAGAACCAGTTTTAGCACACCTAATATTTGTATCATCTGTATATTAATAACTACATTTATGATACAGTTAATGGAGTTTAACTTAATTATACTGAGCCTTTGGTAAGACAACTTCCAACCACCCCAGGTAAAAATATAACTAAATCATAACGATATATAGGATAACAAAACTTTGAATAAGTTACCAGATGGCTGGCCTATTAACGCCAGTTAACTCAAATTTCATATTTTTTCAAAAGACATTATTCTGTTTTGTAGTAATATAGTGAAATTCTAGGGTAATTTTGGGGAGTAGTTTTAAAGTTGCTTTTACATTTATAGTGTATAACCTATACAGTCTCTTATAATGTGATGCCTATCTCTAGGTTTCCCCTACTCAATATTTATTTAAATGTTACTTTCTGGTTATAAAGTAGTAAAAATTCAAGATAAAAAATGGGAAAATATACACATTATATACAACTATTATGATTTTATATGAACTTCCAGTTTTTTCTATGTATAACTAAATATTGAATATCTGATCTTATTACATATATACATACACAATTATTCCTTCTTTTATGAGACTTATAACATACCCCAAATATGTCAAATACATAACTTTTATGGTTCCATAATACCTTATGCTTATTTTATGGTACTTTAATGTTTTTACTTCACTTCATTAAACTGTTACTCTTGATTGATCATTTAGATAATATCTAGCATGCATATATTTTGAGTTAGGCGTTTTATCGTGAGCCTTTGCCCATGTCATACTTTTTCAAAAACATAAATTTTAATGGCTTCTCTAGGTCATTTAACCTTTTCCCACTATTAGCTCTATTAATTAACTTTGAATTTTCCACTCCTGTAAATTATGTTTATGATTGATCAACCTATCTACCTATCTACCTACCTATTATCTATCTCTCTAGCTATCTATCTATATCTATCTCCATCTATCTATATCTTTAAGTACATTTTGGCTATTTCCATAAGATATAGACTTCATGAAATCATATTCACGTTACAATTAAATGCAGTATTTTGTATGTTATTAGGAAGTATTGAAAAGTTTTCCTCAGCAAAATTTACATTCATTTTACATACTCACTAGTGAGAATGTACGTCATTGCTGCCAGACCTGCACTTATTATATATTTTGGGTTTCTTTGTTCTGCAAGTTAGTATGTGAAAAATGGTATTTCATTTTGTAAATTTGTACTTCATCATTTACAATTCGAGTTACAATTTTTCATAGGTTTAAGGGTCGTTTATGTCTCTTTTTGGTGACTTCCTTATCAACGACTTTCTCCTGTACTCAGATAAATTTTTCCCTGGACTCATTTTTCTTTTAAATTGTCTCTGGTATTTTTACAATTTTTGCAATTGCTCCCATTGATTTTTGTGCTTCCCCATCATAAGTTTTATAGGATTTTTATATAAAATTTCTCTAAAATTTATGCTTATTAAAATATTTTTGAACTTTTTAATCTATGTGGTATTTTGTTTTGGTGTAACACTTGATGCAAGGTTGTAACTTCATTTTTTTTTCAGTCAGTTTACACATTTTCTCAATAATATTTATAAGTAAATTTTCTCTTCTTCACTGTTTTTTTTTTCAGTAGAAATGTACTCTTCCACTCATCCATGCACCATTTCTTGGGTACTCAAATCCACTTCCTTAATTGCTGTACATTTGTACTCCTATTTTTTTTTAAAGCTTATAGTTCTATTAAGTCACATATTGTTCAAAGAAAGCTTTAGAATCATTCTAAGTATTAAAAACAATAACATAAAGGAAAAAACGATTTAACAGTTATAGTTTGTTTGGTCTTATAGTAGAGGAAACAGTCTAAATAAGACAATATATACTGGGAACTGTTTAAATAAAGATTTATTTGAAGAAATACTTATAAAATTACTTTTTTAAAGAAATAATATTTAATTCTCAAAAAAGACTATATACAAAGTTAAAATTTTAACTTTTTTCTTAATTTAATTCTCAAAATGTAGATATATTATTTCAGCTCCTAAATATAAATAATGAATATGTTTTCATGCCTTAAAAATAAAATACGGGGCCGGCCCTGTGGCATAGTGGTTAAGTTTGTGTGAGCCACTTTGGAGGCCCAGGGTTCATGGGTTCAGATCCTGGGCACAGACCTACACATCGCTCATCAAGCCACCCTGTGGTGGTGTCCCACATACAAAATGGAGGAAGATTGGCACAGATGTTAGCTCAGGGCCAATCTTCTTCACCAAAAAAAAATAAAAAATAAAAAAAATATGATTGGATATACAACATGGGCTTTTTCATTTCCCATATTAGTATTTAATATTTCCTAATATAAGGCTGTTAAAAATATAGTTATAGAACTCAAATAACTAACTACAACATTACATAAGACTAGTGTTTAAATTAAAACTAATTTTATAACTACACTGATTTTACATCTTTCTGTTTGGAAATGTGAGAGGAGTTATAAATCAGCAAACAAAGGGGGAAAATAACACCATAGCTTTTATAATAATCAAAATCAATGTGTCTGAAAATGCATACTAAATGAGAAAGAATATACTTCACAAGTAGACCATATCCTTGCCTTCAAAGATGAAATTTTTACCTTATAAAGAGAAGGCACAAATACATAAACTATTATATTTTTAAAGTCTTAACTTCATTTTTTCAAATGGTAAACTATCGTACTTGCCATGATGATTTTAATTCTAATATTATTTTAAGGTTACAACAATATACTTGCGTGATAGGTAAGATCTACAAAGTATTGTTTAAGACATCAAATATTCACAGACCTGTAACTCCCCGAGTCTCTGTTCCATGATTTCATATTCAGTGACAGTAACCTGAGGTATAGAGAGTTTGGTTTCTGACTGCTGGATCCATGTCAGGATGGTACTCATGGTCTCCTGATAGCGCATGGGTGGCAAAGCGTCAAAAACTTTATCAAAAGGAAGAAAAGAAAATCATTTAACCATTTTAGACTTTGTCACTTTGTTTTTCTAAGTTGTCAGAAAACTCAATCATACTACTAATTACAAATATTTGCAAAATGTGAAAACCTGAAAATACAGATTAGAATATGATGATGTAGAGGATAAATTCCTACTACATGACTGATATTTGACAGAAACTATGCATATATTACACTGAATCCCCATATCAGCCTTGTAAGGTTTGCATCATTAAATTCATTTTTTAGGGTGATGAAATGGAGAAACAGAGAGGCTAAGTAACTTGCCAAAGGTAACAAAGATGGTACTTGAAGAAACTGAATAGACTCTACATATATCTAACTTTGAAAGCTACTCTCTTTCTGTGTTACCATTTGCCTTTTGGGAAAACAGCATCAATATCCACAGCCCTTGATATTTTAGATTACATCATGACATCTCTAATTTTACTAAAAACAATCCCAACAATTTATGTGTGTTTAGTATGTGTCAGAAACTCGAATAATGATCACAGACATCATCATTCTTAATTCTCACAATAAACCTGTGAGACACTTATTTTTATTCTCTTTCACACTTAAGGAAACTGAGGCTATAAAAAAGGCCAACTAATGTGCTCATAGTTAAGCATCTAGTATGTGTTAGAGCCAGGATTTTAAACCAGGCTTATCTGGTTTCAAAGTCAAAACCACTACCAAACACTGCACTTTACTTAAAATACATCTATACACATACATACATATACTCATTCCCAAATATATATAAAATTAGGAAATGAAAAAAATATATAATATATATATTAGGGAAAGTACACTGTGTGTGTGTATAGTTAAATATATAGCTTTATATATAGTTATATATATTAGCTTCAGATCATATAAGCATATGTGTATATATACTATATATAACAATAATAATTTATGTATATATACACACACATAAACACACACTATATGTGATTTAAGTAGCTATATTGACAATGTTCAAGGAAATTAACAAGATTGATAACTTTGACTGAAAACTGGAAATAATAAAAATGACATATATTTTAAGTACAATCAAAAAGAAATTCTAGGGGCCGGCCCCATGGCCTAGTGGTTAAGTCGGGTGCTCTCCACTTTGGTGGCCCAGGTTTGGTTCCCGGGCATGGACCTATACCACCCGTCAGTGGCCACGCTGTGGCGGCAACCCACATACAAAATAGAGGAAGATTGGCACAGATGTTAGCTCAGGGAAAATCTTCCTCAAGCAAAAAGAGGAAGATTGGCAACAGATGTTAGCTCAGGGCCAATCTTCCTCAGCCAAAAAAAAAGAAAAAAGAAATTCTAGAACTGAAATAAGAAATAAGTGAAAAGTAATAACACAATGAAGGTTTGTTGTTGTTGTTGTTGTTGTTGTTGTTGTTGTTTTGAGGAAGATCAGCCCTGAGCTAACATCTATTGCCAATCCTCCTCCTTTTTTTTTTCCCCCAAAGCCCCAGTAGATAGCTCTATGTCATAGTTGCACTTCCTTCTAGTTGCTGTATGTGGGACGCGGCCTCTGCACGGCTGGAGAAGTGGTGCGTCGGTGTGCGCCCGGGATCCGAACCCGGGTCGCCAGTAGCGGAGCGCACACACTTAACCACTAAGCCACGGGGCCGGCCCCCAATGAAGGGGTTTTAAAGCAGATTCGACAAAGTTAAACAGAAAATTAGTAAACTTGAAGATAGGTCAGAAATATACATTTGGAATGAAGCATGGAGAGACAAAAGGATGGAAAATTAAGAAGAGAGAATAAAAGACATAGACAAAACAGTAAAATGGTCTAACATAAATGTACCCCAGAAAGACAGAGACAAAGACAATGCGGCAGAAGCCATGTTTGAAGAGACAATGGCTGAGAATTTTCCTAAATAGATAAAATCACAGTGCAAAATACTAGTTTAAATCACTATATCAAACGGTATTATTTAAACCACACTAATTCGAATAGATAGCATATGAGTTTCACTTCTATAAATCAATTCCTTCTATACTAAACGAGGATAATATAGGAAAGTATTTTGCATGCTACTTAATGTCGTTTTCAGATGATAAAGATACTTCTAGAGAGTGTGTTAGAAATGGATCTGAGAATTTTACTTAATGTTCTTATATTTATTTGGGACTTCATGCCCAAATTTATTTTAAGAAGCTTTATTTAATCTGTGCACTTCTGATTTCATATTGAAAAATCACTGTGGTACTTTAAACCTCACTGTTTTCTTTCATATAAATAATGTGTTTCTCTCTCTACTGACTAGATACATTGATTTGAATGCTAGATAATTATTAATAAACAAAAGTGAAGAGAAATATCATAAATAGTGAAGTAAAGGCATATTTAGTTATGATGACGCAAAGAGTCTTGTCTGAGATGGCATTTGAGCAGGTGATCTGGAAGGAGAGAGGTCTATGGGTAGAGACAAGGGGGTATGTTGGACGGATTATAAACTGCATAAAGTTTGGTTTAATCAAACTTCAACATGTATATTCTGAAAAACAATGCTTGTTTCCCTTGAGGCAAGGCTGGGACAAACATGTATTAGATGCTTGCCAGAGGAGATATGAATCAGTCCAATTTTATCCAAATCATGAATATATGTCAGGAGGGAGAGATAAGTATAGAAAGAGTTGATGAAGATATTGGGATTACCTTTTTTTTTTTTTTGTGAGGAAGATCAGCCCTGAGCTAACATCCATGCTAATCCTCTTTTTGCTGAGGAAGACCGGCTCCAGGCTAACATCTATTGCCAATCCTCCTCCTTTTTTTTTTTTTTCCCCCCAAAGCCCCAGTAGATAGTTGTATGTCACAGTTGCACATCCTTATAGTTGCTGTATGTGGGACGCGGCCTCGGCATGGCCGGGGAAGCGGTGCGTCGGTGCGTGCCCGGGATCCAAACCCAGGCCGCCAGTAGTGGAGCGCACACACTTAACCGCTAAGCCACGGGGTCGGCCCAGGGGATTACTTTTTATTAGAAACAGATCAACAGGTTTTTATAAACATCTAACGGGATTGCTTCTCCATCCTGTTTTTACAGAAAGAAGCTGTGTAGCATGCCAATTAGGAAGTCTGATTCTGCAGTTCGGTAAACCTGTGCTTTGGAATTGGCTCTCCACTTACTAGCCTTGGCAAATTATTTAACATTTTAGCATCTTAGACCTCATTTTTTAAAATGGGGATGTTGATACTTTTGGGAGAATTAATTGAGGTCATTTATTATTCCTTCATTCAGCCAATATTTATTCAGTGCTCTGAGCACCGAGGATGCAAGAAGTAAAAATTAAAAACAAGAAATCCTTGGCTTTTATGATGCTTAATATCTAATTGGTGATCAGGAAATGAACAAATAAACAAATAAAGAGATTGTAATAACTAATAGAAACAAATGGCAGTGAAGAAAAATTAAGGTATGGGGGGGAGTACCTTCCAGATAATGCAATAAAAGGAGTTTAAGACAGAGAGAGAGAAAAATGCTGGAACAAATGAGGATCTACACAAGGGACGGTGGGCAATCAATAGATTAGCAATACTAGAAGCCTCTACCATCCCAAAGGTTAGAGGGACAAAAGCAAGAAGTGTGAGATGGTGTTACAAGAAGCCAATAATTGGAACCACCCAGCAGGCGCTGAATTCACAAGTAGCTTCCCTTTGGAGATGTAGTGTCTCTGAGGAATACTGTTCCCAGAGGGAGCTAGAAACTTGGAGGATTCATTCTCAGCCTCTGATGGAGATGCACCCTGAAACAATGAGAGCGGAAGAGAATATTCTAGCTTCTCTCTTCTTCTCACCCTCAATATCCTCCAGGTGCCTCCCATCGGCTGAACCAAGCAGGTAGCCAATTTGAAAAAGGATCCTGGGAAGTGTAGTATTCATGGGAAGAGCAGGAAATGGCACTGAGAACAGACAGACAAATGATCTGTGTGGGGATCATGGTGAGGGTGGTAATAGCGAAGAGGGAAAGGAATTTGAGAGGGGCAACAAGGGACATCAATGGTTTTCACAATATTCTATTTCTAAAGTTTAGCGGTTCAGTGTGCAGATTTAAATTTTTTTCATTATTTTAAATTTTTCCGTATGTTACAGAAACTCGTTGACTATAATAAAAGTAATAAATAAATAAATAAAATTAAAAAGGATAGAAAGTGAGTAGATAGTGAGCAAAATGGCCTTTCTGTGGAAGTATCACTTGGCCAGAGGCTTAAAAGAAGTGAGCGAGGGAGTCATGTGAATATTGAGAGGAAAGATTTTCCAGGTGGAGAGAATAAGTGTGACAGTCCAGACGCATGAATATTACTAGGAACGTAGAAGCAGAGCAAGCAGGCAAGTGTAGCAAGAGCAAGATGGAATGTGGTTGGACATGAGGGCAGGGAGGTTGCTGGGAACTATGACCATGAGGGCCATTGTAGACCATAATAAGATGCTATGTTTTATTCTATATTATTCTATATGTACTAATCACTGCATCCATTGCTGGGTACACAGCATATTTGTTATTACTATTAGCTAGAAGAGAGACACAAGACAATAATAAAATGAAGGAGACACACTCAGGGCTAAGTAGAAATTGTGAGTTAATATAAAGTTTTAACTCTGTTAATAAAAAGAGAAAACTTACTTGCTAGGGAAAACTGAATAGAGACACTTATGTTCTTTCATTTGGGGAGAGAGGTCGTTTCCTCTGAGCTAACTTTCCATTCTAGAGAACCAGATTCACAGCCAAAGCCAAGAGATTGCTCTGAAATGATGTATAAACACACACATGCATCTACACATGAACACACACAAGGCACACACATGAATACGCTGACATACACAAAGTAAATTTAAAAGAGTTTCTACTTCATCCTGGAAAGAGAATTGTGGTCAGACCAAAATTTAAACAATATACTAGGTAAAGACCAAGGGAAATAGTATCAAAAAAGATGAAAGTGTTTTATTTCTTTAACTTTAGTTTTATTTAAACAGTGTTGTTTGAATACTGGGTAATACTTAATGGTTATTTAAAAAATATATACATTTTTTGTTTTATTGTCAAGGCATATTCTATTATATTTCACAGAATATTTATCCATGCATCTAGAAAGTGTTTAGATTATGTTAAGGATAATAATGACATTAGTAGCATCCTGGGTAAAGATTAAATTGTACCTACATTAAATGAGAGGAAATAAAGATTTTCAAATTTGTTAGCTTATCACTAAAACGATAAGGTAGCATGATCATGGTAGAAGTATAAAACAGTCACTTAACTTTTAAGTATATGTTAGAATACAGATTGCTCAAGATTCAGTCAGCATCCATCTATGCATAGATTGAGGGAAAGAGGGAAAGATGCAAAGAAGGAGAGAGAGAAAAAAGAGAGAAACATAGGTAGGGAGGGAAGAAAGAAAAGACGAAAAAAAGGAAGGAAGCAAGGAATGGAGGGAGGGAGGGAGGCAGCGAGGGAGGAAGGGACATAAATTCAAAGAATCTGTTGCTTTTCAGCATAGGCTAGCATAAAATTAAAATCTCTCAAATCCAGAAAGATGAACACTGAAACATTCTAAATTATTTAATAATAAATGTGATCAATTTTTCCTATATTAACCAATATAATTCTAGTTAGAGCTTATAAAATAATCATATGACTTGATACATTATTTTTCTTTCTGTTAATTTAAACAAAATGTCAGCAAAGTATGCATTAGTTTGCATTATTCAATGAATAATTCACATTATGTAAAGTCTCAAGTTCCCTTCAAAACTCTGATCAAGTATTGAAGAATCCAGATCACCATTATATGTGGGTACTATTTACAATATCGCATAAATGGAACATCTTATTCTATATTCTGATTCAGGATGTTTGGGCACATTTCCTCCTTGCTAGCTGGATCCTGAGTAAATCTTCAGGATGTTTCACAGGTGGATTGCATTAAGGAGGAGTTATAATTGAAACAGGACCTATCAAGTCCCTAGTTTCTGAAGTAGCTACCTCATTCTCACGTGTAGGTTCATCAATCAGGAAATACTTATATCTGAAGAGCTATGGTAATAGATGCCTAATGGGCTCTCACCCTCAAATCCATCTCATTTCTAAGGGAGGTCCCGATTGTATTCTCCCTTCTTTAGATTCCTTCTGGTCATTGTGTTTAATAAAATGTGAAACATTTCAGTCTCTGAATTGTTTATCTTATTCTGTATAACTGCTTCTGATCTGTATTCAGGTACAAGACTTGAAGTCCTCCTGCTGAGAGCTAAGCCAAACTTCCACTCTATTCTGAGAGAAGCCAGAATGACTTGTGAAAGGGGACAGTGCAGAGAAGACCAAGAAGTACATCTGATAGTATCTCACACATAAGGTATCTAGCACAAGCAAAAGCCTACATAATCTAAGATCCTTCCTAGTCTCTCCGTGTATGCTTTTGCTTCCTTTCATCTACCTGCTATGCTTACTTTTACAAAATGCAAAATTGATTTATGATGTTGCATCACAGCATAAAACCCATCAATATTGTTTCATTTTTCTTACGGTAATATCTAGAATCCTTACCCTGGCTCATAAAAGGCCTTCTAGACTGTCCACCTCTCCAGCCTCAGCTTTCGTCACTCGCTCGCTCTGTGCTCCAGGGACACAGGACGTCTCTGATTCTTAGCTGGCCATCACCTACTACACCCTTAGTCTTGTTATCTCCTATTCATCCTTCGGCTTCCCTGTCAAGCAGTACATTTTCAAGGAAGTCTTTGCTGACCTTTCCAGCCTGGACAAGTTTCCTATATTTAGTTTCAGAGCCGTGGCCTTTGCCTTTTCTGTCCAAGCACTCATCGTATATTACAATTATAAAAACACCATTTGATTGTGTGATTAATGACTGCATCTTTCCCTAGATTACAAGCATAATGAGAGCAAGGAGCACATGGTTTTAGCTTAGCAATCTATCCCCAGTGACCAGCACAGTGCCATGCAAGGAATCAATATTTGTTAAAGGAATAACTGCAGGTTGGAGAGTGTAACCTAGAGCACAAAGACAGAATGCCTTTGCCAGGAACATAGGAGGAAACTAGTGTTTGGTGAGGCCTAGAATCTGAACAAGAAGAGAAAGAATTTACCTGGAGAATTTAGACACTCTTCTCATCCCATCTATTAAATCTTTCTAATCTCCATGGAACTTTCTAAATTCTGAATAGCTTAAATTGACTTTCTTATTTATCCCTCTTCTCCTTTCTCACTTCATAGTTTCTGGACTACTAAGATAGACTTTCTTTAATTGCAATGATTTTTTTCTGACACAATTCATTTCTAAGTTTAAAATGTGTTAGTCTGGCGAAAAAATTAACAAATAGTAAAGAAAATGTATGTTGTACCTTATGTCGTAAATAAAGAGTGTGAGATATATATATCTAACATATATATGATAAATATATGTATATATTTAATATATTATATATATCACTTATTAATTCATTCTTTCAAATATTTATTGAGCATCAAGTATATTTCAGCTTCTACGATACCTTTTAGGGAGGCAATAAGGAAGAAAACAGAGTCCCTGCATTCATTGATTTCACACTTTACTCATGGAACCAGATAACATTCTAATATAGTTTTGATCAAATTATAATTAATTTTATAAAAGAGAAATATAGAGGGCTATGACAGTAAATAATAGGAACATCATATATAGACTGGGAGCTCATGAGGATTAACTTTTGAATAAAGATATGAAAGAATAAGAATTAGCTATGCTAGGGCTTCTGGGAGAACATACACAAGCTCTGAGGTGGGGAATATCATGCCATCTTCAGGAAATGAAAGGTCAATATGAAGTAGAGAGAAAATAAGCATGAATGAGCCTGTGGAGGTAGGCAATGCTCCAATTCGGCAGAGCCTTTTAGGTGCCTTTAAACTAAGAGCAAAAGGAAGTCATTGAATGTATTACACACAAAAAAAGCGACACAGTTAGATTTTCCTTAAGAAAAATCATTCTGGCTGAAATGTAGAAAACAGATTTCTCCGTGTCATGAATGGATGCAGCGGAGACAAATTAGTGGTCCAGGCAAGAAGCCACAGTAGCTTGGACTAATATGATGACAATAAATATGAAAATAAGTTTGTACGTGAGAGCGATTTAGGAGATAAACACGCAGAGGCTTGGCGGTTGAATGGAAATGGAAGAGGGAGTGGGTGTGGGACAGGGAATGTCAAGGACGATTCTGAGGTTCCTGATCGTGCAACTCCATAGATGTTGATTCTTTTCCCTGATATTGGAGGGGCCAAAGAGGAAATGGTTGTTGGTTGCAGAGTTGCCCAACACAAATTTATCTTTTGGGGACTTACTGGGTTTGCAAATGGAAAAGTCAAGGATGTAGTTGAACATATGAATCCAGGACTTAAGAGGTAAGTCTAGGCTGCAGATAAAATGTATGACTCTCTTGTTGATAACATATAATTAAAACCAAGGATACTGTTACTCATATGTTTTCCTTCCAGATGGAAAAAAGCCTCCATTAGCCAACATGATTTATCTTATAGTTGCTGAACAGTGATTATAAACCACAAAGTTTATCTCATTTAAACCAGACATACTTCAAAATACTAGTGAAGGATTTCTAATTTTGTTTCAGATTAGAAAGAAAGAAAAAGTCTGGTGCAGAAACCAGTTTCACTGAAGGGTAAACTCAATATGAACCACTCTACCTACCAGTCAATGAGATGCTGCCCTTGTGATCCCAGTGTAGGAGCAGAACTAGTTCTGCTTCATCTACGGAAATTCACTTTCCTCCTTTTATGTAGAAATAGAGATTAATAATCCAACTGATAATTTCCTCTTTACTGGGAGCAGACAATAAACATATCCAATTTAATATCCTACCATCTTAAAAATCACAAGAATGCTAGTGACATCATTTGGCCCAGCCCAGGCACATGAAAAAAATGGCCTGAGGATTTAACATTTAGCTGTATACCGCTAATAAATATATTGCATTCATCTCAAAATAAAGATTTTTATGATAGTTTCCACTCTTCTATTGCCAAAGTGTCATTTTAAAAATATAGATACGTTCTTAATGTTTTATGGTTAGAGAAATAAATCCTACAAAATTAAAATTAATATAAATGTCTGTAGCTTTGGAAGCATGTGTTGTGAATTATTGGGAAAGTAAATGTTAAGCGCTACCATGCTGCACTACTGTTTATCTTGAAAGGTACAAGTATTCCATTAATCTCCAGTTCTTTAGTACAGCCACGTGAAAGATGGCAATGATAAAGTATGGTCAAATTGCCATCTAAAATTTTAGTAGAGGAGTGTAAGAGATATTTTCTGATCTTTTGTTTAAAAATCCCTTCTGCTTTATCCAATTGACTTAAAAGAAGAAGGGGCTTCAGAGAAGAGAAGACAGAAGAAAAAGAATGGTCAGCAAAGGAGAGAGCAGGAGAGACGAGGTAAGATTATTTCATTATAAAAAAAAAATGCCATGTGTGGAAATAAGTGCTATACTTTCTGATATATACATAGGTCTGTGTCAAGGGGTAAAAAATTTTAACTGAAAAGCAAGAAAAACAGAGGTCTACTTTGAAAATTCAGATTTTTTCCCCATTGTAAGATAGAGCTATCATAATAATGCTGAGATCTCAGAACAGCATGTTATAGATGACTGTTTTTTGGGGAAAAAATCACATTCTCCCCCCCCAAATTTAAAACAAACCTACTCAGAGAAAAGAAAGGTATCTAAGTGTCACAGAAATGATGGAGTAGAGAAAAGAAATATAGAACTGTGATTTCCAATATAGCAGCCACTAACTACAAGTGTCCACTGAGCACTTGAAATGTGGCTAGTCTAAATTGAGATTTTCTGCAAATGTAAACACACACCAGATTTTGAAGACTTAGCACAAAAAAATAATGTAAAAATAT
The DNA here is from genome assembly GCF_057802395.1 of Ceratotherium simum simum. Lineage (NCBI taxonomy): Eukaryota > Metazoa > Chordata > Mammalia > Perissodactyla > Rhinocerotidae > Ceratotherium > Ceratotherium simum. Next base: position 102,120,945 of record NC_141940.1, on the reverse strand, counting down.
CCTTATAATTTTTAATTTCGATGATATGTTAAAACGATAATATTTGGATGTATTTGTTTAAATAAAATATGCAATTAAAATTACTTTCACCTGTTTCTTTTTTAATATGGCTACGAGAAAACTTAAAATTATCTATATGGCCCACATTGCATTTCTACTGGACTGTGCTTACAAGGAAGCTGGGGGAAGCAATTCATTTGGGGAGAGAAAGAGAGAGTGTATGTTAGTAGTCTGTATAGTGACAGCACTTAAAAACATTGAAAATTCTGCTATGAAGTTGATTCCAATGTGAATTTCCCATAATTTATAAGTAGAAATTAGTGATGACAAAATATGAGGCAGGTGTGTGTGTGTGTGTGTGTGTGTGTGTGTGTGTAGAAACTAAACTAACAGCACTTTCTACTTCTTTGATATAGCTATTTTGGAAAAATGCTCAAGTTGAAGCTAATGCTTCTTTTTATTCCATACCAAGTAGACTCCAACTACTTCCCTATCCCTCATAGTTAATAGAATGACAAGGAGACAACGTAATCACTAAAGACTTTTTTGTGCAACTCCAAACCTTATTAAATGACATAAACCATGACACAGAGTAAGTATTTCTTTAATGTGAACACTGGCAGAAGATGTCAAGAAAGAAGAGGGGACTCACGATGTATGATGATTAAATACTAGAAATTGTACTTAAGCAAATTAGAAAAGTAAGCAATTCTGAGTATGAAAACTTGAATTTCCAATGCCAACATATAAGTTACTTCCTTAGTTTGACATTCAAGAACCTTTGTGATTGGAATTCAATCAACTTTTCAGCCCAGTTTCCCATCACCATAAATACCCTATCCTCTAACAAAAAGCTACCACTTAATTCAAGCCTTTGTGCTTATGTCATCCCCTTTGCTACAAGTTCCTGCTGCTCAGGTTCTATTCCCACAAAGGGCCCTAGGCATGGTCTGACATGAGTAAAACAGATGGGTTTACAGGAATTTTATCCAAGATCACCTTAGAATTTTTTAGAAAGCCATGTCTCCAATGAACCAACTGAAATCTGAATATTTTTCACAAGCGTTGCTCTGATATTCACCTCTTAAACAACTGATTCATTTTCCACTTCAATTATAATTTTCTAAACAAGTGTGTAAGTATAAATTACTACACTACTGAAATATTTATTACAATATAAAGTAAGTGTTTTCGGTTTTTTTGTTTCATTTTCCATCTTTTCCACGTTTTTTCCTAATATTAGCCCTATTGGTTCAGTGATCCTATCTTCAAGAACTATTAAATAAATTTAAAAAAAATTTAATGTTCCCCTTGGCATTTAGCATATGTTCCCAAGATTCTCAAGGTCAAAGAGCAATTCTTGTATCTCACAGAATGAAGCACATAGCTGGTTTAAATAAATATGTCTGTTATTCTTGCTGTTGATGATATTGACGAAGAAAACAGAATGAAAAGGAAAGGACCAATTACAAACAGTTTTTCTTAATTCTTTCTGGAGTGAAAGAGCAAAGCAATACAGATTGTGTCTCCTAGAATAAAAGAATCCCTTACCTAGATATAAAAGTAAATCAGGCAATTTTCTGACCTGAAGCTGGAAAAGTTAGCTCAAGTCAACCTTTGTCTCCCTTCCCAAACTCAGCGACTTAACATAGAGCAGCAGGGACTACACATAGAGCTTGAAATTATGGCCATAGAGAGCTGGCTCTCTCTCTCTTTTGCTGGCTGCCCTAAAATTTTGCTCTATTTTCCCTACAGGAGGCAAAAGCGATTCCCTGTAATTTTGGTACGAGTTTCCCCTACCACTCCTCCTCAGATCATCATCTCTTCAAGGCTGCCTCCACTTTTCTTTTTCTACCATACCACAACGCTAGTCCAAGGTTATGCCTGCATGCCCTCAATTTCCCCGGTCTCCCTGCTTCCACTTAGACCTTTCTTCCATTTGTTCCTCAAAAACAGCTAGAGGCTAATATACCAGTTAGATCTTTCAAAAATATGAATCAGATTACTTAATTTCCTCGACTGAAAGTCTTTTAGAAATTTCAACAGCTTTTAAAATAAAATCCAGGGCGACCCCGTGGCTTAGCGGTTAAGTGCGCGCGCTCCGCTACTGGTGGCCCAGGTTCGGATCCCGGGCGCGTGCCGATGCACCGCTTCTCCAGCCATGCTGAGGCCGCGTCCCACATACAGCAACTAGAAGGATGTGCAACTATGACATACAACTATCTACTGGGGCTTTGGGGAGAAAAAAGGAGGAGGATTGGCAATAGATGTTAGCTCAGAGCCAGTCTTCCTCAGCAAAAAGAGGAGGATTAGCATGGATGTTAGCACAGGGCTGATCTTCCTCACAAAAAAATAAAATATATATGATTAAAAAAAGATAAAATCCGAACTTTTTACAGGAATCTATGGGGGCCTTCATGAACTCCACTCTCATTTTATCCTGATCTTCCCATGATTTGCTAGTTTCCAGTCCTCCTGGCCTTTTTTCTGTCTCTTGGATATGTAAGCACTTCTTCTCTATCTTGGGGCATTTGTGCTTGTTGCAATTCTTCTTAATGTCCTTCCTCCAACTCATCACACAGCTGGCACCTGCACATCGTCAGGTTTGGCTCAAATGTCATCTCCCAAGAATAATGTTTTCTAAGTAATCATAATCTGTGATAATATAATTTAGATAGTCACTTATTTACTACCTTTCTTTCTGTAAGCTCCATGAGAACATAAACCTTGCTCTTGCTTTTCTCCACTAAATACCTAGTGCCCAATACTTTCGTGGTACATAGCAGATGTTCAAAAATATTTATTGAATTAGTGAATAAGTGAGCAAGACAGTGTTGTGCCAAACAATTAACAGATTAATGTGATCCCTATAAAAATCCCAATGGCATTTATTACAGAAATAGAAAAAACAAACCTAAAATTCATATGGAACCATAAAGACCACAAATAGCCAAGACAATCTTGAGAAAGAACAAAGCTGGAGGGTTCACACTTCCTGATTTAAAAATATATTATAAAGTTATTAAAACAGTATGATAACTGGCATAAAGACAGACAAACAGACTAATGGAAATAGAATAGAAGCCCAGAAATAAACCCATACACATACAGTCAACTGATTTTTGACAAGGATACTAAGAACACACAATAGGGAAAGGATAGTCTCTTGAACAAATAGTGCTGGGAAAACTGGATATCCACGTGAAAAAGAATAAAATTGGACTCTTATCTTACACTATACACAAAAATCAACTCAAAATAGATTAAAGACTTGAAAAACTGAAACTGTAAAACTCCTAGAAGAAAACATATAGGAAAAGCTTCATAACATTGGTCTTGAAATGATTTCTTGGAGAGACATAAAAAAGCATGGGCAACAAAAGTAAAACAGACAAAGGGGACTACATCAAACTAAAAAGTCTCTGCAGAGCAAAGGAAACAATTAACAGAGTGAAACAGCAACCTACAGAATGGGTGAAAATATTTGCAAACCATATATCTGATAAGAGGATAATATCTAAAATATGTAAGGAACTCCTACAACTCAATAGCAAAAAAATAAATAAATAATCTGACTAAAAAATGAGCAAAGGACTCTTCATTTCTCCAAAGAAGACATGTAAATGAATAACAGGTACATGAAAAGATGCTCAACATCACTATTTATGAGAAAAATGCATATCAAAACCACAATGAGATATCACCTCACACTTGTTGGGATGGCTATTATAAAAAAAAAAAAAATCTAAAGGTAACAAGTACGGGTGAGGATGTGGAGAAAATGGAACCCACCACCACCAGTGAGAATGTAAAATGCCACAGCTACTAGGGAAAACAGTATGGAGGTTCCTCAAAAAAATTAAAAGTAGAACTACCATATGATCTAGCAATCCCATTTCTAGGTACATATACAAAAGAATTGAAATCAGGATCTCAAAGAGATATCTGTATTCTCAGGTCCATTGTAGCATTATTCACAATAGCTAAGATATGGAAACAAACTAAATGTCCATAGATGGAAAAAGAAAGAAAATGTGGTATATATATATACAATGTAATATTATTCAGCCTTAAAAAAATGGAAATCCTGCCATATGTGACACTATGGAAGAACCTGGAGGACATTACACTAAGTGAAAGAAACCAGTCACAGAAGGACAAATACCGCATGATTCCACTTTTACAAGGTATCTGATATAGTCAAACTCATAGAAGCAGAGAATAGAATGATGGGTGTCCAGGGCTGAAGGGAGGGGGAAATGGAGAGTTGCTGCTCATCAGGTATAAAGTTTCAGTTATACAAGACCTAGTTTCTAGAGATCTGCTCTATAACATTGTGCCTGCAGTTAATACTCTATTGTACACTTAAAAATTTGTTAAGAGGGTAGATCTCATATTATGTGTTCTTATCACATTTTTTTTAAAAAAAGAAACAAAGACAGTATCCTGCCACCAATCTAGGGTTATAGAACAAAAAAACAACCTTTTGAAGTCTTAGAAAAAAACAAAACACTTATTGTCATAACTAATGTAGTCACTTTCCCCATTTTCTGCAAAACCATACCAAACAAAAAAAGCCCCAAAATTATTTTCTTGACATGATTTCCACTTCACAATTTAAATAAATCCAAATTATATTACAAATTCTGTTTTAATATTTACATTTAGAAACATTTAATTTCTTCCTTGTTAAAGTAATAGATCATCTGTAACAAACCATATGCTGCTGTGTTTTCCATATTCATCTAGAGTAGAGCATGGTCTTTCTGGTTTGCAGTTTCTAGAAAAGGTTTCTAGCAACTGTTTTGAGAGACAATTCTACCCTCTCAATCTTCCAGCCCCAGGTAACAATTAATCTACTTTCTGTCTCTTCAGATTTACCTATTGTGGACATTTCCTATAAATGGAATCATATATATATGGTCTTTGGTAACTGGCTTCTTTCGCTTAGCATAATGTTTTTAAGGCTCGTTCGTGCTGTAGCATGTATCAGTACCTCATCACTTCTCATTAGTGAATATTTCGTTGTATGAATATACCCATTTGCTTTCTTTATTCATCAGTTGATGGGCATTTGGGTTGCTTCCACTTTTTGGCTATCATGAATATAGTCATGCGCCACTTAATGAAGGAGATACGCTCTGAGAAATGTGTCCTTAGGTGATTTTGTCATTGTATGAACATCATAGAGATGTACTTACACAAACCTAGATGGTATAGCCTACTACACACTTAGGCTATATGGTACTAATCTTATGGAACCACCGTCATATACACAATCCATCGTTGACCGAAACGTCATTATGTGGCGCATGACTGTAATGTCGCTATGAAGATCCATGTATACTCTCTAGTTCTTATACCATCTCGCATTCATTCTTTCAGTTGTTCAATCTCCATTAGGTCACTTGTGACATAGGGATGATAAAACATTCTCAAAGGATTGCTCTTTGAAGAACAAGAAAGTTAATTGATAACAAAGTTGCTCGTAAACTAGGAATTACTGTGAATATAGGATACATTTTATCTTTTAATATTATTTTCTCATATCACCTTTGCCAGGTACCATACCAACCACCAATTGGTACCTTACACCAATTTTCACCAAAGTACATTTAAAAAGTCAACTTTTTGTTTCATTGTGAGAATGCTAGTAAAGAAAGAAAGGAAAAGGAAATGAAACTCAGGATGGATTCCCAGGTCCTTGTGGTACCCTCTTATTTGCTAAATACTTAATATGTTCAAAGTTCCAAGTAGCAATACAAGAAATGAGATTTACTTCCTGGTGCCAGTTTGAGGGTAAAGCATACATATGTAAAAATCTTTGAAAAGAATTATTAATTAACAGACTAAACTGCAGTATGACTTGATATGGTGAATTTTGTATTTACCATTTATATATGTACATAATATATATATGTATATAAATATATAATATGTAAAATTACATGTATAATTTATATATTATACCTAATATATGCAATATATGAACATTACATATATTACAACATGCATGCATAATATATAAAATTATATATACATATATAAATTGTATAATTTATAACTCATATATAATCAATATTTAATTAATGATTATTAATTAATCAAGACAAGTTTTCCAAAAGAATGAGTAAAATTGTCAGAGATGTTTTGGTAAATAAAGAAGAAGGGAGGAAATTTTATTTAGAGGTAAATGGAGTGAAAATGGTTGGCAGTTTTATAAACGATCAGTATATGTATGAAAGATAAAGAGTAGACATAATAATATGGATGGGTAGATTGAGGGCTATAAGTATAGAGAGTACACATTATTCTACATTTATATTGTAGTATCATAGTCGAATCTCAGTTATCATCAAACATCAATTCTGAACATCTTTAAAATAAACAGAAAAAATGTTGAACCTGAATATAATTAATATGTACATGTAAATTAAAATGACTTTCTAGTGAAGAAGCTCTTTTGTCCACCAGTAATAGTATAACCATTAAAATGTGCTTGATTTTAAGGGAGGCTTATGGATTCTATGACAAGAAAAATGCATTATTGTTAAATAGGTCAATGTTTGAAAATTTAGGACATTCACAATCTTTTCCCCAGTTGATTTTATAGAGGCCCAACAACAAGCATATTGAAATCCACTAGAGGGAGCTGACATTACTGTAAAGTTGTATTACCCGATTCCCTATTAGGAAAATAAACCCCTCAGCAAGATGACTTTGAAGTAAAAGAAAAAAATATGCATTTATCTTTTCCTTTATTAAATTCATTCCACGACTTCACCAAGAAATAAAAATAAAAAACTAGGAAAATGGGGAAAGTTTCATGTATATCACTGCACTCATTCTAGAAATTTAATTATGTGGTAAATTCTTTGGGTGTTTACAAAGAAAAGCAATTAAAAATGTGTTTTCCAAATAATTAAAATTTTAGTAGAAAACAAATACACATTCTTGCTTCTCCCAACAAGTTTTGGGAAGACATTTTTAAAAAATATTTCTACCTAAATGCCTTAAAATCCAATTTTACTCTATAATCCTGTGTGTGTACATATATACTTATGTATGTACGTGTATGGTGAACCCAAAACTCATTTACTAATGCTTAAAAGTGTTAACAAACCTGTCTGTCAAAGGAATTTTTGTCTTAAAAAGTAAGCTTATGAGTAGGGATATTTTGACCAGATACTATGCATTAATATCGTAAGAGCAAACCGGTGAGAGAAAAGAGGGACACCTTGAAAAATTTGCTAGTCTTATGGCAGGTATTTGCATAATTGCTCCACTCTTATATTTTATCATTAAATGAGAAAAAGAGGATATTGTACTGTTATAGTGAGCCAATAGCAAAATGCAGCCCAAAGCATAACTCGCTCTTTGCTGAGTTTCAGTTGCCACATGTATGCTACAGCTATAATAATCCTCATATAAATTGATAGAAGTATTAGTAAGATGCCCAGCTAAACATCCCTGTACATACAGCAAACTGGATTTAATGAAATCCCACTAACAAGGCTTCAACTGCTCTTTTATTTCTTTCAATGTTCAAAATGTTTGCAAAATTTGCAACCCACCAAGAAGTTATGCCTATATTAAACATATGCTTTATTTTATTTGTTCCTCATAGTCATGAAATTATTGTGGGGGGAGAAGAAATGAAACTATAACATATATGTTTTTCAAGAACAGTATTTTATTACTTGTTACTACACGTTTTAGGGAAGGTGGTTCCTTTGATAGAAATTATTCTTTCAGGTTAGTATTTTCTCTTTTTCCCATAAAGAACTATTTTGGAAAATATCAAGTTAGCCATTTGAGGTATTTTTACTTACTTGTCTGTAGTTCTTTCTCTCTGGCCTGCACATCAGCAAAGACTTGGTTAAAATGATTTGTAAAGGCCACAAAGTCTGCATCCAGGAACATTGGCCCTTGTCCTTTCTCTTTCAGGGCTATGCTTTGAATTTTCAATCGCTCGATTTGAGGCTGAAGAGCTGACAGCCGGTTGACTTCTTCCTGTACCATAATATAGAGTATTAAAATAAATAACATTTTTACTTTGCATACATTACATATTTGCAAAGGAAGGTGTTAAAAGGCAGTGACACAAACTTAGCTTAATGCCCTTATCAAAAAAGTGATAAGAAACATCCATGACAGTTTAAGCAAACCTCTAGTACAGGTCATCAATTTAAGAATACCTTGGTTCTTGGTTCAACAGATATCATCATATAAAACTATCTTTAAATTTCAAAATGACATCATTTAGAGCATTAATGGGCATGAATGTGTACGGTTGAAAAGTACTATGAATGACCTTATATCTTTCCCATAAATCAAACATGGATGTTCCTCTGCATCCCTCTTAACTCAAAGTTGTGTGCTTTTGCTTCAAATTCTAAGCTCATTTAACGAACGATATTTTTCTTTAAATTCATTTGTGTAGAATATAAATTATATACATACATAGTACATTAAATTACAAATATATGTTTATATTACATATACATACATATGTAATGTATGTGTTATTTATGTATATACACACATACATTTATGTCTATAATTACCTAGCTTTTGTATGGTCTCATTACTTCTCCTGACTGAACAGGCAATTACCACTGTTTAGTTAGGGTGACTGTTGGCTCTGTTTTTCTCTTGTTGTACTGGCATAATTGTTCATAGCACCTCTTTTCACTCTCAAGAGGATCCTGGTTTGGATGCTAAAATCACATGGACACTCCGCTATGCTGTCCAATATAGTAGTCACTAGTCACATGTGGCTACTGAACATCTGAAATGTGGCTTGTCCAAATTTAGATGTGCTGTCACTGTAAAACACGCATTCAATTTTGAAGACGTAGCATGAAAATATACAAAGATAAACTCTCAGAGTTTTAAATATTGATTAAATCTTGAAATGATAACATTTTTGATATATCAGCTTAAATAAAATGCATTATTGAAATTCATTTATCTGTTTCTTTTTCCTTTTTTAATGTAATTTCTAGAACACTTAAAATTACATATGTGGCTCAAGTTTGTGGCTTGCATTATATTTTTTTGAACAGTGCTGTTCTTGATATAAATGTTTTCATATTCTTTTCTTTCCAGTGATGCTGCACTTCACATGTATCTGATACATATATAATTTGAACTCAAACAGAAATTTCAAAATGCTCTTTCTTAAACTATTATTACCATGGTGGCTTACTAATAATTCATACTTATGCTACCTTTAAAAAATGTACTTCAGGATTTTTTACCATTTAAAATGTAAAAAACAGGATAATTAAAATTTAAATTAAAAATTGGATCACAAGCCAATTAGAAGGAGGGAGAAACTGAAAGAATTACAGTAATTATGAACTAAATATAAATCTGAGCTTCCTGGAAATCAAAGCAAAAAGTAAAAAAAAAAAAGTTAATAGTTTTGAATGCATGCATACTCTTTTGGAGAGAGTAACTTTTGTCTGAGAATTGAATGAGATAAACTTATCAAACAGATCCTTTCATAGTATCAAGACCATCTACTGGGCACTTGTTATGGTTTTTAGTGATACAAAGATAACTTTCAGAGGAATGTTGGTGTGTGGTTATAACAGTATGAGTTGATTCAGGTAGGTTAATCTCTGACAATCAAATTCTTTTGGCAGGTGAAGATGAAAGACATTTAGATAAATGGGGAGGTGACCCATCTCTTCTATTCAAATATGAAACCTCTCAATCAAGTGGTAGAAGACAAGTGCATATCCACGGATGAAGAATAAGACAAGAGGTAAAGGGTAATCCTCTGTGTTTTTGATTATAGAATGTAGACGTGCACTTAGTACACTAGGCTTGCAAATGGCAGCATTGACATCTGCTGTGAAACATTTAAGAACCTGATTTACATTTGGCCAGATGGAGGGCCGTCAATCTTTCTGTTTAGGGGGCTGTAGAAGGAGCCTACAGTATAGTCAAGTGTGTGCTGTAAAACAAAGGGGACTTTGAAACTAATAAAACATTTGGGCAAATGTTCAGTTGAGGCCTTAAAGTCCTGTGAGTAAATCATAGCAGAGATCATTTTGACCTGAAATATTTAACATTTAAAAGATGTTAACAATTACTCCTCACTTCCATAAAAGGGCCTTAGTGTGGTTGGTTCTCCAGAGTAAGGCATCTTCCTTGAGTCTGTTTATTCTTTAAAATTATATGTTTATCTGATGGAAAAACTTTTGTATTTTTCTCAGGAAAGGGTCCATGGATTTCTTCCAATTTCCAAAGGGTTCTCTAACCTCCAACATATTATAAACCAGTTATAGCGAGCATTAGATTTTGAGCTAAATCTGAACTCTAATCTTAGAAAACATCTCCAAATAACAGAATGCGTTGACAAACAGGATGGAATAATTTATTTACCTATCACTAATCACAGCCAAATGGTATAATTTTAACTCTGTGTGAACGACATTGAGCTTATCCTGCTAAATATTTTACAAAGGTAATTCATCAAACTAATAGAAACCAATGGGGCAGAGAGAAAGAGAAAGGGGTAATGAAGAGGGATAGAATCGTGTCATCAGACTTTGGAACTTTGTGGCTGAATGCAGAAAAAAGAAATAATTTCATTCAGGATGACTTCCCTAACCTCGAGAGAATATTTAAGATACACAACCTCCAGTGATCTCCATCTGCTTCTCAGATAAAGACAAGATTCTAGCATGCCCCAAGAGTCTCGCTTGGTCTCCTCTATGCCTGTCTTTTCGCCTCCTTCTTTCGTCTTACACCCACGCCCCGCTATGCCCAGCATTTACATTGGCCTTCTTTCAGTTCCTTGCTTGTTATTGCTCCCTTCCACCCTGGTCCTTCTGCCTGAAGCCTCTCACTCTGCTCTTCTCTTACTTAATTTTGACTCATTCTAAAAGCCTTAACTGAAATGTAACTTCCTCAAGGAAAACTGCCCTTGGTGGCTGTGTCTAGGTAAGGTTTTCCCTGTTAGACATTCTCCCAGAACTCTGTACCTCTGTTTAAAGCATTTGTCCCAGTGGTAATTTTACATCTATTTACGTGATCATTTACTTAATGTCTCTCTCCCCATTCCAGGTAAACACTATGAGTGCAGGGTCAATGAATGCTCACTCTAATATTCCCAAAACTTAAGTGACCGCTGCCCCAGAGGGTCCTGGGGATAGAACCACCACCCCAGCAGGACTGGAAGGCAAGGTATCAAGCCAAAGACGATTGTTTTCTAGCCTTAAAATCCAGTGGAATTTGCTGCGCTAGATTTTGGACTTGCTTAGGACCCGCCACCCCTTCCTGCTGCTCTATTTTTCTTCCTTTTGGAATGGGAATGTCTATCCTATGCCTGTCCCACCACCACACTTTGGAAGCACAAATGTTATCTGATTTCACAGGTTCACAGCAGGAGAGGAATTTTGTCTCAGGATTAATCACACCTCGAGTCTCACCCATATCTGATTTAAATTATATTTAGATGCGACTTTGGACATTAGACTTTAAAGTTGATGCTGGAATGAGTTATGACTTTTGGACTTTAGGGGCTCACAGCATGTGAGAAGGACATGAAGAGGGGGGCAGGGTCAGAATGCTATTGAACGAATTGTGCCCCCAAAATTTATATGTTGAAGCCCTAACCCACAACGTGACTATATTTGGTGATAGGGCTTTTAGGAGGTAACTAAGGTTAAATGAGGTCATAAATGCGGAGTCCTTATCTGATAGGATCGGTGTCCTTACAAGAAGAAAGAAAAAGAGATTCTTTCTCTCCCTCCAGGCACATGCACCCAGAAAAGGCCATGTGAGGACATGGTGAGGAGGCAGCTGTCTGTAAGCCAGAAAGAGAGCTCTCACCAGAAGTCAAACCCTACCAGACCTTGATTTTGGACTTTCCAGCCTCTAGAACTGTGAGAAAATAAACTTCTGTTGTTTAAGCCACCCAGTCTGTGGTATTTGTTATGGCAGCCCTAGCCAGCTAATACACTTAGTATCATTCTTGGCCACATTAGAGACATTGTTGAATATTTATCTTATGGATGAATGCATTTTGTAGATGTTGTTGTTAATTTCTATATCTGAATCTAATGAAACAGATTAATGTAGTATCATCAGATTTTTGCTGCCAGAAATAATGTAGGTGGAGTATTCCACAGATTAACAGGAAAAAAAATTCATGGATTCTATTCTTTAATAGCAAAATGTGTCTAAATATACAAATTCCCTATATTTGCATGACATTTGTATAATAAACTAAATGCCTTTCTGTACTATCGTCTTTATCCAAAAATATATTTCCTGATTTTATGTACTTTAGTAAAGCCGTAGGTCCAATCTTTGAAGAAGAATCATCAAGCCCTTCAATTGTTTTTCCTTCCATAACAGCTTTGAATTTCCCATCACTTTCTGGGTTCAGTATCATCTCCAAACCAACCCTGTTACCTTTCCATCTCCATTCTCCCATTATTCAAACCATTCTTTTCAAAGGATGCAGATTAACCCCAATTCATTGCTTTTTATATTAAACCCAGCCACCTCAGTCTATCACTGAGGTTCATCCTGGAAACCTTTTCATCTATCCTCTAATCAATTTCCCACTTCCCATGAAAAGTGTGTAGCTCATAGTAACTATACAAAAAGTTCACGTTATTAACATTATATCTCTTGTTTTCTTATACTTGTAGACATACTCTTTTAATCTCTTTCTCAGGCCCTTTTGTGTCCACCCTTCTGTGATCCAGGAGAATGACATTTATAGAAAACAGCTCCTTGTCCTCTGCCTTCTGATTAAGTTTAGTCAGTGAGGAGCCCTGCCCAGATTCTGGAGGCAGGGAGGAGAGCAAAGTTGGGTGTTTATTTTTCTGGCTCCATTCCTGTCATGGCACTTGTGCTAGCTCTTAAGGCCGCCTTAACAATGGGCATCTGACTCTCTCCTTCTGGGCTTCCATAACATGTCTCTCCCCGATCCTTTTCTGTCCTAAGAATGGTAACAGCTCTGATGCTGGGTTACTGTACTATCCTTTGTGCTTCCTCTTTACTCCAAGCACATTTATAAAATATTTTTGGAAAGAAACCTTCCTCAAATTATCCTAATTTGAATGGACTGTCAGTCTTAAAGATGTTCCTCATATATCCGATTACACAGTATATCAGCTGCTTGTGTTTGTGTGGATTCCACTTTTCAACATATGACCGGATTTTGCTTTTAGCACATCAGCTACCATGAGAAAGAGCTCCAAATTATTGGCCATTTCTCATAGGATACATTTAGTTTCCATATTCCAAAATTGCCTCACCATTTTGCAAACTGACAAAATCAATTAGCCATATGTAACTAGTCTAAATACGTTTTCTTTTTTTTTTGATTCAGGCATCTATATAGTACGTATTTAAACTTATTTTCTTTGCTTATATTTTGACCTTTACTTCATTTAACTAAATCCTTAAAAGGGAAATTTTATTATTAAATAATTTGCTATTCTTCTGGAAATTGCCAAGAAATTCCTAATGATCGTGCTCCAAATAGGAGGAGAGGTTCTTACCTTACAAATTTTTAACTGGCTTTTAATTGCTGCTGGCTCCAATGTGGTGATGGGTTGGGTTTTCAACCAGTTTTCAGCAGTAGTTGTCATCTGTTCCAATTGTTGTAACTGATTATAGAAAGTGATGATGTTGTTCTGATACTCCAGCCAGTTAAGTCTCTCACTTAGCAATTGGCAGAACTCAATCCACCGGCTGTTCAGTTGTTCTGAGGCTTGTTTGATGCTGTCAGCATTAACACCCTCTAGAAAGAAAGATTTTTAAAATATATCCACTGAAGCCGCAGACTGAAAGATATCATCTAAAAATGTCTAAATATCTAAAATATCTATAAGTATCTCAAGATTAAAAATATTCATCATATGAATGATTTCAAACAAATCAGTTACTGATAAAAAGGTAAAAGTACCAAGATGATTTCTGATTATTGATTACAAATTATTAGAGTTGTATCTTATCGAAGAATATGAAAGTAATAAAGTAATAAATAAGGGCACATAAGCTGTAGGAAAGTAGAATACATTTAAATAAAAACAAAACTGGTCAAAGCTCTGATGGGGGTGGAAGATTAATCATGGACAAATGACCTTCTGGATGTTTCCAAATAAATATTAAATATCATGCATATTATTAAAATATATCTCCAAAAACTAACTTACATCTTTATTTTTTAAAATGGTTTGGGAATTAGTGGAAATGCTATTATTTGTTTTTTTTTTAAAAAAGAAAAAAAGTGAGTATCTATCAAAAATCAGTAATTCTCTGTCTCTGCTATAGAAATCCAGAAATAAGCAGATTGCTCGTGGGTCTAAAGAAGTGAAAGTGAAACAAGGACTAGGAAAAATAATCTTTCTAATATTAAAAAAGGTTTTCATATTATTTACATATCATTTACAAATATGGAAGTTGATGTGAAAGTTTTAAAATCATCTATAGCAGTACTAAAGCAGAAAAAAATCTATCAAGGGCAAAAGGGAAACATAAGGACATCATTGTCACCTTTAGCCTTCTGGAAAACCTCCGATGAGTTAGGGAATATGCTGTGTCTTTTAATATATATAGTATATTATTTAAATTTTATCATTATGTGATATATATGACTAATACCAATCCAAGTATATATTATCCTATACATAGCATGAAAGTGTAGCAACACCCTACAATACCATAGGTTAAAATACTACTTCTCTAAAGTTAGTTCAAAAAATTTAGATATTCTTACATACACGTGCACATAATTTATATAGTAAGTTCCTTACATTATATAAAGAAAATACATCAAATATTATATGTATTTTAAAACATAGCTATGATAGCACTGATAACTTGCTTATATTTTTGAAATATTGACTACTTGAATGTTTCCTATTCCTACATATATCCTGAGGGAACTCAAAAGGGATCATAAGTTCACTCTAAGATTCTTCCTCTAGATTAAAATATCTATGGGATAAAGTGATTTAGTGAAGACCAAGCTGTCTAGAAGAATCCAGTTTTATGAATGGACATTTTACTCAACTTTCTGGTAATATGATTTAGTTAATGTGCAAGTAAGTTATTAAAAATCTGAAGACCATCTCTAGCAAACCTAAGGCCTGTGGTTTTGCTAACTTGTGTATACCTCCCACTTCACTCTTTTTAAAAACTAAAAAATATGGATTTAAATTCAGTAACTACATTATTTTACCCTCTTTTACTTTCCTCTGCTCAGAAATTCTAATTTTCGTTTTGTTGTAATTATGCTTATGTTGCCAAACCACATCTCTCAATTCATTTGAAACACAACTCTAACTTCACTAGTTTCACAATTTGATACTACTCAGGATGACATTGGAGAAAACAAACTTTGCAAATATCATGGTCAACAATCTTTTCCTCCTTCTCTGGCTAATACATTTTGAAAGAAAAATAATTGAAAAGTAAAGTGTAAAAGATAATATATGCGTGTCTCCATACATACAGCTATAAAAGGAAGCCGGTAGTTTGCAGGAGTTCAATATTCTTCTAATACCCTCCTACTAGTTAAGGAAGTAATTGGTCTTATTGATATCTGGATGCCTTGTGTCATATACTGTTTGTGATAATTTGGTTTTGAGCAGTGACCAAGAAGTGTACCAAAATATGTTTTAGGGGATGCCACTAAGCAGCTGTAGTTGTAAAATGATCATACTTGTTACAAAGTATAAGAGAAGAATTCAAATCCAAAACTGAGGTCATGTAGGCACTCAATTTGAGAAAAAACATTACAATAAAATGCTAACATTGTTGCTGGAAAATTAAAGGAAATGATTTAAAAATATACAGGCAAGAAATTTTAAATTATGTTAGATGATGACTCAAAAATGTGTCATGGATCTAAATGATCAGATGCTTAGGAGAAATATTTTTAGCATATGTTATGTTAAACTTGAATAAGCACTTAGAAGAAGGAAGTCCATGGTAGTTCAAGTCCAAGATAGCAAGTAAGAAATGCTAAAGTAAATTAAAGGCACTGATGGACTGATGCTGGATGGAGCCTTATTTAACATTTGTCTAAATGATAATGGAATACAGAGGGAAGTATCTCACCGTCCCTGAGAGAGGTCAACCACACAAAGACCCCCTAGCAATTGGAAAAATAAAATTTTAAGTTAATTTTAAATATGAATAATATATATTAATTTAATCAGCAAAATATAAATCAACCTATAATGAAGTACCAATAGGTTCTGTGGTATCTATTAAAATTCAGGGATAGAATTTAATGAGTCCTTGTTGATCATTGCCCAAAACTATCAGCTCAATATGTTATGCCAAAAAAAGTCCAGATGCTCAACATCACTAAAAAGGAATTAAAATAAATGAGAAAAGTGAATTCTGTACAAATCCACTATGAAATCTACAATACTCTCTACTTATTAGCATATTGATTTTTATAACTAATAAAGGCAATTAAAATACAGTAATAGGTAAAAGAAGGATCTCCACATTAGGATAAACGGTGAAGGTGGGCAGAAGGGTATAGAAATTTGCAGTAAGAGCTCTGGTATTAGGCAGACCTGAGTTCAAATCTGACCCCTCTCTTTACTAGATGGGTGAACTGGGTTCAGTTATTTAATCTAATTGGGTCTCATTTTTCTTATCCATGAAATGAGGAGGAAATAGAATTGACCTCATAGAATACCTATGAGGGTTCTGAGTTAACATGTGTGAAATAGTTACACAAAGTCTGACACATACCAGACAACTAATAAATATTAGTCAATGTTAATACAAAGAAATGAAAAAAAAAATATGCAGGAAACAGGAAAAGAGACCAGATCTTTCAAACCTTGAAGTTAGGGGGAGGGGGAGTCTTTTTAATGACTGAAGGGGGTCATTTATGAAAATTAATGATAAATATTTTTAAAGATAGTGCTAATTTTATATAATGCGGCACTAATATGGGATATAGAAGTGTACGTATATTTTTTTAATTACTTCAATCATTGATGAATTCATAACAGTTTATTAGGGAATCTTAGAATATTTGGTCATCCATCTATAATCACTTGAAATTAAAGTTATAAAGGATAACCATGCCAAAAAGTAAAAACAGAAATTTCTAGATGTTACTGGCAAAGATATGATGTTGACTGCAGAGAATTACACATCCTAATGTGAAGGATTTGTATGTGAATATTGTATTAATTCGCGTGTGAATATGCTTCCTGCTCAAGTAGAGTATAACCTGTCGTTCTAAACTATAAACCCCTCTAAGAAAAATGTCTCTAATGGCAGTATCAGAGTTCTCGGCTTTGAGTAGGTACGGAATAAATACACTGTGCTTGTGAACGCACCCAACACCAAATTGATAACTTAGTTTATACAAATAAGAACATTAGGGGAGCAACATCCATAGGCGCAAAAATTCAAACACAAACATGCACACAGTCTCACTTGCTTCAAGTTTCCTTTAAAATACTTAGGTGAGGGATCTAAAGCATTGTCACATGTCACATTACTTAATGTGTATCTCTTAAACTAAAATTAGAAATGCCATTACTTCATGAATTATTTAGCCATATATTATTCAGTATGACTGGTGATACTATGAGAAAGTCTCTTAAAACTTTTGTAGAATAAATAAGGTCACTAAGCATTTACCAAGCGAATACTCACATTTGAATAATTTTATTATTATATATGATTGTTTTATGTGCGTATCATAGAATTATGTTCCTTAACTCAACTGAAAATTTTTAGTTTTATAACACTTTGTAAATGTAAATATCTGCAAAGTTTTAAGTATCAATCATTTGAGCATCTGTTTTTCTAATTTTTTGTTAGCTACTTAAGAATACAAACACTAACTCACCAGGCATTATGAACAATACATATGGAAACCATTTTGTAGTAACACATTAGAATCTCAGGGATAATGAATCATAATCCATTCACATCTCATATTCTAAACAGCCCCTGAAATAGTCTATGAATAAATATATTGCACCCAGAGGAAATGGATCATTACTTGAAGTGCATCCATTAATTTTACTACTTGTGTACAGTGCATAACAGACTGTTAGAATAATTTAAATTGTGCACCACCTTCCATGCAAGTACTTCAGGACTGCCACTTAAAGTGAAGTATTCCTCATCAAGTATATTCCTCATTAGCCATGAAGCCAGAGTAGAATAAATGCAAAACCTGTGTTTTTAGAGCTCTTGAATTAGAAGAATATTTGGAAAAAAACTTAGTCGCTAAGAAATAGTCTCCTATTTTTGTTACACATTAAGTGAGGGTCACTACAAGTCCATTTGGCATTCAACATAACAGCCTAAAATGTAAAAGAAATTTATTCAGGGTCCATGAAAATAAGGTCTGAATATTGTAGACTAAATTCTAGAGGTTTCTTTGACCACATTAACTTTTGTACAACTGCTATGTCATGTTTTTTTTTAAAATAATAGCTTTTAAAAATTAATGGGTTTATACAAAATTCACACCCCTAGTGAATATAATACATAAATTTACTAACATAGCTCTTTTTTCATTTTTTCTATTTCTAAACATTATTGAATTATAAGAAAAAAGTCAGATTCCCACTCATATTTGTTTTTGTGACCAATTTTCCACAACAGTGACCACTATAATCTCCCTTCACACACACACACACACACACACACACACACACACACACACACACGCGCGCGGAGAGTATCTTCTTTTGGAGATTAGAGTTAAAGAAAAATGTGCCTGTCAACTAACAACATTTATTGACTGTGAACTCTGTGTAGACGATTATCCCAAGTGTCACGTGCAGAAACAGGAGACATAAATCAAATTGCCCAGAACTGAGGAAACAGTAAGAGAAGAGGAAATGGGTGCAATTCTGGAAAGCTACTTATTCACAATGGAGGGACTGGACTACTGCAAATAGTACTATTTCCATGCCACATTGGTATACAGGCCGGTTGCAAAATCTCTTCCCATTAAAATATATAATTAGAAAAAGTTTTGCCACTGAAAATCCATCACAATGATGTGAAAAGAGGATCATGAAAGGTTTGGCTTTGAGGTGAGCCAAACTGACTATAATCCCTGCTCTTGTCCATCTGACTAAATTTTGTTGCCCAAATTCGAATGATATAATTCATGTGAAAGTACTTAATAAGCTATAAACCAAAATACTAAAAATATAGTTCCATAGTTAATATTATAGATAAGAGGAGCCCCTGTCTGTGTTATCAGTCTGTTATTTAATTACGATCCTTAGCAGACTTACTATTAGGTATCACCTTAAACACTATAATCTAACACTCAGAGGATGATGGTTTTGAGATGTTCTTTTAGTCTAACACACTAATAATTACTACTTTTATTCAAACATTTCCTTAATGACTGTCTTCAGGCTCTTAATTAACACAGAGAAAACTACAATTAGAAATTGAAAGGGAAGCACAATTTAATGTAGAAAAGCATCACCAACCCTATTTGACAATTACATTATAGTATCTCCTCTGGAAACTGTGGTGAAACCATTTTACAGCTTAAAGAAGGGGAAATTGAGCTATGTTTGTATATGTTTTCAAATGAATGTTTCAATATAACTTTTTGGTAATTTCAATATTAATAAAGGAAAACAATTGATCTAAACCAGATTTTTTTCTTATACCTGACTGATAAGGAAACAAATATTGATGTAAGAACACTATTTAAAAAAAAAAGGTTAAGAATGAAGTCTAATCCTAAATAGATAAAAACAAAGTAAGCTTGTGCTTAGGTATAAAAATCTTCTAGATTGTCCTGAAATCCCATAATCTCAATCATACGCTGAAAAGCTTTTGCTTTGAAGTAAGCAGATCAGTTAAAAAACTGTTCAAAAGAAAATCTTAGAAAGTCAGGATTCATTAACTAATAATCAACAGTATTGATATAGTAGCAAGACTCTTCACCATATTTAGTTGCTAAAATTTTCTAAAATTTTAATTAATTTATACCATTTTTGTGTTTAAATAAAGAAATATAAAAATAAACCTCAAAGAAGGCTATATTGTATCCTTTTTAAAAAATTAAGTAAAACTTTGAAAATTCCCCTACTCGGTATAACCCAGCTATAGGAAACACAATTAGATCACTAGGCAAGCAATCTAGTCTCTCACTTACTCTCATTAAAGTTCTAGAAAGTTAACAGTTTCTTGAGACTAAGACTATGATCCTAATATTATATATTGAGAGTACGCTTCATAAAGATTATATCTGTGAAAATTTTCTCCAATAAGAAGAGGTTCTCTCCACCATCCAACACTATCAAGCTACTCTCCATACTTATCCAATCAATTGAGGTTGACATAGGAACAGCAAATTCATTTAATGTTAGTTCAAAAAAATTACAGCTAAGAAATAGGTAAATCAGTTTAAAATTATACCAAAATTTCATGTCAGAATCTCAGACATGATTTTTTAGTTAACACTCTCTGTTAGAAGCACTGTGGCCTCTCTTTTTAGTCTATTATGATCATGAAGATCACTTATACTCTTCCAAAAGAACTGGGACATCCATAAAGAAAATATTCATGTACAGCTTTAAAGTATGCAAATAATGTATGCAACCGCCTTTTTTTGGTTAGAAAAATGTTCCAAATAAATAAGAATCTCTTACTGAATCTCTACACATTCTTCAAATATAAATCATTACTATGAAATTCACAATATAGTCAATATTAACTGTATTTTAATATTCTGCATACATTTTTTTACATTTGATAAACTATAGCTAAAATGAAAATTATCTTCAATTGATTCTAACGTCTATGCGACCCTGCAAAACTTAACATGTGTTAAAAGAAATAGTGTTTGCAGAACATACAACTGATTTTTAACAAAAGTTTGCAACATCAAATGAAGGTCACTTCTACATTGGCATCATGGTAATCTCTGCGCTTTTAACAATCTTAAGACCCCATCACACCCTCTGCTTCTCAGCACCTTTCTCAAATTCCTTCCAGAAATTGCCTTCAGGACTAATTTTGTTTTCTGCATTTCTTAAGTGGCTCTAAAAGTCCACTCTTTCAGTAGATATTTAGAAATGGCCAAAAGTGATTTGGAAATATGTCTGAGGTACCACTTTAGGTCAAAACTGATGTAAAATATAAAGATTGTATTAAGGAATTTTTTTGCACGTCTTGGAATTTCATTCTGAAGGAAAATTTAAAAGACGAGTTCCAAAATCATTCTAGATATTTTAAAAAATACTCTAATCTTATGGCAAATTATTTTAAGCAGAAAATTCAGTTTTCTATGTATGTACATATACATATAAAGTATAGTTTATAAAATACTTTCTTTAAAATATAATAGCTATACTTATGCTATTCTTCATATGTACTTTTACACTATGAATATATGTTAAACGTTATCACAGTAAAATAAAATTTATATATATTTGTATTTATTGCATAATAACATTGTACAAGAATGATTTGCCTTTATCTTAATTTTTGAGGACAAGATATGTGGGTAAAAGAAATAGACTTTATATGAGGTCCTAAATGAAGTACCATGATTCAGCTCTCATTTTCCTCTCTATAGACATAAGGACAAGAATGTATGTATTTTATATGGTTATGAGTTTTATTATAACTCCATAGCCCAAACTTGAGAAAGGAACTTCTGGGCTTGTAAATTTAGGAGCTTTACTGAGAGAACTGTTGGGAAACCTGGTTTAGAGAAACCTCAATTTGCCTTTCAGCTTCATGAGCCATACCAGTAAACTCCGGTTTTTGGCTCTATGCTAGGGGAGCTATCATAAATTAGGGTTTGGGGTCCATCTGAAATACACCTGGAGAGGCCCTCCAGGCACTTACTGTGTATCTGACTTAACTCACAATTTGCACAAACAATCACATAAAATAAGTACTATGGAATTTATTCTGTGAAAGACAAAAAAGAGGAACAAAAAGAGAAATTAGAATCTTTGAGTCTACTTTCTAGTAATTATGTAAATTATTTGATTGAATGGAGCAGCAAAGCTATGCTCTAGTTATAGCCCAAATTTGAGCCTAATCTCATATCAGTTAGACCATATCTTCATTGGCATAACAAATGAAAGCTTAAAATTTAATCAATACAGCCAACCAGAGGAATGTCTCAAATCACACCTCCACCCCTTACTGCTCTTTGCTTTCTACATAATTCAGCATTTTCCTTCAGAAGTATTATTTTCTGACCAAAATTACCAATACCATTATCTCCACTAGTGCCTTAATTTTGCTTTGCTAAACAGAATTTAATCAGTCAATTAATATTTATTAAGGACCTAATGTATGTCCTGACTTTTCTTTATGCCTCCAAAAGTTAGAGCTAAAAGGGTGATAACTTAGAAAATGATGTTATCACTAATCATATGATCATTTTTATCCTGTATGTAGTTTCAATTACCAAACAAAAACATTCCCTTCATTTCTAAATTTTAACTGCTCTTTGAATAATTCACTGTATGCTACTATTAGATGATCTGAGGTAAGGTATGCTTGATATTTGATAGTGAAATGAGACCATTTAAAGGTATGGATTTTATATCAGCTTATAAAAATGAAAAAGTGATAATATAGTTTCTAGAGAAATTATATAACAGCTACAAGAATATCTTTTAGATCATATAATTTTATTTAACATGAATATGTCATTATCAAACTTATCATTTAAACCACCCAGCAACATGCATCTGTACAGCAACCTTTTAGTATTTTGCATTGTCTATATATTCATTAACTTGTTAACCCAATCCTCAGCTGTCATATTTGCTTGTTTTTATTTTTAACCAAATACAGTCTTGGGGCTCATTAGCAGAAGAAAATGAATTGATTTCCTAGGAAGATCACTGAACTTCTTAATGCCAACATGGCAATTAAGGCAAAAAATAATTCATACACGGAATTTATGCCCCAGAATGCAGGCAGGTTCTGTAAAAAGCTGAGATGCACAACAAAAAACATTTGCTACATTTGGTTATAATATTCTTGTAAATATATCCTTTGAAAAATTAAAAAAATCTCATTTAGAAATAGCATTATCCCTGATTTTCATAAATTACTTGTATCTGGAAATGACCATAGTAGTATAACAATGACAATTTGAAAGAAGTTTGTTCACAGTTGATGTCAATAATATATTTTGTTCAGACAGCTTTTGAAGCACTGTTAGCAAAAATTCATTTCAATTCATTCTTAAAAAAGAAAAAAATGTTTTGCTAGTTTCTACTTTTACCTCAGTCAAAAAAAGCTGAAGTTAAAAAATATAGGGTCCCATTAGGAGACGTTTTTAAAATGAGTAAGAAAAATGAAAAGCAACATAGAAAATGCTAAATGTATTATTAGCAAACAGGTATGCTAATGAAATCTTCCACATAATTTTAGTCTGCTTGGAAAAATATATTGCAAGAATTATTTCAAGTCAGATTATAATCACTTTACATATATTAAACGATTGCTTGCATTTTCAATTATTTCTGCAAACCTTGTTTTCTTAAATTATTTGGACAAATGCTAGCATGATTTGCATTAAAATTGATTTCTCTGCTACAGATTGATAAAATATTCTACCACATCCCATGTTCTTCCATTGGACTCAAAGTTGAATTTCCTCTAATAATTAGGTTAGCATTAAGAAAGAATAATAAAAAGCTCACAAACTCACTTTAATTTAAATTTGCATTCAGGAAATGCTTGTCTGATATAATTCAGCTGATAAATATGAACCTATGTGTTTATCAAATCCCTAAGAAGATTATCTAAATCAACTCCGTGTAATTACCATTCACCATCTGTTCCACCAGGGCCTGAGCTGATCTGCTGGCATCTTGCAGTTTTCTGAACTTCTCGGCTTTTTCTCGCTCTATGGCCTGCAGCATGATAGCAAAGGTGAGTATTTCAATAAGGATTGTGAAGCTACACAGTAATTATAACCTCTACTTGCCCTTTCAAGCCTTAAGATATTTCACTCTGTCAGCTTATGTGAATCTAAAGATTTTTTCTCAAGTTTCTTGGCACCAGAAACATCAAAATGACAAGGAAAGCACAAGTCATTTTCATACTGAATTGCTACTGTTTTTAATAAGATTTCTACTCAACGTTTTTTCACATAGTAGTTTCTGATTCATTATAATGGAATACTGTCAAAAAAGAAAATAACCAACAAAGGCAAATCGTAACAAACAATGAAAGGATAAAGTGTCAGATAATTAAAATGCAATTTACCTTTTAAATATATACCTCCGAAATTATTCCTAAGAACATAAGTATATATTTTGCATTAAAAATCAAGTAGAAAATTCAGTAAGTATTTACAATGGGAAAAATATACTAGCATGAATAATTTAGAAAAAAAAAAAAAAACATTTATCCTTTTATCAGTGTGGCCCAGTGGTGTAGCTGTTAAGTTCACGTGCTCTGCTTTGGGGGCCCAGGATTTGCTGGTTCGGATCCTGGGCGCAGACCTACTCACCGCTCATCAAGCCATGCTGAGGTGGCGTCCCACATAGAAGAACTAGAAGGACGTACAACTAGGATGTACAACTATGTACTGGGACTTTGGTGAGAAAAAAGAAAAAAAAGAGGAAGATTGGCAACAGATGTTAGCTCAGGGCCAGTCTTCCTCAAAAAAAAATTATCTAAATGTAAAATTGTAGGTTAATTCTTCTCTCTAAAATCATCAAAGTACTCTCAGTTCAAGGAAAAATAGATTCAGTTTCAAAAAGCTCTCTAAATTCCTTTGTTCATTTCTCCTAACCAGAGTTAACTTTTGAACAACAAAAACACAAATATTTAAATTAACAAAAACTAGCATTTGATACTGTTGAGTTTAGCTAATAATGTCTTTACAGAAACATAAATTTTAAACATCATGCAGTAGAACTATATTACTATAGTCATTAAAAAGAGGTGGCTACAACAATATATATGTCCCAAAACATAACTACCCACAGAAAAAGCAAGCTATAATGCATTTAACATATACTAAAAGCAATACTTCTGTGACTAAATAATAGCATTATCCAAAGATTTCACTTGAGTTTGTGAAGGAGGCTATTCTACATCAGACTATTTTGCAAAACTTTATTTAGATCTATAGGCATTTAAATGAATATTTCAAAGTGTAATATTGGAGTATGGGGGGAGGCATGTAATAGATACATGCATATTTTGCAGAGCATTGTTCAGTAGAACTTTCTGTAAGGATGGAAATATTCTGTATCTGCACTGTACAATATAGTAGCCACTAGCCACATGTGGATATTGAGCACTTGAAACGTAGCAAGCATGATTGAGGAAATTAATTTTTAATTTAATTTATTTAAATTTAAATAGCCACGTGTCAAGCATCAATTGTAATTGTACAGTACAGAGCTAGCATCTTTCCTCTGAAAGCAAATAGTAAAAGACAGATGACACGGGGCTGGCCCGGTGGCGTAGCAGTTAAGTGCGTGCGCTCCGCTGCAGCGGCCGGGGGCTCGCAGGTTCTGATCCTGGGCACACACGGACGCACCGCTTGTCAAGCCATGCTATGGCGGCGTCCCATATAAAGTAGAGGAAGATGGGCTCGGATGTTAGCCCAGGGCCAGTCTTCCTCAGCAAAAAGAGGAGCATTGGCATCGGATGTTAGCTCAGGGCTAATCTTCCTCACAGAAAAAAATAAAAAAAGACAGACAGCTATAGATATGTAGACATAAATATAGATATAAAAAATATGGCAACATCAGTAATATTTTCAGAGAAATAAGTAATCATCTAGACTATTTCCTAAGCACACCAAATGATAGGAATGCTGACAAAATAATCCATATATTTTTAAAGATTTGAGAAGATTCTCCAGTTTAAAGAATGGACACGATTAGAGGTTTTTTAAATTTATTTAAAAAAGAATTTCATGAACTAGGATTATTAGATTCAAGGTCAAGAGTGAAAAATGCTAAAAGAGCCTATAGACAATAGAATATATTCAATCAGGAAAAATTATAATACACAAAATACTATTTAAAATTTAGCAGAGTAAATGAAGAGTGAAATAAAACAGTATAAAATAATAGTCTTTTTTTTTAAGTACTGATAGCTTAGCTGGAAAATATACATTTTACATTATGCTGCCAAGGGCAGCAAATGAAAACTCAGGTTCATTTCATCAGTGGGGAAACTCCAAAGGTAACAGACACATTTTAATATCTTGGATTCTACTTGAAAATTTCAAAGAACACAGATTGTGGTGTTTGGGGATTTATCCTCCCAGGACCCAATTAGCAGGTGAAACTTCTGGGTTATCTTGAAAGTCAGTTTCACAAAGACATTACTGAATTGTTTACTAAAGCCTGTGGACAGCCATGGAAGGTTCTAACTTGCTAGTTGAACTGAAAAGTCCATGACAATAAAGTAGCAACATCTTGTTAAAGGTAAGAACCTAGACAAAGCTCTCAAATTCATATTTTCTCAACTCTCAACTTTTGTCTTCTCAATTCTCTGTCCTTAGCAGCTTAAATTTGTTCTCTATTAAAAGGTAAATGCTATTTGTAAAGGACTCTGAGCACTTTAGAAGAGAAAAAATAAAAAACACATTCTAAGTAAATATATAATATTCACAACTATCAAGAGCTACAGCAGGATTTGGGGTGCCCAAAATTTGAACTGCATCGGCAAAAAAATAAAATAAAAATAAAAGAGACAGAGATAAAACAAATATTTATACCACAACAAAACAACAATAAAATCAATGACAGTAACTCCTGTTCTTTGAGTTAAAGAGTTTTAGATTTATCCTTTTCTATCAGAGTAGTTTCTATTTTATCTACATTGAGTTTTTGCTATTTTTTAAAATGGAATTATATGAAGAAATCAGAACATCATGTTGTCTTCATAAATGATGAAAAGAAATTATCAATGGCCTTCTAAGTGTCATGATCATAATCTCTTTATTCTAAGAATTTAATGGAATAATCGATTAGTATTACTAACAGAGAGACAAACTCATAATTGCATATCTCAGGGGTAATATTTAAAATTAAATATCTTGTTTGGTTAACTAAATTATTCCAGTAATTCTAATATAAATAGGAACAATAACAACCACCACCACTACCAAACAATAACCTACGAAGTAGTTACTATTACTCCCCCAATTTGATAGAGGAAGAAAGTGAGCCATAGAGAGGTTTGTGGATAAAACAGTGGCATAACCATGATAAAAATGGAGTCCTTATACTGTCTACCAAATTACAGTTTATTTACCTTATTTCATATACATGTCTTAATAATTCTGTGAGATAGAAGGAGCCAGTATTATTTTATCCTATTTTATATAAGATAAAACTGAGCACCAATAAGATTAAGTCATATCCAAGATCACTGACGTAGAAAGTTCTAGATGCAATATTATAACACTGATCGTCTATATGTAAGTTCAGCTCTCTATCAAACATACTCTGCTGCTTCTAGGGGTATTTCAATGGAAATTAATTAAACAGATTTGAACATATCTGACTACAACTCACAGCAAAGGTGACCTGATAGTCTGGATATAGTCAAGGATGATATTCAAAATATTTAACCCTTAATGTAGCATGGGCACCAAGATATCAGAAGGAATGCCTGGTCACTTAGAATGGACACCGACAGTCTATAGGCTGATTGGCAACTCTGTGTACAGATCAATTACTGTACCTCATTGCTAGATTATATTACACGCAAACTGAGGAACTAGTGCATAAACAGAGAATAGGCCCAAGAAAGAAGCAGTTAATGGCCTCCACGTATTAGTCAATGTTTACATGATATATGGATTCTGTTAAGTAACATCACTTTAAAGAGAAATATTGAAAAATAAAGAGAAATATTGGCACAAATGCGTCTTGAGGAGTGTGAACAAGACAGGGAACAGTCCAGAAAATATTTCCTTTCAGATACAGCTATAGCTGGTTGATTAAAAATGAGAAAATTTAGGGTAGCAAAGAGACAGTAAAGAAGGTAATGACAAGAAAAGTTTTGGAGTCATTCTGTTCTCAGTTGGTTTGAATTCTGTCTCCACTGCTTACCAGCTGTTTGACATTTGGGAAGTGTTTGAACCTTTCTGAACCTCAATATTTTCTATGTAAAGTAACAATAAAGACACCTACCCTCTAGGGATTCTGAGGAGATTAAAGGAGGCTCTTCATATAATTTATTGCCCAAATTGGGACAAGTTTTATAGTAAAATGGGAAGCTAGAAATAATTAAGCTGATAAATGGAATGACATAAACTGAGAACGTCCCAGACACACTGGCAGATGTGGCCATTCTAACGAAAGGTGATCTCAATAATCTTAAAAACAAGTTTAGGAAAAATTTTTGGCACAAGAGTTAATTAGAGCACCCTGCTCACAGACGTGTGTGACAAGCGTCCAAATAACCACATACAAAAAGTGTTAAAGAAGCTGACTAAATATAAATATCACTGAAACCCCCTTGTTTCATGGATCTGGCCACACATGCATTTGTTCTCAAATGAAACATATGAACTTTTGCTTTAAAATAGGTAGGATTAGTAGTTTCTAATGCTTCTACTTTTTCTCATTTTCTCAAAGAAATATATGTAAAACACAAAGAAAAAGTAAAATAAATATCACACAACAACCAAAAACAAAGTCTGGAGAGAAATATTGTTCTGGAAAAGGGAGGGCATACCCCTTACTTTAAAAAATTGTGTGCCACCAAGGAGAAAACTTGGTCTTCCACAGGTCCAGCTTGCAAAGTAAAAACTGGCCCCATTAAAAAAAAGAGGAAAAAACCGGCCCTTATACCTATTCCCTAGCTCAGTTCCATCAAAAATGCTGCTACCACTGTCACCATTAGCCTCCAAGCTACTACATTCAATGGCTAATTCTCAGTCCTCAGGTTACTTATCACCATAATTTGATTCAGAGGATACATAGTCTTGGAAATATTTCTTAATTTGGCTTCCTAGACTACAAGTACACAGAGTTTTCCTCCTACCTCAAGGGCTGCCTTTACTCAGTCTCCTTTGCTGATTCCTCTTCATCTCCCAGACCTCTAAATTTAGCATGTCCTAGAGCTCGATCTATGTTTCCATTTGTTCAGACCAAAAGCTTAGAATCCTTCCTGACTCTTCTCTTTCTCTCAAACCCCACATTCAATCCATCCGAAAATTCTGTTGACTCTAACCTCAAAACACATCCAGGAAGCGATGTTATTACTGTGCTCACTACTACCACACTAGTGAAAAGATCCCATCATCTCTCCAGGGTCTGGATGTTTCAAAATAGCCTACTAAATGGTATTTATACTTCTAACTTTGCTCCCTGATGATACATTCTCAACACAGCAGACAGAGGTAGCCAGTCACAATCGAGTTCTGCACAGTCTCTAATAGCTTCCCTTCTCACTCAGTAAAAGCCCAAGTCCTAACCATTGCCCCCCCCCGACCTTAAATTCTCTGACCTCTTCTCCTGTGACTAAACACCTTGATTATTCAGCTCCAGCCACACTTCTTTTTGTTGTTCTCTGACACTCTAGGCATGCTCCTGCCTCAGGGCTGTGCATTTACTCTTTCCTCTGCTTGAGATGCTCCTACCTCTGGTATCTGTAAATTCCTCACTGCCTTTAGATCTTTACTTAAATGTCACTTTCTCAGCGAGGCCTTCTATTGCCACTCTACCTACACATACACACACACACACACACCTCCTAGCCCTCATTCCTTCTTTATTTTTGTCTCGGCATTTATCACTAACATTCTATATGTTTTAGATATTAATCTTGCTTAATTTCCATCTCCCCCACAGAAATATAAACTGTATACAGTCAAATATACCTATATATTTCCTTCTTCACACCAGTGCCTAGAAGAGTGCCTGGTACATAGCAGATGCATAATAAAGTGAGGTCTATTGTAGCATAGGCCTCCAGGTACAATATTATAGCCCATCCCAACCCACCCACAGTTAAAATGCTCTATGAAAGTATAAATGCATACAGGCATACCTTGTTACATTGCACTTCTCTTTATCCCACTTTGTATACATACACATACATGATATTTTTAATCTCAAAAGTATATTTTATAATAGAACAGTTTTCAAATTATTTTTTCTGAACTTATAGATTATTAAATATTCAATATATGATCATATGTTTAGAAGCTACTTCTCAGATCTAAAGTATCTAGTACACATCATTTCAAGTAAAGAATATAGAAACTAAAAAAAGGCATCAGTGAACCATTCCATAAGGAATGTAGTCTTAATTTTAAAATATATTATGGGCTCATAAAAATCTTAGAGATCATACAGAAATTATGAATTCTAAAATGTATAATTTTGAGTGCAAAATAAAAGGCAATTGAGTTGTATAATAATATAAAAAAGAAACATAATTAAAATAACTTTTATACAAAGTATACAGAAAAGGGAAGTTTACTAATTCTTTAACAAGTTGATTAAAAGCACTCTATGACCTCTTGTCTTCCTCCTTTATCGGCATCTCTTAAAAGCCTTCTCCTTTCCTGACATCTTCTCTAATTAATATGAAAGTAAGTTCCAGATTCCCCAGAGTCCTACTCTGACTTTAGAAGCAATTAATTTTCTATTCACTTAACATTCTATAATGAAGTTTTGCCCTTTGACAGAAAAAGTAATTTATTCACTCAAATGTTTATTCAGAAGTTGTTATATCCTTCATATTGGAAGCACAGCATGTCTTAAAACACGCCTGCAGAACTCCAAAAATCACTTATTCATATAGTCAAACATTAATTGTATTAGATACTAGGTGCTATATTAGGCACTGGGATACTACAATCAAACTAAGCCAAATCAAAACAAACAAAAAACAAAACCAAAACAAATTAACTTCCAGTCCCTTAGTTCTAGAAACCAACAATCTAATCAATGTAACAATGGCTGGAAATCAGTTGGGATAAGTAAACAGGAAATAGATCATGGTAGTCTTCATGAAGGCAACATGGAGACACTGACTTTGTCAATGCCTTCCAGCCAAAGGCCACCAGGAACACACCTGTAGATTAACAATGTTAGGTTGATTTATTTGTTGCAACAAAAGAGATGGCATGCAATAGGGAACTATGGGGGTATGTCTCTAAGAGGATGTTAGAAAGAGTTTATAGGATTTGGGCTAGTGGAAGGTGATGGGGGTGGTCAAGGAAGCAGGGCTTTTCCTTTAATTGGATGGCATAAGGAAGTGGGGGTAATTCTATGATTGAGTATCTTAAAATTTTTTATTTAGATGGCATGATGAATACAGAGAGTCTAAAGCTATGATTAGTAAAGAAGCATAATCTGTCATATTAGTGAATATGGGGATATTTGGTCATTTTGGGTGGTTTGGACAATGTTACTATTTTTGTCTGTATTGAGACATGATTACAAAGTGGTCATATTTTTGTCTTGATCCATCATGAGATCATGAAGTGGCCTTGTCTGATGCTGGCATTCTGAGCTATTGTTCATAATCAACAGGAGAACATCACAGGCTGGCTGAGAACACTAGCACAGCATCTAGCAACTCCAACGCCTAATTGAAGTGCCAAGTCAGCTCCTGGATATCAGTGGCTGCTTTTTTCTTTCTTGAATGAATATAAACAGAGGCATAACTGGATAATATGTACATTTTAATAAGTTCACACTGGCAGAAGTGACGTGACAACTTCTAAAGCAGTACAACATTAGTTGCAGGGAAGACCAACTAGGGATTGTCATCTTAAACAGAAGTAAGCCATGATATTAGCTTTAATCAGAGTTGTGGTGACGGGAATAGAGAGAACTGGACAGTCTCAAGGGCTGTTAAGGGAATGAGATTAATTGTACTTGTCAAAGCTTGGACTTGCAAATGGTAGAGAAAAATCTAGATGACCCAGTTAGCTTTTAGGTTTCTGAACTAGGCTATCAGAAGAGGAAAAGGAAAGAGAAAGAATAAAGGAAGTTTGGGAGATAACAAGAGATTTCGTCAGTGTGTGAACATCATAGAGTGTACTTACACAAACCTAGATAGTATACCCTACTACACACCTAGGCTATATGGTACTAATCGTATGGGACCACTGTTGTATATGAGGTCCATTGTTGACCAAAACATCATTATGTAGCGCATGACTGTAGATATATCAGCCTAGGCTGTAAGGGAGAGACTTGAGCTAAAGATACATATTTGGGGGTCATTAGAAAATAGATGCTATTTGAATGGGAAGGAATGAGGATAATCCAGAGATGCAAGAACTGTGTATTATATCAATATTAAAAGAAAAATGAGATGGAACAAATGGCAAAAAATGTAAAAAAGGTAACTAGTAGATAGTGTTACCCCATAAACCAAGGGAGGAAAGAATTTCATGGAGGGTAAAGAGGTTAATAGGGTCTAGTCCTGCAGAGAAGTTGAGTAAAATAAGGCACAAAAATTAATATGTGTGTTTATAGGAAAGAAAGGTTGTCTCAAAGATGGAAAACCAGTCTGTTTAAAGGCTGATGCTAAAGACCCAGAAATAGGGAGAGATTGAAGATACGGATGTGTGGCTGAATGGAAGCAGGTTCCTTGGGACATAGATAGTAAAGATATTGAGAACACACACAGAGAGATTAGCCTTAACTAGTTAAAGCATAGTGTCTTCCACCAAAGCAGAGCGAACGAGACTATGAACACAAATATGCATAATTTGTAGATATTATTTTAAAGTAAGAGGGAAAGTCATCTACCATAAATGGTGGAGAAAAGTTTAGGAGACCCCAAAAAATTGAAATAATTGTTGAGAGAAATTGAGGAGAAATTTTACTAGGGATGCATGGAAAGCTTATGAAGAAATACTGATGAATCTGTTAAAGTGTAGCATTTCAGAAATGGAGCAATGCCTGGCAATGAAACATCTACAGTATAGTTACGCAAGTAGGTAGCTGAATTGAGGCGACTGGGGAAACTGAAGCTTTTGGAGACGGCAGGATAGCCCACGTGGGCTGAGATTATTAAGGATGAAGGCACAACTTGGGTGGAGAAAACTGTGAACCTGGTGCCAAAGGCTTCAATGAGAAAATAATATAACAAAATGGTAAACGATAGATGGCCACTTGGCATGAAACACAGGAGAAGAGATGTTTTTACATGGAGAGCAGTACCTTTGGAATTGGCCCTGAGAAGTAAGGAAATTAGAAATTCTAAATGAGTGGGGGTGTGAAAGAGACACTAGTCTTAGTGGTGTTTTTGAGGGTAAAAGTGGTTTCCACATATGAACAGAATGAGTATACAGGACAGAAAGTTTGCCTTGGAAGAAGTGCTTCAGAGTGCAGAGTAAGAGAGCAGGGGAAGGCACAAGGAAGAGAAAGTGAGGCAAAGGAAAGAGTGCAGAAGAGCTGAAGATACATATAAAGGACAGATGAATAGAGGTACCTATGTTATGGATGGTAAACAAAGAGATAAGGGAAATGTAGAATTAATGGGTTTGAAGATTTCCAGCTAGATTTGGTTAAAAGCTGATTTGGTATGGGTATAAGTAAGCATAGGGTCCTAGAAAGAGCCCAAAGCCTATTGATCCTAACAGCTGGTAGGAAGGCTTTCAAGAGAACATTGTACAGGTCCCAGATTCTCAGACATCTTATCATATCACCTTGTGGTCAGACGAGGTGGTTTTGTTGCGTTAATTACTAACTTACACTACCATGTGCTCAATTCAAGAAGTTGAGTGGCTAGACTTGTTATTCAGCTTGAAATTCTTAACTGTGGTGACAAAAGAATGAGTGAAGGAACATCTAGGAGTCTGATAAAGTCCCAGATTGTGTATTAGAGTATTGATTCTCAAACCTTTAGGTACATACGAATCACATGTGAATCTTGTTTAAATGCAAATTATGATTCATTAGGTCTGAAATCCTACATTTCTAACAAGCTCACGGATGATGCCAATACTGGTTGTCCAGGGACCACAATTTGAGTAGAACTGTCCCCTAGAACTCAACTTTTAAGTGCATTATGTTAATTGTGTGTATAAAACACATGGTTAATAGAGCAGGAAACATTATGTTAGGTTTAAAAGTATGTAAAACTGAACTGATAATGTCCTAGGATATACTAATCGGCTGAAAGCACTTGAAAGTAATGAATGAAGGAATCAAGTGAGAGAAAAAAAAAGAAGGGTAACATTTATCCACTTTTAATGGATGCCTAAAAATGAATTAATACTACTCAAGTTCACGAGACAGGCCTCCCATGTGTTCAAAATAACCTACATAAAGTGGCAGGTGAAGAAGTAAGAAAATTAATGTATGCCTAAAATGCATATCCATAATCATTACTATGTATTTCTCTCAAGGATTTTTAAATACATATATATTATATTTAGTCTGAAGGAAATGTCTAGGTAAATCATTTCATGTCCTATTTTAGTAGGCAATTAAGAATGATGTTGTTATTTCAGAAAATGAGAGTAGAAGTTGATAAAAGTGACTCAGGAGGCATCAGAAAACCACTCATACAATATTGTACATTTTTTTTAGCACTTTCAGTCTGTCATTGCTGACTCTATTGATTAAATGCAAACTGCTTCTAGGTAACCATATGATAACAGGAAATTTTTGAATTTCTATTCCTGAAATGCTGGACTCAATTTTCCTGCTTGATCAAAGCTATTTTAAGATACAGAAATAGGATAACAAACAGATAAGTAGATTGTTCAGAAAGTTAAAAAAAAATTAAATTAGCTAATAAAATGTCTGCCCAAGGTGATTCATACTTTCAGTGGTTGAGTATGTCACATGACCTTCGAAACGTATTTAGACTCCATCTTCTCCAAGTAATTTTCCACTCATAGAATTTCCCTCAAAAATCATAAAGAATATAGCTTCAAATAATTGTACTCTGAAATAAGACATTTTGCCAATTTTTTACTATGTTATATATTATTCTTCAGTTTAAATTTTAAAATGAAAACATTACCAATATAATCATAGTTTCCATTTCTTGAAACTATTCATAATAGTCTATTATTATGCTGATGACAGAATATTGTATAAAGCTAATAATAAATTTAAAATAAATTTACAATTTATAGTTAACTCTGAGAAATGTTGACGAAATTCTCCCTCCTCTTCAGCAGCCCCAAAATAGATTATTGTCTCCTAGAATACCTTTTTTTGTTCTCTAAAAGTTCCAACCCCACAGCAAGTAGCAGTTTGTATCTGAGGCAGTGTTGTATTTGTAAAAATCTAATAGATTTTGTAATTCATGAAATTGAATGCTTGAAAGATAAAGCAGAGTTAATCCACACACTTGACCTTCCTATGCTAAAAGTATTTAATATTCGTATTTATTTCTTTAGCCTGTCTGCTACAGGGTAGTTACTCCGTCAGAAATTCTCTCACAAACTATTGCCAATTATATACCAAAAACTGTTGTTTTATAATTGTTGAGCTTGAAAAATTACCGCCTTGACAATGTCCCTGAAGACGAAGTAGCGCTTATTAAATTAATAAAAATCCCTATTGAGAAAGACAAAACCATAATGTCTCAATAGGGAATAAAAACAGTGAACTATCTCTTAGAAATATTGAAAAAGGCTGGATATCTTTTAGTTATGGTCATGTAATACATACATATCTGGAAAATGCAAATCTGTTCTAACTTATCACAAGTATTAATGACTATAAAGAATAACTTTTTGATGATAGCGAGAGTATAAACAGGGTCTTAAGTATAGTATTTCTAAGGATCTATTCTATTCTACTCGGCAAGCTTGCTAACTCCCAGCCTTGAGGTGACAGGACAATATATGAAAAGAAACCAAGATGAGTTTATGGTATAAAATTGTTAACGTACAGATAAACAATACAAAAGTTAAAGAAGGTTTATGAAAAGCATTTCCAGTCAGTCACATCAGAACCAGGAAAGATTTTTCTAGGCTAAACTTTGATTCTGCTTGATAGCTAAAATATATTTTAAAGATATAATTAAAAGCATTATATCATATTGCTTTAAATTTTTCAACTCAAATAGAAACAGAGTACAAAGCATAGAGTTTACAAGCAGCAAAACTCAGGAAAATATATAGAAATTAATGCGTAACTTACATTGACTTTTTCTTTAAGGTCTGAGAAGTTGCCTTCCTTCCGAAAGATTGCAAATTCAGGACTCTGCAACACAGCTTCTGAACGAGTAATCCAACTGTGAAGTTCAGTTATATCGACATCCAACCTAAGACAGGAAAGAATAAGGGTCGTTATTTCTTGATTATCTCTTTCTTCTATATGAAAAAAAGAGCAATCTACCCACATTTATCACTCTCCTCCTAATTTGCAACTCCTGCCTGATGCCCCTATTACTGTTAATAGCCCTACTATTTCCCTAGTCAGGTAGGCACAAAGTTTGGAGGCAGCTTTGATCTAGTCTCTTTTGAGCATGGAGGTCATTTTATTCATCTCAATGCAGCAATCACCTCTACGGTATCACCTATAAGCTATTACTCAGCCTCTGCTTGAATGTTTGCACGGGTTGAAAATTACTATCTCCCAAGATAACCCTCTTTCTTTTCGGAAAGTATTTACAACAAGCAAAAACTCCTGTTGGTGGCTCCCATTGAACCATACCTCTGATATTCATGCCCTTGTGTAGTCTCCAACCATACTGACTCTGGATTTGGCCATATGCCCTGCTTGTCAAATGGGATATCAAGTTGAATGCAAGCAGAGGCTTGATAAGTTCTGGCACCTTGGATCTTGTCCTCTTAAAATATACACTCTGAGAATGCAACTGTTATCTAAGAATTCCAGCGACCCTTTAAGGAAGCTCAATCTAGCCAGGTAGAGAGACCACGTGGAAGAGCTTGAGTCACCAGGCATGTGAATAAATTCTTCTTTGACCTTCTGACCCATCTGAAACACCAGCTGAATACAACCAAATGAGTGCTCCAGCTGACACCACTTAGAGCCACAGAACTACTCAAAGCGCCCTGCCCACACTGCAGAATTGTGAGGAATGATAAATAACTGCTGTTTTAAGCCACTAAATTTGGGGGTGGGTTGTTATGTTGCAATAGATATCTCATCATCTACTCTGTTATTCTCAAACACTTTTATTTCAGAGAACTATGGAGCTAATGGGAATTAACTGTTCACTCTGATCAGGTGATTCAGGTCTAGTTAAAACAGATATTTTAGAGGCGTCGTGGATGGGTTGCAAGGGTGGAGGATGTCTATGAATCACTTGAAATTCTAGGAAAAATTCTGAATGTGTGTCCATTGTTCTTGAGAAAGATCCTCTAGATTTTATCAGCATCTGTAAAGAATCTATGGCAAGGGAATTTAGAGATCATCTAATCCAACAGTTTATTAAACAAAACAAAATAAAAAGGCAAACAAACAAATGCAAGTCCCCAGAAAAATAAATGATTGACTCAATTTTCATAGGAAATTTGTGGAGAACAAAAGTGCAAATACAAAATTTAAGACATTAAGTAACGCACTTTAATCACCATGCTATATCTTCTTTTCCAATACAACCCTCAAATAGTTGAAATCAGCTCTTTAAATCCACTAGAAGATATCTGATGGTAGGCTACCCTACTCCTAGTTACTTCAATGGATATTCCGTGGTTTGTCAGTATCTTACTTTCCTTAAACTTTGGCTCCTAAAGGAGCATATCAGTAGCGTTTAGTATAATCAAGAAAGAATAGACAATTCTTTTCTTGGTTGACAATACTTTCATTGATGCAGCTTATGAGTTCAATCAATGTTTTGATTTCCATATTAGACTTTCAACTCATATTGAAGTTAATCTGAGCTAAAACTTGTAGGAAATTTCACATAAACTATCATTAAGCCAGCTCTCCACTATCACAAACTTAGGAACTGATTTCCTGAACTCAAATTTCAGAGCTTTAAATCACATAAACCTGTTAAAATTTTTCATGTTAGTTGCAGGCTATTGCTTTAAAATTATACTAATAGAGAGCTTCACAGAATATGAAACACTTTCAAAATCATATTCTCTATTTTGCATTCCTACAAACACCTGTGGTAAGGTATTATCAATCTCTCTGCTCATATAAAGAGACGGAGGCTCAGAGAAATTGAGTTAATTGATCTCAGACTGTTAGTACCATAGGGAAGAAACTTAATTCATCTTGTTTACCATTATATCCTTCACTGCAAAGAGGGCCTGGTTCATAGTAATAAATATTTACTGAGTAAAGGCTACCCAACTAGAAACTGAAGAAATAGAGTTCTGAACGCAGAGATTTTTGACTCCAAACCCCATGTCATTGAACGTCAATACTTTCATTTGCATATGGACTGTAAATATTTATGGATTTTTATTTTATCATACATGGCAATTGTTATTTTTCCTACATTTCTCCCGTAAGTTTAATTATTGGGTTTCCTATTTCTTTATTCGAAATGTTGATTTTAAAATAGTCTTGTTGCATGCTTCTAAAAGTCTCTCTTTCCCTCTCTCTCATTGATGTTAACTCATTAAATCAAGTGTTTGACTATGGACTTTTAGCCAGCTACCAAATCCAGTGCATGTTTTCCATCCGAATGTCTTGAGAAAGGCATTTTTGTTTTTCCTTTGGTACAATATAAAAACCCTGTGTCTCTACACCTGCGGGCATTCACTTGCCGGTACATAGGGCAGACCAGTAGTGCTGAGATGTTAATACCTCAGGAGTGGCCCTTAACTAGTGAGAGCTGGGAGTTGGTGGATAAATATCCCAACTCCCTTGCCCTTCAGTGCAACCATCGTGAAGGATGTTACGCACAGTGCTTCAGAGTGTTCCCAGAAGGATTGAGCCCCAGTTGCCTCTAGCAATAACCTGCTCACATATCATCCTTTATTGGCTGCCTTCTTTTCCTAATCTCACTTCCCCACTTGGTTTCCTGGGATCACTTCCTAAATAAATCACTTGCACCTAAATCTTTGTCTTCAGTTCCACTCTGGAGGGAACCCAAACTAAGGCAATGATCAACAGCCTCAAATAAACTTAGCATCCTGCCATATTAGTTTTTTCAACTTGAGCTCTGACTCTCCACAGGAACTATTTTAAACTTTTTCCAAAGCTCTCAATGCTCCGACCCATCCTCTTTCTCCAGCTATCAACGGATGATGTCGCTTTCTACTTTACAGAGAAAACTGCATTATCAGACTAGAATTTCTTTCACTTCCTATGTCCAAATATTCAATCTTACCTGCAAGTGCCCTTCTCATTCCCTTCTCTTACATTTGAGCGAGTTTCCCTTCTTTTACCTAAAGTCACTCCCTCTCGCTGCCTTTTGTACTGCATTCTCATACTTCTTCTCAGGCATCTGAGTCTATTAATTTTTTGTTATTTACCTACTGTAAATTCAGTCCCTCCCTCTCAAGTGAATTCTTCATACGGAAATTTAAATACATTTTCTTGACTCCCGTGTTTGTTAAATCAGCTCTCTCTTGACCCCCATATTCCACTCCGGCCATTCTCTTATCTTCTACAAAGGCAAATGTTTTGCAAGAGTTGTCCAGTTTACTGTCAGTTCCCTACCTCCTATTCACTCTTTAATCCACTGAATACTGTTTCTCAACAAAAACACTACTTAATAAAAGAATCATGTCACTAAAGCCAATGGAGAGTTTCACTTTCTTGCTACTTAGCAACACTTAACACTGTTGATCATACTCTCTCTCTTAGAAATTCTCCTTCTTTTGCTTCCATAATGCCACTCTATTCTATTTTGTCTTCTATTTCTATGACCACTGGTAATTTTTTCTTTGCAGGCTTATTCTCCCCCACCCTCTCACTACATACTGGAGTTCATCAAGGCCCAGTTCGTTATCAATAATCTTCTATCCTACTATATTTTTCTCTCTCACTAGCAATCTTATCCATACTCATGACCTCAGTTGCAATCTATATATCAATGACTCTGATATACATATCTGTAATTCAAGCATTTCATCTGAGCTCCACAGCTACATAACCATCTGCCTACTGGCTGTCTCCACTTGCATACTGTAAAAGCTCTTTCAAAAAAGATGCCAAGACTTAATGTTTGATTTTCTCCTCCAAACTGGTACCCTCCCAGTGTTCCTCAGATCTGTGAATGGCATCACCATCTATCATCTTTGATACCTTACTCTCCCTTCCATTCCATATTTAATCTATTCCAAAGTCTAATCCATCAAACATTCTATTTATTCTGAATCTGTCTGTTTTCATGGTCTCCACAGCTGGCATCCTCATTCATCTTGCCATTAAATGTGACCAAAACTACTTCAATGGCCTCTCAACAGGCTCTGGACAACCATTCTGGAACCCTCCCATCTAGTCCATGTACTACTGGCAAAAGGATAACTTCCTAAATCATGTCTGATTATGTTACCTTAATTCATAAAACCACTCAGACTTTCCATTTTTCTTAGGATAAAGACTAAAATTTCAATATGGTCCTGTGTGATCTGGCCTTGGCAGACCTCTTAAGCCTATACTCTACTTTGTCCCTTATTTGAGCCCTTCTTCTAGAAACAAATCTCACTGCAAGTTTCTCAGGGAGCCCACAGCCATACTTAAATTTTGTCCCTCCTCCAATGAAGTGAAATCCTTCATTGACTCTTATCCACCTATCCATTAGAAGATTTCTATTTTGAAAACTTGGCTTCTTGGTATAATCCACCTTGGCCACTTTGGTCGAATATGTCCCTTTTCCTTTAAATTGGGCTGACCCAATTACATATCAAGAACTCTCTGACTCATAAAGGTAAGATGTGAATATCCCCCAGTCAGTGTCAAATTCTCCTTTAGACTCGGTCTCTTTGGTCTCACACCCTTTTGATTTCAGACTATCTCTAGGAAAGATTGCTTACCTCCACCTACAGGTCTATGAAACTAAAACTTGACTCAAGGTACTAGGCTGGCATCACAGCTGGGAGAGATCTGCTAAAGCCTATGTTGGAGAAAGTTTTCTACCAGGCCAGGAATTTACACTGGTCTTGTTTGCACACATGTTATAATTATCCCTTATCACCACCTCCAATCCATTGCAAAAATAAAGAAAGAAAAAGAAACAAAGGCTATTCATTCAATTTGAAAGTAAATTTTCATTCAGAAAAAAAACCTTATAATGCTTATAGACATTTATCTTTCTGAAAAATATGAAACTGTATGTTTCCTTTGAAAACAGTCAAATATTTCCCTTCATTTCTGCCACAAAATGTATACTAAGTGCCTACTATATGCCGGACATAGTGTTAAACTCCATAGATAACAGAGATGGAAAATGTATCCAACCACATTATCAAGGAGTTTGGTTTAGTGAAGCATCCATTTGACAAAATAAAATGCTTTAGACATTGAACTGTGGCTCAGCTCACACTGTGCCTTTTTTTTTTGACAATCAAAAAACAACTTTTCAATGAATGAGGATTAAATCAGCTTCTGGACTAGAGGCTCTGCCAAGTAAATTGGTTATCTCCACACAATGAAGGCTTTATGGAGTCAACACCATGGTAACCGTCTGCTTGCTGCTCAGTCTGTGAAGATTTTAAGGGAAGCCTGGGCACCAGTTGGCATGTAGTTCTAATAATTCAGATCAATTCAGGCAACAGGATATGAAATTCCACAGAGAGGTCTTTCCTCATTTAATTTTTTTATTTGTCTGATTTTATAAATTTGGGAAGAGATTGCACGAGGTGCTTGAACTTCCCTTTTACATAAGGATCTTTTGGAGAGTGATTATACTCCTTTTCTGATTTACAGATTTTTTTAAAGGAATTTCAAATTTGTCTAGGGCAGTTGTGAGTGGAGCGCTTTGCCTAGGAAAAATATCTATTCATAGGCATATAGGTTAATATGTTACACTTCCTTTCTGAAATGGAAGGAAGAAAAACATCAATGAGTTTGTACTATTCCCAGCTGTTGGATTTTCTTTTTCTTTTCTTTCATCATTGTGACATCTTGATTCCTTTGGAAACAGGTAGAGCCTAAACCGAATTCTTACATGATTTAAGTTCTGAGCTATTCCTTACCTAATCTCTTTTACATTTTTTTTCTGTTGCTTCCATTTGTGTTTGTTGCTTCAGCCATATCTATGATTTCCTTACTAAAACTTTTTCTATCCCAATGTAATGTGCAGTCAACCTATACTCCAACATGTAACATTCAATACCATCCTGTAGACTTCTAGGAGTTAACTGTCAGCTGCTAGCATTGTTTTCCTTCTAATGGTCTGCCAATAGGCATCCCCATCTCTTTATGCCAGCAATGAACTTGGAAGGGTGAAGGGGAAGCAGAGGCAGAGTTTCAAAAGGCCTCCCCTGCACTCTTACTGAGTGCCAACGGCCCACATTCAATGCTTAGTCTCAGTGACATTTTCACTGCTTTTAGCAAAATGAACAAGGTCTCCTTCTTGGCTCCTACTCAGACCCTGGCTTCCAAGTAACAACTGCACATTTATTTTATTCCTTATCAATTTGGCAGCTATTGCTTCATCACTTCTTGTGGTTTGCCCCCTAGTTTTCACATTTTCACTGCTATTGGATATTTTTCAGATATCTTTGCTAAGATATATGGTAAATTCACAGACTCCCCTGATTTAAATCCATACATGGTTATAAATTGAGTGCTATCTACTGTCCCTAGGGTTTTGCCAGTGGTATTTTCTATCACGTTTTATACTACCTGAGGCTGAGTATTTAATCATCATCTGAGGATATCATACAAATGTAAATCATTTACCTTTCTCAAAAACCCTCAAGAAAAACACTGAAGAATTATTTTCAGTATCATGTTATATCTTAGATTCTGTGCACATACTTTTCTTTCTTCATAAAAACACTCATTTCTACTAATTCTTTTTTTTTTCACTTTTAAAACTCTCATGAAACCATTGTTAATGAACTGATATATAGTAAGTTGCTCATAATGGGCCTCTACATCCTCAGAATCAGTCCATTAATATAATCCTTATTACTTACTCATCTTAGTCTCATAACACACGTCACTCTGTACTTAATGTACTTCTATATGCTATTACAGACAGACACTATCCCTTAAATCCAGCTTAACTTTATCCAACTTAAATTTCTCTTTATCTACTAAGAAAATTATGACTTCTTCTTCTCTATTCACAAAATGATGTTCCTCCTATAATTGCTGGTGTATATTCTGTCCTACATTTTTCAAGTATGTACTAAAAATCTCATCTTTGTTATTATTTTTGATTAGCAATGAAGTGATAATTTTCTCTCCTTTACAAAGGCACTCATCACAAACACCCAAAAGTAAAATTTGTAAAGTCTCATAAAAAAAAATCAAAGAAATGGTTGCTCTGTTTATTTGCAAATGGTTTATTAGCAAACCAAGGTCGTTTTTCAAAGAGACCTATTTTCTGGAAGTTTCAAAAATATCAAAAAGTATAGTGCATATATGCCAAATATTCAGAAGGTCAAAGCTTTCCCTCAAGATTTTATGGTACAAATGGACTCTACTTCATCTAGTTGAATTTACCATAAAGATGATGCAAATTAGATCAATTACACTCTCTCACGGTCAAAATTGGGAGATCTATCTGTATGCGTGTGTGTCCATGTGTGTCTAAATATTTTAATTAAATTAAAAGAAAAAATATAAACACATCCAAAAGAACCAGAGAAACATTTGAAGCTTAAAAAGTTGTCAATTTAGAATTGTCAGTAGTATATTATATGGAACTTGTGCTGTATGATAACTGTGCTAATTACGTCAGAAGAACCTCTTAATGGACACTGACTGTGTTCTGTTAATTTCTGTACAGTGACTGCCATATAAAGTATTAAACTAAGATGACACATTTACATAAACTTTAATTCAGTCACTTTCAATATACCGTTTGGTACTCATCATTCACAAATGTGTAAACTTTGAAAGTAGAAATCCTCCAAGCTCTCAGACTTAACTAATTTGATTAGTGAGCTAGGTTACAAATGGCCATTTTACATCTTTAAACATCTTTTTACGGAGAATTTCATAAAAACTTATGAGCCTCATCTTTAGAAGTCTGACAG
The DNA here is from genome assembly GCF_057802395.1 of Ceratotherium simum simum. Lineage (NCBI taxonomy): Eukaryota > Metazoa > Chordata > Mammalia > Perissodactyla > Rhinocerotidae > Ceratotherium > Ceratotherium simum. The sequence goes on along the minus strand of NC_141940.1, from coordinate 102,076,904 downwards.
TAAAGTGTTGATGTTTGTGTAATATGTTAACTCTTGCAGGATCATAAGGCTCTAGGCCTAGACCAGGTAACTTAACAAACCCAGGTTTTAATGTACATTTTAATTCGCTAGAATGCGTGTTTTCATGTCAATGGAAACAAAACTATGACTCTTTTTCATTAGTATTACAGTATGGAAGAAATCATTTTGGACGTGAGTCAAGATTTCAAAATTTTGTTTGTTATGTTTTTAATAATCACCTTTGCTCTTCAGAGTTCTGGAAATTGAGAGAACATTTGAATTCTATATTGGTATATGGGTACTCTCCTGATCCTAGACCATCTGATGAACTCCTATTCATCTTTCAAGATTCAGTTCAAAATATACAACTTCTGTGAAGGTTTTCTTCATCAACCTCTCCCTGCTCTTCCTCCTTCAACTTTTCTTCTGGGGAAACAGGTCCCGCCCTCCCTTATGTTTCCACATGTTACTTGCTTTTAAAAATTGAATAAAAAGAATTCAAATTGAGTTTGAATCAGAGAGACCTTATAAAATATCAAATGAAATTCAGTATAAACCCTGTTAGTGCTAAAAATAAAGTATTTTTAGGACTTTGAGATGTGCTGAGTACAAGGTAATTATTATTCTTGATTAGTTATAGAATATTATGAAAAGGGAGAATCCTATTTAACCAGGAGAAAACAGGTCAACATTTAGATAAATACTTCCTCCAAATCAAGACAGTTTGTGTGTACACACATAGTTTGTGTGGGGGTGTTTATACAGTGTGGGTGTGTTTTCCTAGATGGGGCGAGGGGGATAGGGCCACATGATTTCCTTATAGTTTTTTAATGTGTGTGATGTATGTGAGTGTTTGTATGTGTGTGTATGTCTGTGTGTGCTTTAAATGTAAAGTAAACACGGTGCAGTGGAAAATTACTGAACTGAAAGTCAGGCATCACTGGTTTTAATCTCCTATCTTAATCTTTACACTGTTTCCTTAGGCAAATGATTTAACTTCTGTGATCTTCCTTTATTTTTTCCTTTAAATTGTAAAAATTAAAAAGGTTCCATCAAGCTGGTCTCAAAATAGAAACAAATACTTTTTAAAAATTACTCTTAAATGTATTTACTTCACTAATGAAAGTGATTTTTACCTGAGACACACTGCAGCTTTGACATTTCAATTACATTAGTCTGTTCATAGAGCAATCAAATTAAGTAACATCTAAGGATGTTGTAATTCCCAATTATAATAAGACCCCTATAAACTCTTTTCGATAGTTTACACAGCATCTAAAAACAAAATATGATGAATAAGAAAGGACACTGTCCTCAGTTAATATAAACTTGCTATATTAACAATCCTATCAAATAATCTATTTTCCTTATGTTTGCATGATTTTATTTACAAGCTTAAGTGTATTTCTAGTTTTATATGTGTAAGTTTAAGCACATCACTCATAAAATAATATGTTTCAGTACAGTAAAATTTAATGATTCCAGATTGCACTGAAATGCATCTTTAAAAGATACTAAAAAATCAATTTCTGTGCAGTTTACCTTGTCCTAAAATATGCCTATTTAATGTGTGCTTCAAAATCTGAATTCTAGTTCAAAACTTAAAATTTGCCCTTAAAACTGTGTGTCTTCATTGTCAATTATGGCCAACCAAATTATACGTATGATGTGTATAAAAATACTGCCTTTTAAAATATACGCCCTTGGATACAAATCCAGTGATTTAATATTCTTGAGCCAAAAATGCCAGATAACTCCATGATATTAATCTTTGTACCTCTAGGATAGCTGATTGCACTGAACAGAATAAAATTTCTACAAAAAATTGTTCTCTACAAAAAGCAAAACTTAACTAAAATATTTTAACATCTGATAGATAAAAATGACTTGAAGATAATCTTCTTACCTTAATTTGGTAACAAATCATAACCATTTAAAAATATATTGGTAATACTTATTTCTAAAATGTGGTATGGTTGAAAAGAAGTCACTTTTACATCCTCTGTTAATAAAACTTTCAGGGAAACACATCTTAAAAACTAAAGAAATCCCGCAAATCCTAAGATGTCAGAACCGGCTATATTAGAGGATTTAGTTATAAAGCCAAGGAGTGTGAAGGCACGTGGACAAAAATTCCATGAGCCGAGAATTGGAAATAAAATGTTGCTAAGCCACAGATGCCTAGAACCTATTTTTCATTTTCAGTAAATTGAAAGTCCCTTTGAAACAGTTCTGTGCAAAAAAATCACGTTAACACAGGTTAATAGAAATATTCTCTTAAGTGATAGATGAAATCTGGTCACAGTAATAAATCTATGATCATACAATGTAATATGCTCAAGTTGAAAACTCTGAGCCATTTATTTTAAAATCAAATTTGATGTTTATTTAAAATGATAAAACCAAAAAGAAAAGCTGTATATGCCCTTGTGAGACAGAAATGTGGGTCACTAGAGGGCGCACATTCCCTTTCACAGCTTGTCTGGTCCTCAATTTGGCTTCTCTTATTTTCTTATCTACATAACGATAACGTGGTGACAATTGGATTTTTCATGGGAGTTCTCTTACAGAGAAACATAAAATATCCAAAAATATAGATAAAATGGTGTAAAAAGAGCATGTTAGTAAGACACCCTCAGATGCACAGTTAAAATGACTTCAGCCATTTTAACACAAACACACAAAAGTATCTTGAAGTAATACAGAGATTCCCTTGAGAAAATGTCTTCAATTTGGGGAGACATGCTTATTCCAGATAATATAGTAGCATTTTCTGGACTTTGTAACCCAGAAGTTTTTCCCCAGTTCATTAATTTTACCCTATTTTTGAACGTTTATAAATATACAGACACGCATGCTCTATAAATCTGCCTATAATTACATTTCTGTACCATCTAGATTAAGTTTTTTTAAATGTTAATTTTACACTCAATCAGATTCAAAAGAAAAAATAGGATTTTAAGCATTTTGTTCATGTCCCATGCTTTCATAAAGAAAAAAAACTAATTCAACTCCCATGATAATTGTGTAGGTTATTTATTATAATCTTCATTTTTCATAGCTAGATCATGAACAGAGAGATCTAGAAACCTCCTTTACTTTCAACACACAGTGAAGCATGGAGTTAAGATTCGAAACCAGGTCTTTCTGAATCCATAGATTTCTACTACACCACACTTATTTTCCTCTGTTCTAAATGAAAGGGAAACCCATTTTAAAAAGTATTAAGGAAAAGTTGATATGAACTTCCTGTTTATTGCTATACAGTAAAGTCTTGTGGTTACCACTGTGCTATTTTGGATTATGCTGGAATTTGATTGGAGTCTCTAACACTAGGACATTACTTCTGAACATTTTCATTAACCTCAACTACGATCCTTAGTTGCCTAATTGATACCATCCCGGCATTATAGAATAGTTACTTCCCCAGTTTATTTTTACTTTGGAATCTTCCTTAATTACCTAACATCCCCAAATTTCCAATCTGTTGATGTGTTTTCTGACATCAGAACTGATATTAAGCATAGGTGACAAAGGTTGTTACTTATGACATTTAATGGGGTTAAGACAATGGTTAGCACTAGAAGTCTTGCACTTGGAAAAACAGTTCAATTATATGGGACTCCCATTTATACCTTGATACTAAAAAAGACACCTAACTTTGAAAGAATTTTTTTTCACTGAAAAAGATCTCTGTATTTAAAGATAGCCAAAAGTTCCAATGGGACCCTGGAGTCTACGAGACTTCAGAATGTAGAACAGTCATAATCTAGGATATGTGTCAGTTTCCAGAGACAGACCTTAACAAATTCTTAAACAGTCTCAGTCAAGCTTTTAATTTCAGCTAAATAATTGAATGAAATAACTTTTAACTTCTCATTAAAAGACAGCACGGCATAGTTTAAGAATGCAGTATCCTGTACTAGATGTCTGGGTTCAAATCGTGATCGCACTGCTTCCTGTAAACTTTGTGACCATGAGCAAGTCACCTGACCTTTCTGTGCCTCATTTCTCCCATTGGCAAAGGGGGCAATAATAAAATAATACTTTATAATGCTGTCTTAATGGTTAAATGCATTAATATGTGCAAAATATTTAGAAGAGTGCTTGATGTATGGTGTAAGCCATATATATGTTAGCTACTGTGATTATTGCCTTCCATGACTCTTTCTTACTGGGTTTAAGCCAGCCCTATGCCACTTCTCATTTTCTCATTTGAGGGTAGAGGTATTTGTTTTAGTATTTTGTTAAGGACTGGTAAAGTAAATCCATTATTGTAATCACAAGAATAAAAACTGCAAAGAAAGCTATAACAAAGACCATACAAATAAATAAAAATTATCCACAGCAAAATAATCTCATCTATTGCACCTTTTATTGCAGGAATAGGCAAACTATGATCCATGGGACAAATCTGGCCCACCACCCGTTTTTGTAAATAAAGTTTTATTGGAACACAGCCATACTCATTCATTTACATATTGTTTATGGCTGCTTTCTCGCTACAGCAGCAGAGTTGAGTCCTTGCAAAAGAAATTATATGATGCACAGAGCCTAAAATAATTACTGTCTGGCTCTTGAAAGAAAAATTGGTTGACTCTCTCCCTGCTCTAGAGAGTGAAGTTGAGATGGTCTATATCTTCCAACACTCTGGCGGGGCCAAAATAGTGTGGTTCACAGTAGCCACATTGCTTTGCTCTCTCTCTCAAAAATCTACATTGGCTCTCCATGACCAGGATAAAGTCTACATTCCTTAGTCTGCCGCTGAGTACTCTTTTTTTTACAATGAATTCGACCTACCTTTTCAATCTCACCCCTTACTTCTCTCTTTCTAATACTGCATACTTCTGCCCTAGACAAACAGAAACACTCACAACCCTGTAAAAGCACCTCTTGTATACAGGCTTGTAGGACAGCTGGTATTTGAATTGTCCTTTCCCCTCACTTTGAGACCAATATACCTCTATCCTTTAACTGTTGACTCAGACGCTAATTTCTCCATGAGCTTTCCATGCTCAACTCTCAAGCAGGAAATGAGCTTTTCTTTCTTATGACTTTTCCAACATTTTATTGATGCTTCTTGATGACATAGTTTATACTAGAGTGCAAGCTTCCTGAGGGAGGGACTAAGTATGGTTCATAGTTATAGCAATTGGGCTGCTTTACAAGTCATAGAGATCCATTTAGATGTTAGTTGAATGAATATGAAAACTAGCAAGAAAACTAATGTTGCTGTCACTACATTCTTGAAATATTGTGGACTCATACTGACTACAGGAGTGTTCAAAGAACCCCTCCACACATTGGATGGTGCCTAGACCCTGTGGGAGGCAATTTAAACTTTAAATATTCTCAGTGTGAAAGCTCACTGAGTTTAAAGGACTTCAACATGCTTTTATGTTGTGGGTCTTTAAAGTTTAAATAACTTCCAGTCAAGGTTCAGAAACTATCTAGTGCAATGTGGAAAGCCATTTAAATCTGACGTGTACTCTTACTGCCCCACTGCCACTTCCCCAGCATCATGAGTTGTTTCAATCCATCTACTTTTTGTAGTGGGCATCTCTATGAACTTTAGTTAAAACACAAAGCAAAAGTCACTGCTCTACAAAGCCAGTTTCTTAGTCCGCTCAGGCTGACATAACAAAATACCACAGACTGAGTGGCTTAAACAACAGAAACTTATTTTCTCACAGTTCTGGAAGCTAGAAGTTCTTCAAGGTGACAGCAAGGTCAGTTTCTGGTCAGAGCTCTCTTCCTGGCTTGTAGAGGGTCACCTTGTCACGACGTCCTCACATAGTAAGGAGAAAGAGAGCAAGCTCTCTGGTGTCTCTTTTAATAAAGGTACTAATCTCATCATGAGGGCCCCACCCTCATGACCTCATCTAAACCTAATTATCTCCCAAAGGCCCCATTTCCAAATACCATCAAATTGGGGTTAGGGCTTCAAGATATGAACATTGGGGACACAATTCAGTCCATAGGAACCAGGCATCATTTTATTTGTGTGTGGTGGTATGATATGTCTTGATTTATAGAGGTATATTCTCAGAAAACATCAGAATGAGAATATTTCGTATTATAACACAAATGTGGTAATGGGAAGAGAACTGTTGTAAATTGATAATTGGGAACTCAACTTTCTCCCGGGGAAAGGGTGTATATTTTTACCTAAACAATCATCAAGAGTGATAGGTATAATAAAATTTCCATAATGTGAGGGCAAACAAGAAAAGTCATATAAATTCCATTTCAGAGGTGAAGAAATAGATTCTGAGTGAGATTATAGTGACTTGCTTTAGTCACATAGTTTACAAGTGGCAGATCCGAGGCCAGAACCCATCTGTGCAGTCATAGGCCATCTGCTCTCAGAGCCATTCCCCATGTTTCTCTTGTCCTCTCTGTCTCAGAGGGACATACAGTTCCCGCCATTGCTTGCCCTCTGCCTTCCAGTTAGGTTTGTCCAATTGGAGGTACTGGCAGAATACTGGAGGACAGAGGAAGAGAAAAGCCAAAGTATTTTTCCTTCACACTCTGCATTTGGTGGCATTTTTAGAGCAGCTACATGTCCACTGTGGCTTCAGTTTCCTCTGGATGGCCCCTCTCTCCACTAGTCCAAGCTCCTGTCTGGCAGTCCTAACAGTGTTAGTCCCTGTTGGAAGGCTCCAACTTTGGGGCTCTGGGAACACCCCCTCCCTGCATTGTTCCTCCAGCTCTAGGGATATCAGTAGCTTCCTGATGTCGCTAGCGTTTTGAGTTCCCTCAGCATCCCCTATGCTGCTTCCCGGTTTTCCACCAGCTGCTTAACCAATTCCCTGTATTATGTTTTCTCTCTCTCAAACATCTAGAGTGATTTTTGTTTTCCTGACAAGATTCTGACAAATACCCATTTAATATCCCATGAATATTTACTGAATACCTACGATGTGCTAACTTCTGGGTTAAGTGCTGTAGGACTAGAGTTGAAAATAAATGGCTCCTGCCCTCAAGGTGTTTACTGGAGATACAAATATGCAAAAAAATCATTACAATAAAATTCTGCAAGTGTTTTAATGGAAATATTAGCAAGGCTGAGAAATGCCTAGGAGATTAGGTTCTCACAGAGACAAGGTAGTAAGTTAGGGGGAAAGCAATGTGGGAGTGGGGAAAGGGAAAGTAATGAAAAAGGAATCTTAAGTCCAGAGAACAGTAAGTACAAAGAAACAGAAGCTTGAAGGGGCATAGAGCAATTGGAGATCAGAGAGTGGTTAATTAAAGTTGAAGCAGAGGGCAGTGCTGTTCGAAATACACTTTGCGGCCAGTCTGTGAACTATCTGTTAGTAGTCTGTGACAAGAAAAGTCACCAGAGTATAAATCGACTAAGTCACTAAGCATACTATTTCATCTGATTTCTTTTTAATTGTAAAAGTTTCTTGACAAAGGCAGCAGTGTGTTGATTTATACTCAAGCTCCTTATCTGATTGTGTAGTGGTAATAAACCATTTGTGGACTCTTTTGAATAGCACTCGCATATAAAAAAATGATCAGGGGAGAAGGGAGCGAAGCTGGAGAGTTAGGCAACTAAAGATCAGAAAGGAATTTCTGTGCCATGCTTTTCAAGAATTTTGAGCAGATGAGTGATCTAATTAAAATAGCATTTTAAGATGTCCCTCATAGGAGGCTGTGAAGAGTATGGGTAAGAAGGGTGAAAGTAGAGGCAGAAATCAGTTAAGAATTTCATGCAGAAAATTATCAGAGACTGAACTAGGGTGAAGGCAGCCCGGATGTAAAGAAATAAATTAAAGAGAATTTAGTAGGCATAATTTGAGGGATTTCGTGAGGTGGCAGACAGCAGGACCATTGTGAATGGCTGCACAGGTTGTTCACTGCACAAGTCCAGAAGGCGCTGTTCTTACAAACTATGATGTGAATGGCACTCTCGAAAGCTGTGCAGTCTAAACTGCAGAACTACATTTGCGATTTATGTAAGCAGTCCAGGTGTAAATGCCCAATAAACATTGGGATGACCCAGGTATGAGCACCAGGAGCGAGACTGAGCTAGAGATATTAATTTTGGAATCATCAGCTATAGACAGTGGATAAAGACAAGATTATAAACTATATTGCCTGAGGAAAGAAGGTGGCATGAGAAGAAATGAAACAAAAATCTGAGTCTCGTGGAGACTGACATGAAAGGGATAGGATGCGGAGACTGAGAAGGCAAAGTCGCAAAGCCAGGAGGAGAAAGGAAACAGCAGAGAACCATGTCCCAGATACTGAGGGAGAGGAAAATTTCAAGAAGGGACTAATCATCATTGTCAAGGACAATGCAAAGGTCAAGAAGGATAAGAACTGAAGAGTGACCTTCAGAGCTGACAATTAAGGCACTCTCTGGCAACCTTGCTGAGAGCAATTTCATGCTTGCTGTCGAGTAGGAGAGGGGAAGGAAAGAATCAGAAGGGCATAGTGGTAGTTCAGATTTTCTGATTAAAAATCAACTTTTCTTTGCACTCAACTATACTTCTTCTTTTAGATGAATACGTGTGACTACCATTTTCTTCACTCAGGGAACAAACAAAACTGTATGTCACAGTTCTGGAAATATAGCCTGTCTTCCTCCCTGTTGGCATCTCTTTATGTCTTGCATTATGAAAGAGTGTATTTTCATGCAACTGCTGTAGCCAGACATCCAGAGCTGTGTGTAGTATCTTATAAGACCAGTTCCCACTATAGCACATTTCAGTTCAAAACATATATTGGGCATCCACCACATAGAAGACCCCATACCTGGTCAGGAGTAAGATGTGGACCCTGAGCCAGGGAAGATTTGAGTCTAGTGGGTGAAACAGGCATCTGAATAGATCATTTCAACATAAAGCAATAGAGATGTCACAATATGGAATAGTAGCATCACTTAGCCTAGCCTGGAGTAGATGGTCCCTATCAATGGTTTGGAGAAAGAGAAGCAAGAGTCAGGTTGTAACAGATGATGCCCTCGTACACTGATTTCCAATATATGGGCCCTGAACCAGCAGCATCAGCATCATCTGGGAACTTGCTAGCAATAAAGATTCTCAGGCACTACCCTAGACCTACTGAAAAAGAAACTCTGGTGGGGACCAGTAATTTTTCTTCTAATGAGCTCTCTAGCTGATTCACATGCATGCCAAAGTATGAGAACTATTGTTCTTGTGCAAGGGTTCTCAAATATTATGGCTTATCAGAATGATCTGGAGAGCTTGTACAAGATTCCTGGGCCCATCTACAGAGTTCCTGATTCAGCAAGTTTGAGATAGGCCTCCCAAATCTGCATTTCTAATAAGCCCCCAAGTGATGCTGCTGTTTCATGCACTGCACGCACTATGAGTGGCACTGCTCTAAGGGTTCTCTGTGCACTTAGTTTGCCTCCAGAATTCACATTCCTACCTTCTTCAAAACCTACGTGTTGCTTATATGACAAAATAATTTTAAGAACCTTAAATGGATGGTTATCTTTTCGGAATATCTGAAGATGGTATGTCAGGTTTTTATTCTTCCCCCAAAACAGTTTCTAAGCTTAAATTTGAGTTTATGACCAAGGTCATTTGACTCTGATACATAAAAAGAAGCAGGGCATTGCAACTATAACACTGGAATGGAAATCAGAGACTCAGCACCGCTCCTTATTTTGCAACTGAAAGCAAGTTATTTAACCTTTCTGGACCTCAATTAACCTGTAACCGTGGACAAGTTTAGAGTCTAGTCTCCTTAGATAAAAGAAGCAAAGTTTTATTTTTCTGGGCTGTGCCAAGGGGCAAAAATGTTATTACTGAGATTAACACCCAAGTATTTTAGGATCAATTTATCCTACAGAAAATAAAAAAATGAGCACTTAGACACATTAATCATCTACTTAGATTCTTCAAATAAGTTAAAATGTCTTAGTTTACGACTTCCAGATTATGATTTGAGAATCAAAGTTAAAATAAATAACACAAAAATATTTTAAGCATTAATTTCATAAAATTGCAGAAAGAGAGGTCTTATCTAACATTTATCTAACTCCCTTCCAAGGATGTGACATAAATTAACATCATTCAGTCAGTAGACTTGAAAAGAAGGAAAACAAAAAAGCAATTAAGCTGAAAAATAGAAAATAAAATAATAATACAGGTCTGTAATTGTCTAGGCAATTTATTCTGCCATTTAGTAAGCCTGTGGGACATGGTCAGAGAAAGCAAACTTAAGACTCTATCTGCTTACCCAGGAGAAGATAAAGAAACTAGGTGAATTTAGCTATTTCTAAATGCCTCTATACTTCCCTCGAGGTCAAAGATACTCATTTATTAACACTATACTGGAGAAAATTATCTTTACTGAGATGGCATTTACTTAAAAAAAGATTCAATTTGCCATTGGTTTCACCTGGTTGATACAAAAATGTAAATGAAAGCTTTTGTGAAAAGTCTCTTAAAATAACTGCTACATGATTAGGAACTAATCTCCTCCATAAATTCAAATTAACTAGATAAGAGATCTAGTGTTAACCTAGTCTGAGTTCCATACTCTGATAATTACTTATATGTAAAACAATATAACTGAACTACAGGGATAATTTACTGTTAGAAATAATTACTTTGTGACCCAAGATCATCAAACACTTTTGTATACCTTAGTGTAAGGAGGACAATTTATGCAGTAAATATGACAAATGTAGAAACTGTATAATTATTAAGGAATCAACTAAATGCACTTTAGATCATTAAGAAACTATAGTGTGATACAAAGCTGAATTTTAAATCCCTTAATAGTTTTGAGTAAATAATGATATCGTAATGGGAAAAATTAGAATTATTAAAGATTATTAGATTTTTCATTTGTTTATTATTAAGAACAATTCCATGAAGAGCTAGGTAGAATTATTAAATGCTTTTGGAACATAAGATTTTAGTTATCACAAATAGTTGAACTATATTATTCACTCCTTGAACAAACATTTGTTAATTATTTATTGAATGCATATATACTATATATGGAATTATTCATTGAATGCATATGTACTATATATGGAATCTAAGTAAAATATAAAGAAGTATAATAACAGGATTTCTTTATTGTGATTGGTGATGAGAAAAATTTATGTGAGTGACATTAAAGTATATCGCAAAAAGAATGTAATGGAATTTACTGGCTGCAGTAGAAAGATTTTGGGGAAGTTAGACGTAAAATCGATGGGAGAATAATATTGAATACCATAAGAAGGGGCTTGTGTTTTATTTTGGGGGCAATTGGAATTATGCAGACCTCAAGTCTGGAGTGTCAGCATAAAAGCAACATTTTAGATATATTAATTTGAGGCAGATTAATCGGAAAGGGCGGCAAATCTCACCAAAGGGAGGTATATGGCTTAGGTTATGGAGTTGGCAGTTAGAATGATTGGAAAATGACTGAAATGATGTCACTTGCCCAATAATACAATGTAATAATAATAAATAAGGAGCAAGGTAAGAAACAGAGATTTACAGACATGGGGAAGTAAGGTGGTAAATTCTGTTTTGAAGAGGAAGATGGGAAGGTAATTTTTATTATATTAGTTAAGTTTGAGATGATGTTTAGTATGTTTTTGGGTTTTGTTTTCTTTTACCGAAAGTACATGACCACCATCCCCACCACTACCTCCATCTCCATCACTTCCACAACCACCACCCACACCACTGCCACCTTAATCACTACCACCACCTCTATTACCACTGCCTCCACCACCATCTCCACCACCTCCATCACCTCCACCACCACCTCCATCACCTCCACCACCACCTCTACCTCCACCACTTCCACCAGAACCGAACAACAAGAATAATAGCTACTGCATTTATTGAATTCTTACTACCTTACAGGCACTGTATTAAATGCCTCTTATTCAATCCTCGCAGTATGTTATAAAGTGAGGATAGTGAATCTGAGGCACAGATAATAGGTAATTTGCCTGGGATCATAAGCAAATAATTAAAATAGGCAGGTTTGAAACCTGAGTAATTCCAAATCCAAAGGCTATGCTTTTTCCAATATCTGCTACTCCTTTAGACACATAGCCAATGAATCATAATAAGTAAAATACGTGTGCAATATATGAGTAACTAGGTGTGGTTAATCGCAGGCAACGAATATATGCATTTGATAAAAATAAAAACTGAAGCACTGGCTGGATGCACAAGTAGAAGTACCCAGATCATAGCTTTAAAGATATGAAAGTGAAATTTGAGGAAGCGAGCCAGATATGGAGCTATAAGATGTGGGAGTCATTGACTTCGAGCCAGACTTGAATCAATGAGAGGAAATAATTCAGATAAAGAAGTCAGAAGGGCAAAAAGATGGATTCATGAGATACTACCATAGGAATTAGGCAAAAGGAGGAAAACAAGTCAGAGAAAGAGTGGTAAGGGCAGAACCAGCAGTGTGTCAGAGAAGCTGAAAAAGGAGGTCATTTTAAAAAGATTAGCATTCAGTAGACAGTCAGGACTACAGTCTTGACAGTTAAATGCTAGCAGTTCTCACACGAGATGGGAGAGGGACACTAGCCGCCAGGAACCTTTTGGTCATATTTGCCTGATGCCCCACGAACCATGACAATATTTCAACCAGATTCCATCCTGTAAACAATTACCACTTACTGAATTTAATTGCTCCTGAATGTTTGCCTGTTTGCTCTCTTTGTTCAGTCTAAATTTAGCAATCTGGAGTCTCATATAGAGTGTCTATGTTATTGCACTGTCCAAATCAGGACACATTTGAGAGTGAAAGTTGGTGCTATATATGATTATGCTGGGACAATAGGTATAATCTGGGACGGATTCAGGCAAACCAAGACAGGATCACCTTAGTCATGTATCTACTGAAGAAACACTTTACGACACAGTCCAGGTTCTGCAGTCAGGCTACCTCAGTTGAAATCTTGGCTCAGGCACTCTGTGGCTGTGTATAATAGTAATAATAGCTATACCTATTTTGTAGGGTTACTGGGAAGAATAAATGAGCTATGCAGATAAAGCATTTAATCTAGTGCTGAGCACACAATAAAACCCTCAATAAGTGCCAGCTTTTATTTAAGTAATATATTCTTTACGTTTCCAGTTGGATATCTCATTCCAGGCACTTACAAAACCTGTTGAGAGCATATGATACAAACAGAATTTAGGAAACAAAATATTTTACCACTAGCCACACTTGCCTGAAAACAAAAAGTAGTCAGAACACATTTTTCCTAACCAAATACATTCTCCAAACAAGAGCCAAGAATAAGCTTTTGAAGACAGAGATTGACATGAATCAACTTGCTCTGTTAATTTCTATGTTAGTGGAGTCCTGAACACACTATCAGGGTAAGGCAACTAAGCTTCCATATTGCTTTGCTTGGACAACTGTTGGAGAGCTGCTGGGTTGTTGCAAGTATCCATAAATCCCTGTGCCCACTAAGCATTGTCTATAGACACATATTTAACATGACATTAAATTAACACCCATGCTATTAGGATTAATAAAAAGCAAATTCATTAAGAGCTTCACTGATTTATTTTTGCCATTATGTTTTTTCTCCATCAATGAATGTTAAAATTTCAACTACCATCATGAGTAGAGTCCTTGGAAGTTAGTGCCCCAAATAGAATGCCAATATTCAAAGATTCTGGAACCATTTGACTAGAACAAGGGTCAGCAAACTTTTGCTGTGCAGGGGCAGACAGTAAACATTTCATGTTTGTGGGCCATACAGTCTCTGTTACAACGACTCAACCCTGCCTTTGTAATGTCAAAGCAACCATAGATGATACATAATTGAATGCATGTGGCTCTGTTTCTATAAAACATTATAGATACTGAAATTTGAATTTCATATGATTTTCCCGTCATGAAATATTACACTTCTCTTGATTGTTTTCAACCATCTAAAAATGCAAAAACAATTCTTAGCTCATGAGCCATTCAAAAACTGGCAGCAGGCTGGATTTAGCCAGCAGGCTTTAGTTTGTTGATCGCTGGATGAGAGGATTCACTCAGCCAAGCAGATACAACCAGGGCCCACTGGTTTACTGTAGAATTATGAAGGTATAAGCCATAAATTAATAGAGAAGTACTGAAAGTCCCAAGTAATGTACTCTCTAGGTGTTTTTCCTTTGCCTAGAACATCTGACACACTATTTTTAGGGATGTGTTCTTGTTCCCGTACTTCTATACCCTTGTATATGCAAATTCTAATGTCAAGTGTTCCTTGCGTTCCTAAACATATGCTGCTTAGAAACATACGGCAGATTTTAATGTTCTTTCTTAATCTTAGAATTGTAATAATTGGAATGAAAAGGAAATTGTACCATTTTTTTTACAATTTTTATGCTAGCTTTGCATCTATGAAATTTTATTCCCATCATTTTAATATATCCATTGATTTACATAATACCTAACTTATATACAATGTCTCGTTGAGAATACCCACAAAAAGATCAGTTGAAAATTCTAACACCTTCAAGATAAGGCTTTATAAATATCAAGGAACAGGAAATCTGTCCTGTAATTACTCCTGATTTAGGATGCACAGATTGAGACATTATGTTCTCGTAATCTAGCAGAATGGATCTCGTCTATTATAGGTGTACTACTTCTTCATGAAAATGTACTTTCCATTACCGGAAAAAAGACATTTAATGCAAAAGTAGGCACTGAACAAGCAGGCTCTTTATAAGAAAAAAAGAAACTTGCAGGATTAAACTGCATCCACGGCAGTTCGTCACCTGTGGTTTCTTCTTTTAATCTAGAAAACAGTATTTCCATTAAGCATTAAGTTTTTCTTGGGATAGTGATTCCTTGGGAATATTTAAAAACTTACTTCATAGTTTTTCTCACTAACTTAACTGACATTGCAGGCACCTGAGGCTTCTGGAAATATTATTTAAGTAAAAACACTGCCATCAAAACAACTGTAAATGAGTTTTCCTGCTTAACAATTACTCTTCGTCGCTTGAGAATAAAGCCATGAGTAAGATCCTCTCACCTTTTCCTAATTTCAGAATCCACAATAATCTGTCTCTTCTTTTGGGGAGGTGGTGGTGGAAGTTCCTCTTGGGCATGCTTTACCAGGATTTGTTCCCTCGTGGTCACCATAGTTACCGTTTCCATTACAGTTGTCTGTGTTAGTGATGGCTGAGTGGTGGTGACAGCCTGTGAAATCTGCGAGAAGTATTGAAACAGAGGTCACACATTGCTTGAAAGACTTCAGTAAAGACTGCTTGGAGTGGCAAAGGAAAATAATGAGAAACTGTTTCTGCTTGTTGGTAAATTGACCTTCAGATCAAAATAGCACCATATTGAACCCAAATCAAATTGTTTTATCTGACTTAAGTTATGTTGACTGAAATCACAAAGGAAGGTAATCTCAAAACCAGAAGTAATCTTAGTGCCTTTTCAATTTATTCCTCAAGCTATAGGAAATAAAGGCGTCAAAAGAGAAAAACTTAGGGTGTTATTCTGATATTAAACATGCTATGTAAATGTTTACAACTTTAATGTAAATTTTACTAAGGTATCCCAGCACCATTCCATTGCCTGGCACCTTGTAGATGTTTATTACACAGTTAGTTGAATGCATCTTTGGTTATCATATATACTGATTATTCATAGTCTATATACTTTTAAACACAATTACTTGAACTTTATAATAAATGACTTTTTATTCAAATAAGTGAAATGTCTTTTAAAATTACAATAAAAGGTTAACAAAAAGTGTCTATGAGTCCATGAGTACATCTAAGCTGAATGTTATTCAAATGCTAAAAAGCACACTACTCGTGTTTGATTCAAATCAGTAAATATGTTAAAATATTTGAGTTTCCAAAGTTAGCATTATAGAGTCTTCTTGGTTTAAAAACACACAAACTTTCTGTTCAGACTTGTTAAAAAAATTATTTTGGGCACAGATCATCACTCTTTGGAGTAATACGGTTTCTGATCCACGTCATAAGAGACCATCACCGCAGTACACGGGCATTACCAGACAGACAAGTCATATGATGGTGACGCCCTCTTTCCTTCCTTAACCATCAATTCTCTGTCTCACCGTCCTCCAGTTATTAGGAGTGAAAAGTTACTTCTGAGGATGTTAATCATTACTCTTCTAGTAAACCAAATTATTTGGAAGATCTATTTCCAAGGAGACCAAAACAGGCCTGCATTGGATCCACTCATAGGTACTTGATATGCACAGAGCCAGGGGTGTCTGGCTGGAGCCAAGATTAGTTTTACTGATTTTCCTAAACTTGCCAAGAGATACAGACAGCATTTGGGGTAACCTTCCTTCCTTGCACATGATGACTGATTCCTTCAATGGGAGGACATCAGGGAAGCCTCAGGATCTTCTTATTTCAGCTTCCAAATAGGCAATTGACAGGGAAGTAATAAAATCCTTTGTCACGATGTCTTGTGTAAAAATTGCTTTTGGCAAATACGTTTTAAAAGTGCTACCCTTTGTGCAAGCCACATCCTTACACACGTCAAGGCCTTAAGGACTTGCATTTTTGGAGCCGAAAGTGTTAAAAAAAAAAAAAAAAAGACATTAAGAGATACTGAGTGGGGCCAGCCAGGTGGCGCAAGCAGTTAAGTGCACGCGCTCTGCTGCGGCAGCCCGGGGTTCGCTGGTTCGGATCCTAGGTGCGCACCGACACACCGCTTGTTAAGCCATGCTGTGGCGGCGTCTCGTATAAAGTGGAGGAAGATGGCCACAGATGTTAGCTCACGGCCAATCTTCCTCAAGGAACAAGGGGAGGATTGGCATCAGATGTTAGCTCAAGGCTAGTCCTCCTCACAAAAAAAAAAAAAAGAAAAAAAAGATACCGAGTTTCCACATGCGCAAAGCACAGGTTTTATCTTCTCTAAGATTTTCATAGATTCGTTATTCAGAACCACTCACTGAGTTTCAAACAACAATTATATAGTCCATTGACAAGTTATGCCAAAATGAAAGCAGAAAGTAACATAGTTTTAAAAAATATAACCTCAAACCTAATTGCATTCAACACAAAGCGACCATTACATGACCAAATTAAGTTTACCTTTCATCAAAAAGAAAATGTAGTTTTTAAGTAGGATTCCAAGACCATTTAATTTTTTCAGGGTAGTATTTTTTAACCATGAGCAAACATTTTTGCATACAATGAGGTATTGAAGAGAATATTGTTCAGATGGAAAATTTCTAATTTTATATGTGCAGGCAGTAGAATGCAGAGATTCTAAAAATACAAAGCTATTTTTTACAGTCATAGCTAATGTTATGGAATATCTGTGCTACTGAATATTTGGCTGTGAAATAGATTTCTGTAATTTTATAATATTTTCTCATTGACACTTTTATGAAATTGGATAGATGTGCCCATGGAGGGTAAAGTAAAGGGAAATGGCAACATGATATACTCTGAAATTGCATTTAAGAATATAGCAAAACCCATAAGACAGAAAAAATAATCATTTTTAATAAAATAATAGTAAAACGGTTATAATAAAATAATAGTAAGACATAGTAATAAAATAATAGTAAGACATTGTTCTATACTAAATAGTATTACTGTACTGTAATTGAAAATACTACTTCATTTCCTTTGGGATGGAGAAATAAGAAAACAACTGTGCATTGACACTGTAAATATAGGCTATAATTTGTGATATACAACAAATTAATAATTACTTTCGATACCTACTCCATATAATTAGAATAAAAAACGGTCATGTACTAAATGTCCCCATCGTTTTTAGTTATTGACTGTAAATACCTAATTATGTGTTAGAATCATTAAAAATATAGACAGGAAGAGATTATGGAGGTCATTTAGTATAACTTCCTACTTACTATAGGATTCACTAATCCCAGGAGCAGAAAATTCCTTCCTGAGTATGGCAGCAAATTTTTCCATTGGCAAAGATCTTTACACCTAGTGGAAGCCTGCCTTATTATGACTTCAGTTGTTTAAAATTTGTTTGGAACCCTGGATCAACACAGAGTAAGTCGAGTATTGTTTCTACCTGACAGTCTTAAAGATCTGAAGCTTGATTATCATGACTCTGATAAATCTTATTTCCAAGTTCTATAATACAAGGTATTTGCTAGGATTAAATTCAATCTGATTTATGCTCCAAAACCTAGGTTTCCTGGATTTGGACATCACATTCAATTAAATCAATTTAAAATTGTGTAAGTTACTCAGCAGCTGAATCACAATGTTTCAATTAAATTCCAACCTGTATTCAATATGTACCACTACAGGACAATCAGAAAGAAATAAAATGGAATCTCTATTTTTAGGGATCTTACAGTATAGTAGTGAAGGTGACAACCACACAAATAATTGTAACACAAGGTGAGCACCACATGAAAAATATAAGTATGCAAAATAATTAGTGCACTGAACATATAGTAATCAAGGAATTACTATTAATTCCTTTTAAATGTTAAAAAACAATTTTCCCTCAGCCAGTAACTTAACTAAACCTAAATTGTTGAGACTATAGGCTGCATATAACATTTATCCCTGTTCACAGGATCATTTATAACAGTAAAATATTGGAAACAACCTAATGTCAGTAGGTGATGGTTTAAATATATTATAGTACATGCATGTGACAGATTATTGTACTTATTTCTTTTTTTTTTTTTTTTGGTGAGGAAGATTGGCCCTGAGCTAGCATCTGTGCCCATCTTCCTCTATTCTGTATGTGAGACACCGCCACAGTAGGGCATGATGAGCCGTGCATAGGTCTGCACCCGGAATTCAAACCTGCGAACCCCGGGCCACTGAAGCAGAGTGTGCAAACTTAACCACTATGCCACTGGGCCAGCCCCTCAAATATTTTTAATGTCACTGGAAAATGTTTACATTATAGTACATTACTACTACAATGCAAGATATAAACATTGGTAGTTATTTTTTGGCAGAGAAAGCATAGATAATTTCTATTGTGGGCTATATATTAATGTATTCTATTTTTCAACTTTCTACAATAAAACTTTTTCTGCAAAATGTTGCTTTTGTAAGCAGAGAAAAATTTCAAAACTGTTTTTTCAAAATTGTTGTTTTAAGTCTATCATTCCTATGTATCTTTGGAATTACAGAATTATGTTATCCAAATATATTAAAATTAAGACAACTAAAAATCTGATAAGAATGTTAATGCCTTCACTAAAATATTGAAAAGGGCAGGGTCAAAATTAGAATATAATATGGGTTGAGCTATATTCAACAAACTTTGACTTTATATAACTAAACTCTAATCCAGTCACCTTTCTCCATTTTGATTATGAGTATACTGCAAATGACTTTCAAATGTCCACAGGAAAATAAAATATATTCGTTTTTAAATACTATTCCTTTGATCTGTCAGTTAATTAGCCAGTAAAAATGGAAAAAGAGTTAGTTTAGAATTATTTGTCTATAGGTTTGAAAGCTAGTTCCTCTTACAGCGATTAAAAGTGAAGATCTTCGAACCAGGCTCCACAACTCTCAAACGCCAGATCCATAATTCACATACTGTAACATTGGGGCAGGTTGGTTACTTCCTCAGAGCTTTGATTTCTTTTCTTCATAAGTTAAATAGGAATAATAATACATATCTCACAAGGGTGTTGCAAACAGGATAGGCTTCATGGGTGTGCAAATTATATAGTCACCTAGGTCCTCTCACTCAGAAGGACCTAATGCTTGGTTTCATGCTCTGCTGTCACCCTCTTGAAATTCTTAATATCTTTTGAACAAGAAGCCCGACATTTTCATTTTGCACTAGGCCCCACAAATTATGTAGCTGGTCCTGGTTGCAAGAATTAAATTATGTAATATCTGAAAACAATAAGCACTCTCTCAATTAGAAATAACCACTATCTTTTTTAAATGTTCAGAGAAAATTCAGGAATTTTCCTATAGTGAATCTTCTTACTCATAAGGTTACCTGTTAATTTACAAAATTTACATTTTCCCATTGAGAGAAAAACTGAAAGAGCATTTGCCCAGTCTCTTGATTGTTCTGGGGTGTACATCTTCTTGCAATAAGGTTGTATAATTTTGGTAGGTCTGGAAAAATCACACTACTCTCAAACAATGAAATTCTTTCTTACCATCTTCTCTTCTATTTGTTTAAAAACCCACATTTTGAAAAGGAAATACATGTACATTTAAGCATATTTAAAGAATACAAAAGGACATACAATGAAAGGAAACTTTTCTTTTCCACCGCTGTCTCCAGTTTCTCAGGGGCAACTAGCTGTATTTACCGCCTGTTCTTACATTTTAAATTAACTTTGTTAGTGCTGTTATTTTTCTTTTATTTTGGCCTATAGGCTTAATTGCATCTTTCAATTTCTATTTATTTTTTTGAGCTTTTAGTTTTTTAAGTTTATTTTATTTTTTTTATCTATTTTTTATTTTTTGTGTGTGTGTGTGTGAGGAAGATCAGCCCTGAGCTAACATCCATGCTAATCCTCCTCTTTTTGCTGAGGAAGACTGGCTCTGAGCTAACATCTACTGCCAATCCTCCTCCTTTTTTTCCCCAAAGTCCCAGTAGCTAGTTGTATGTCATAGTTGCACATCCTTCTAGTTGCTGTATGTGGGATGTGGCCTCAGCATGGCCAGACAAGTGGTGCGTCCGTGCGCGCCCGGGATTCGAACCCGGGCCGCCAGTAGCGGAGCGCGCAGTTAACCGCTAAGCCACGGGGCCGGCCCCTCTATTTAATTATTTTAAATATTCTTGCCTTTGTAAGTTAGAGATTTCTACTTCTTGCCTTGTGAGATATTCTACTATTTGAACATTTAAAGAAACTTACTAAAAGTGATTCAAGTTATAAAGAATTAGTTACCTAATTTATCTTTTTATTACTATTAAAATACTAATACTTGTAATAATAACTACCAATTATGGAGCTCTTTGAGTGTTCCAGGCATTATGCTAAGTTCTTTGCATTCATTATCTTATTTAAAATATTTAGAACAGTACCTGCAGTAAAGGCTTAATAAGTGGTAGCTGTCATTATTTCACAACGGCCCTAAGAGTAAGCACTATTATTATTCCCATTTTATAGATGAGAGGGAAAAATTTCAGGCAGATACAACTTGTAAGTGGCAGAACAGTGATATAAATCCAAGTCTGATTGTTCTTTCATCCAACTCTTAGTAGCTATGCTCACTTGCTTCTATACTTGCTCAGATTTCTGAATGGTGGTTTTCCTTTAAGCGGTGTAATTGGTAAGTATGAGCTTGTATACACACACATACATATATAAAGTTAGAAGAAGATTGAAAATATACACAATGGCATATGACATAATTTTTTCATGCCCTTTAGAACTTGATAAACCATAATTAAATCTTTGCAAAATCAGTCAAATTAAATACACCTGAATTTTTAAAAAATATAATCACATCGACATCTGTGAATCAAAATTTTTCATTGTCTTGTTTGTGTATACATACATTTAGAGTGATCACTGATTTTTAATGGGTATGAAGGGACTGTACTTCTACAGGTTAAAATATACTACATAATCATAGCAACAGCTTTAGCTCATAATTGGTAGCCAGGCTTAAAACTATCTCCACAGGCATGGTAGCACAAGACACAAACACTTGATGGTATAAGGATTTACAACTCTAAGCAACAGAAAGGAGTTATATGCTAGACTTCATGAGAAACCTGGGGTAAAAGATCACTGCTCACAAAGGAAGCTGGGTTATTAATCAAAAGGATATAAAATGCTCCATCTCACGAACGAGTGAAGAAGAATTACCATAGCTAAGTGTAGCATGCATAGAGTGCTAAAGTTCATGAAAGTGGCCTGGGAACTAAATTTTAATATTACTTACTGTCCTGTTTAGATACTGATAATAAGGCAACATAACTTCTTTTTTAATGCCAAATAGAGAATTTTTAAATTCAATTTATTTAAACTAAAAACAAAAACAAACAGTTCACCCATTTCTCCCACCCCCCACCCCTGGCAACCACTAATCTGTTCTTTGTATCTATAAGCTTGGATTTTTAAAAATTGGTTTTTTTAGATTCCACATATAAGAGAGATTATATGCTATTTGTCTTTCTCGGACATTTTACTTAGCATAATGCCCTTGGGGGTCCATCCATGTTGTTGCAAATTGCAAGATTTCATTCTTTTTTATGGCTGAATAATATTCCATTGTATATACATACCACAGTTTCTTTATCCAACCATCCATTGATGGACACTTATGCTGTTTCCCTATCTTGCTATTGTAAATAATGCTGTGATGAACATATATAACTTCTTGACTAGATACTGACATTGGAATCATGAGCAAAATTAAAATCAATATTCAAAAGATATCATAAAAGAAGTCATTCCCCTATTTGAAATAAAGTATTATATGATAATTAAGAAGGTCTATTCTGTACAACTCTGTTAAATTTTATGTATTTTGTTCCTCACTTCAAACTATCTTTGTACAAATTGTCAGAAAGAAGAGATGCATGTTGGCTTCAGAATACATATTGAACACAGAATTTAAGAAATTCTGTAAATTAACTGCATCTGCAACAATTCAAGAAGCAATGAAATTTATTTTTTCTGACCCACCTCACCTTCCTCTATATACCATATGACATGAAGTAATGAAGCACATTCTTTAACTAGGGATGCAAATTATCAAGTATATATTCAGGAAAAGAACTTGTATTTTTCTTTGTGTTGTTTAATTTATCGTCAGTAGATAATAGATTATCATATAGTTGCTGAGTATTTCATCTTCATGGCATTTTAATTACATACTCATTATGAGTGAAATGTAATCATTTCAGAAGTCAGTCTTTGAATAGGAAGAGAATTTTATTTTCGTTTTCATCTTCCAGCTGACTCTGAGATTAATATAGTGAAGACAGTTGGAATCTCTTCACTAATTACTCCAGAGTTTTATATAAAATTTCAAGCAAAGAGAAACATATCACAGACATTTATAACTGGAAGGACACTATAGAGATCTTCCTAGCCCAAACTTTTCATTTTATAAATAAGGAATGAGAGATTCCAACAGTTAACTCAGCTCTAGTCTCTTAAATTTTCAGTGCCTACAACATTTTATGTTGTTGTAGATAGTGAATTTACAACATAAAACCAATTGCACTATTATACAAGGCCCATTCCCAAGACACCTACTTCAGCTGGAGGTAACAAAAAGATACAGTTAATTTCCAAAGTTATTTGAGCTATAACTTCAAAATTTTCTAATAAAAACTTTAACCTAAGCAATTAACCAAAAAATGCTCTAAAATTCAAGATGGTTAGTCCATGAATTTAAATAAGATAGAAACCTACATAAGTGAGGGAATTTTATTTTAATTCTAGCCATTTAATTTTTTTTTAACTGGCAGCAGGCTAATTAGGCTTGGAGAGCTTTCAGGAACCAATGAAAAGGGTTGTCAACTGAAAGGCCTTAGAGTATTTTTAATTAAAATCATTGGCAAAAAGAAGAGAGGCAAACCAATTTAACTACATTTCATGTATCAATAGTTCTACAAAATAATGCTTTGACGATGGGTACAGTTAGAATGTGAATATAAAATATTTTATGGAGAGTAAAAACAGGATCTCTAAAAATGAGAATGAACTCAGAAAAGAAAGGCAAATGAAATTTTCATCTTAATACTTTTGCATCTCTCTATTTGCATTTCTGGTATTATGAAAACACTGACTTATTATCTTCAACCATGGTTTACAATACTTACATGTCTGGCAAGAGTTTTAAAACTCTCTGCAGGACATAAATGATATAGAATAGATATATACATAGACAATGATCATTTTCTCTATTTGGGCATCCATGAATATAGACATAGACATACATAGCATAAACATGTATTCTCATGTTCAAGGAAAGGGGAATTCTGAGTACATTCATTTTATCTTTAATATATTTGTGCTATAGTTCAGAACATTGCAAAAATGGTCATTAGGAATATAACAAAACATTCACGAAATAGGAATAAGATCTATGATCTTATATGAGTCACAGAATGTTCCTTATTCCTGACAAAGAAGATAGTTTACTTTGTTTAAAAAAACCACAAAACCACAGAACTTGTGGACTTATCTAGATAGATATATTCTTGCATCTAAACACCTTATGCCAAGTTTAATATGTTACCATAATAAATTATAAAGCATATGAATAATATACCCTTTCCACAGTATTTATTATTTCAGTTAAATGGGAGAAAATAATGTTTCAAGTCACTTAAATTATATATAAGTTTAAACTATTAGCTATAATGCGTTTTTGACCATCATATTTCCTAATTCTAATCAAGATTAATCAGGATCATGGCATTTAGAAAAAAATAACTGTGTAAATTTCAACAAGCATATTTATACAAAATTTGGAGGAAACATAGGGTCATTTGAGTATTTAAATAAGTCAATCCAGGATCTAGTCATTTGCTCTCTTTTCTCATTTTAAGCATCCACATGGCAAGGGTTGTTATTCTTTCTAACTTTTGGAAACAGAAAGTATTTCTATTTTGTTAGGCTGCTTTCTCATCAACTTAAGCATCCTCAGCTTGTGTCCAGGTATTATTCAAGCCAAACCTGACTTTGAAATGTAAGAGAGCAGCCCTCACAGTTGATTTTTTTTTTTGATGTTTTGATCTTTTGCCACGCTACTGTTTCTTAAGGTCAGAATCCCTCAAAGCTTTGACCTGAATAGCAGTCAAAATTTTGGGCACACAGTGTTCTTTATACGAGCACAATCAGATCCCTTGTCATCGCAGTCACAATTCCTATATCCTACTGGATTTTAACCATTACCAGAACTTTGCTTGTTCTTTATACCAATCATTTAAAAGGATTTTTAAAAGATTGAGTATATCATGGCATTAATGGGACTGATTTTTTTTCCCCACAAACATGCTGGAAAATACGTATACAAGTGAGCTTTGTTCTCTAAAGTCACAACTTTACCCTCAACATTCTTGGAATTCTTCTTATGTAATTTTGGTCAAGTTCAATCTCACATTCAAGAAAGAAAATCAATGGCTTTTTTTAGTTATAAGATACTATTTCTTTGTTCGCTCTCTCTATCTCCTTTTAATTTCTCTTTCCCTGGGTAGCTTCCTAAGAAGCTATCTTCCTAAGAGCCCCAACACCCTCAGCAATGATTTGGATTGGGCCTATGATAGCGCACTTTTGGGAAAAACCAATGAGCAAAAACTGAGACATGAGCTTAAGAAAGGCTCAAACTTAGTGTTCTAGCAAGCAACTCGCCTAATGTAACTCCATTTATCTGTTTCTTGTCTGGTATAGGAGTGTATAATTGTTTGAAAATAAAAATAAAAAGAAGTCATAGTGAACCACAACAAGCACTCCAGATTCACTAAATAATATGCCTTGCATATCAAGGCACCCTTTTTTTCTCAAAATGCTTTCATGTTTATGACTTTATTTTATCCTCATCACATCCCAGTGAGCAAGTAGAGCAGATGTATGTTGTAATGTATGTTGGACATCGTTTTATAAAGAACTATACAAACCAAAGCTAGTATTGTCTTACAGTTTTTGAAAAGTTCAAAAATAAGAGGTTAAGTAAGTTGCCTTAGGTGGTGGTCTCACAACTTTTAGGCCATTAAAAATAAGGCTTCTAAGTTTTTTTCTTACCAACTATCATAATCAAATCAGTAACATTTTGATGAGATGTACAACCTTCTTCAGAGAGTAGTCTCATTCCAAGAGAAGAAGCATATTTAAATACTGCATTGCTAGGCAAGTCTCCTTTCTCCCCATTTCAGTCAGCATTGTGGAAAAGTAGAATGTGGGAATTCGTACGTATGGCATTATCTTCCTTATTCAATGTTGTTTAAAAGTATGCTCAGCAGACTATATCAAAGACTGCACGCAGATGACTGGCCTACTGAAGGAGATTTTCAGAGCACAGAGTCTGGGACTATGCATTTTAATCGATTTCCCAGGTGATTATTACACAGACTCAAGTTTGAAAACAACTGCATATAATGCAAGTTGAAGGAGAACATGACCTATTGTTAAGTTACGTCTCCATAAACATATTCCTTTAAAGGGATGCATTTCAAAACAACTTTCTTTATAAAATAATGCCAATCCTTCTTAACATGGTAACTAATCATTTCCCAGAAGCAATAATCTACGGAATTAATGGGCACATACTGGAATGATATCGTTGTTGGTTTAAAAAGGATCCAATTTTCTAACGCCTCAGGTATTTATTACATAGATGCCAATGGTATTGCAAAGTAGCCATGGCCAGATCACATATAATAAAAGGAATCATGATCTGGTAGTAAAATCACTATTAGATCAAGTAACTGCTAAAAATATATTCAATAAAAAGATGAAATATTTACTATTGCTCAATGATTGCATCGGAAATGACTGCAATTTACACTCCTTCAAATTTTAAATTTAGATATGAATTTGATTCTAAAAGGAAGATTGAATTGTGATTGAAAATCATGTATGTTGGCTGATCATATTTTCTTAAATTGAAACAATACTTCTGGAAACAACACTTCAAACTTTATTTCTTCATCTTTCAACAAACATTTCCTAAGTGCTACTTAACAGATGTCAAGTCCCAAGAAAACAAATTCCTTGCACTGTCTCACAACAGAGGAGATATATGTCTAAAGCTATTGAATGTGGTCACTACTTTAACAGAGATGTGTGCATGGTACACTGAGCTACGAATTGTGACCAGTTAGTAAAAGTTAGTCTCTATAACGCAAAACAGTATGGCAGAATATGTTAAATACTATTATACATAATGTTAATATTTTGAATGACTACCCATGATTCCACCATCTAACAATATCAGATAATAAAAGTTTCTACTTTAAAAATACCCCCATTTTCTTTAAATTACCAAAACTTTTAAAATTCTTAACATAAAATCACATTATGACAATACAAGTGTAACTTAGATATTTTCCTAATCTACAGCCTGGAAGTGTTAGTGTACCTAAGCCACACCCGTAATTTTGTGAATCAACAGTCTGCAGCAGAAAGAAAGTCGAATGATTAGATCCTCACTTAGACTAACAGAAAGAGGTCTTTGGTAAAATCAAAGGACCTGGGCCTTAGCCCTGCTCCTATCACTATCTTTCTTTGGACAATTCACTTCTCCTCCCTAAGTTCCATTTTTCTCATATGTAAAACGTAGGGGTCAACTAATGGCCCTCATGGTTCTAGGAATCTATGATTTGGGGTTAGCTTGTGATGACAGAGTTCCCTAGCGTTTTCTCCAACTGCTCTAAGTTACTCAGATCCCCATTCCCATTGGACTGGAAGGGATTACACTCTAAGGCAGTAACTAGTTCAGTCAATTAGCACTCACTCCTCCACCTTTCCCGCATTCTCTAACATCAAGACAACCAAGACAGCCATGCTTTTACTCAACCGAATACTTGGCAAGGACTAATCCAGTGACATCCTTTATAGGGTTATAGTATTGCTCTCTTAATGCAGATTTCAAAAATCTCAAGGATAATTTATTGTGGGATATTTAGTATCACTAACCTGTGCTGAACTCTTTTCAAGTTTTTGGACTAAATTATCCCAGCGCTGGGCAAAGTTGTCCAGCCATGCTTCCATCTTTTGGGCTACTGATGTATTTTTCAGTGTTGAAAGAAGATCTTGGTTGAGTGAGCAGAGTTTATCCATGGTTTGCTTTTTCTTTTCTAGATCTGTTTTTAAAACCTGTTAAAACAAGGAAGAACACAGAATAAGCCTAAGTCACATTTTATAAAACACTATAGTGTAATTTGCTTTTGCATGTATTTTCTCACTTGTTCTGATAAGAAAGGATTATAATCATATCTGCAAAGGATCAAGAGTCCACAAAAATATGAGTAGAAAATTATAATCCAAATAATCTTCCCAAGAAGTTTCAAGGGAAAGAAATACAAGTCAGACGTAGAATAAACACCTAGTAGAGGCACTTAACAGCTACCTTAAATATTTGAAGAACTGCCAAGGAAAAAGGTAGTTTTGCTTGAAAAGGCAAAACAGAGATCAACATATGGAAATTACTTTAACATTTGGAGGTGGCCTGAAGTGGAAGACATGGCTCTTCAATGTTAGTGAATTTCCTCTTAACTCCTGATAGAACTGAAATGAAATTCTATGTGCCAGGAGTACTGAGGAGAAGATGGTGAACTGAGAAGATGAGCATGGCTAAGGGGCCTTCTCATTCTGAAATGCTGTGATTATTTGGATAAAGTTGCAACATTATTTATTTCCACAATTTTTACATTCTTTTCATTATTTGTACATAAAAACTTTGCTATGCAGTTTACTGACTTTTAAATTTTTTTAGCATCTGTTATTCAACTAACATTTGGCTATTTGAGTAATTATCTTCTAAAGCTAATGTTAAAGCCCATTAAGCAACAGAACTAAGTAATCGAGTATGACACAAACCTTTTGGAATCACTTTGCATGTTTTCTAAATACTTATGTGTTTTATGAAGTAATTTTTATACCATTCATATTTCCAAAGTTCCTGTGAGCTAGGAGGGTGTTACATGGCCTTTGGTTGATATGGAATGAATAAACAAAGTGGCTTCTGTGAAATCAGTAGATCAGGGCAGCTTATTCTTTCACTTTATCCATTAAGGTCACCCTATGCTTTGGGAAATCCATTTTCCAGTTCCCAAATAAGAGGAAAGAAAGGGAAAAATTATTTTACAGCCTCTGAACATCCCCTCTTTTTGGCAGTAGCAAGTAAAATGAACATAAACTAAACTGTGAGACCTGTCTTTCCAAAACAAATGCAAATTTATTTAAGAACAACTAACATTACATACAGCAAAGAAATTGTCATGAAACAGATGCACCAATTGCTCATAAACTGAAGTATCATCGACACAGAGAAATCAACATATCCCCCTGCAAAGGATACTTTATGTAGCTCATTTTGGCATGCCACCTGCATTGGTAGCTGTGAACTGCAGAATGCTCTGGTGTCTCCTTCAGTTAGTTCATCCTTTATTCAGAATCTGCTTCACCGGGTGTACTTTATATTGCAGTCTTACTGCATGCCATTTTTAGGCAATAAAAGTAAGTTTTGAAATTCATTTCTAATTTTTACTCAATAATTAATTTTTTCTCAGTTTGAAAGAATGCAATAGACCAAAATACGAGTTGAGATATATGAGTTAAATTCATATCAAAATAAAATTCTCAGTGTGGGAATTTAGTAATAGATAGGTTTTGTATATCGATTTTGTTTGTTTAATTCAAATGTTAGCTTTCCATTAAATTTAAGTGCATACTTGGACTAGTAGTAAAACAACAGTTTATGCTATACCTGCCTAGAGCTGGGACTCAAATTTGAATTTCGACCTAGATTCCTCCAATTCCCTTATGGTGTCTCATTTTCCTTTTTTTCTTTACTAACTTTTGGCATGCATCTATTTTGTTGTAACTCATCTCGAGTTCTTTTTGAAAAAAAGGCATGACAGAAATAAAGACATACATTTTAAAATATAAAGATGTAAATACAATCATCTTTGGCTTACTTTCTCAGAGCTTAAGGAACTATTTTAAATAGCCATATGTATAAGGCTAAGGGGTGTACCCATTATATAAGCTAAATATGTAATGATTTGGAAACATTTCAGAACCAGGGTCTGAGAGTTATGTTTGAAGAAGAAGACTGCATTGGAAATTTATGGATAACCTCATGTTACCTAAACAGGTTTCCTTAGACAATCAATAAAACTAACTGGATACCCAAAGAGATTCAGTGGCAAATGAAACTAAGCCTCCTGTGTTAACATTAAACCAAATGAAGAAGCATTTGGTGAGCATTACAAAAATAAAGGTGAAAGTTGCCATTAAAGGATACAATTAGGAAAATTGCACTCAAGGTAAAGTAAAAACAGCATTATGAAATTGTGGAATTATCGAATCAATATATTTTTACCTAAATCTATATGACAAAAACACTATACTGACCAAAGCTTCCATCCAGTAAATTCTAGATCTGTGTTTTCTAAAATGGGGATGGCAAATTAGTTGTTCTCCCCAATTTGTTTCCTCTTGTTTGCTCTCTCTCTCTCCCACTCCATAATCTCCTAGTTCCTAAAAGACTCTCCTACCATAACTAACAGAGGGAGAAGACAGGAAATCCATGGTGGTGCCAGAGACATTGAATCATAGCAATGAATTATCTTCTCTCATCTATCCTTGGATATCAATTCTTTTAAACTTAGATTTTATGTGTGCATATTAAATAACTATGATTTAATTGTTACTAATTGTTAGAGTATAAAAAGGATGTCTTTCTGCATATCAATAACTTATCATAGGTCTTTGAGTGCCAGAGAACCACAGAGCTCTAGAAAACTCAGGAGGCAAAAGGAAGCTCTAGAAAACTTGTACAAGGCAGAGGTAAGCTAGGATTTTAAACGAAGAAATATATTTTATTTTCAAAGAAGCCAGGCACCTGGACCTACCTCCAAGGTAAGCAGGAAGGTACAGTCAATAAATCAGATTGGGCCAGTAGTAGAAATGGGCAAGAGACAGATAAGCTGCTCAAGGAGACAGAGTAGACATGTTTTATCTGGTCAACATTAGAAGACGATTTGAAGTGAAGAGAGAATGACTACTTACAAAATGCCCAAGAAATCTTCACCCTATTCTCATCAGAAGTATGCTTCAGAGAGTAATGCCAAGACAATTTCTATTACACTGGCAGAGCTGAATTCTGTACCTATTTTATGTGTAGTTACTTATCTATATGTAAGAAATACTCCAATTCATTCTAATCACCTGTTGTATCTAGGTAGATTGATCCATTGTGAGTGTTCTCAACTCGAGGGAACATCAGAATGACCTGGAAGGCTTGTTAAAATAAAGATTGCTGGGTCCTACTCCCGGACTTTCTGAGTCAGTGGGGCTGGGACAGGACCTAAGAATTTGCATTTCTAACAAGTTCCAAGGTGATGCTGATGCTGCTGGTCCAGGGACCGCACTCTGAGAACCACTGATTCTACTTGGATGAATTCTTTGAGGGTGATCACAGGAGTTGAGGCAAAGTTAGCAAGTCCTAGTAAAACAGCACTGTGAACACGGACTTGCTGAGCCCCCATAAGCACTCCGTCCCTGCCATTTGATCCCGCAGCCAATTGAGAGTGTCCTCAATTCCGCAGTACTCCTGTAGCCCCTGCACACCATACTCTCTTAGA
This sequence comes from Ceratotherium simum simum, assembly GCF_057802395.1. NCBI lineage: Eukaryota > Metazoa > Chordata > Mammalia > Perissodactyla > Rhinocerotidae > Ceratotherium > Ceratotherium simum. The sequence goes on along the minus strand of NC_141940.1, from coordinate 102,045,686 downwards.
TAACCATGCATCCCAGAGTTGTCCCTCCTTGGCAAACACCACCAGTCCTCACAGCAGCAGCACAGTTCCCCAGGAACACATTTCTTGTAGATTTGGGCCTTCCCATGATAGCTTACATGATTCTACAAGTCTTAGTATTTGTCTCATAAGGACCACAGTTTCTTTTCTTTTTATCCTTTTACACCAAATAAAAACTCAGTTTTGACCCGAAAAAAAAAAACAGTAGAGCTACATGATTTCAATAAAACCATAGATCTAGAAGAAATGAAATACTTGACTCCTCATCTCCCACCTCAAATGAAAAGTAGGAGAGAATCCCATGGGCTATTAGTGATAATATTTCAAAACAAATTACACTGATTGTAAATAAAAGAGAGTTTTAGCACACTGTTATCTATACCTAGGTATGTAGTAGGAACTGGTGACAGATGGTACCTGTTTTGGGTCTCAGATTGTGACATATTTTAATGAACATTAAATTCTTATTCACTGCCTGAGTCAGCAGGGGAATTTTACCTCAAATTCTAGACCAGCTGTCAGGTTTTGTTAATTGGCTTAAACTATCAAATGGTAATACTTATACAAAATGTATTTTCACTTTGTTCACAAGTAAGGTGACATAATTTGAATTTTAATCATATTGAAAAATTATTGAGACTTTTCTAAGAGAGCATTTTCATGGCCCTGAGGCTAGGAAAGTGTTTTACTCATAAAAATGTCAACATAGTGGCACATGAGTGTTCAAAATGACACTTCTCGATTGCAGTTATTTTTTGTCAAGGAATCAAATAACACGAGGTGTTTCGAAATAGCTTTAAGGCCCAGACATGAGTCTGGATGTCTTGGTGTTCATTTTAACTTGCTACTAATGTTCTATGATGCCTTACATGTGTCATGTGTTTTTTCCTGGGTCTCAGTTTCCTTTTCTGAAATAATCTTGTTTCTCTCCTTCTCTTCATGCCCAATGCTACTTAGTTCAGTTCTTCTAATTGGTCTCCTTACTACCAAAAGTCTTACTACCGAAGAGTATTCCAAAAATGATTGTTACCAAACTCTCAATGGCTCCTTATCAGCAGCAGAACAAAATTACAAATGTATCATAGCTATTTTTTCATTTTTTATACATATATAGATTACTTTTCTGAAATCTGTCTTTAGCAGTCACATCGCTCAAGAAAGTATATATTCTTTGAGGAATGACTTCTTATCAATAACAAGCTAGCTTATAATAACAAGTAATACATACAGGAACCTATTTCAAATTAAAAGCCTAAAGATTAGTAACTATGGAGCAAAAAAAATATGATACATATAAATATTTGGTAAAATGGTACAAATTTAACTGGGGAAATCTGTTTAAGATTAGCGTCAAATAAATGATGTAATTATTATGAAGTATAATACACAATATCAATACAGATATAAATAGATTCAATTTAGGTAACATTATGAAACGTTATTTACAATAGACCTTTGCTTTATGTTAGAGATGACATCAAGTTAGCATTTAATAGAATTGATCTATCAAAAATCAAAAAGAAGTCCTAATTGTGTAATTTTTATTTGAAAAATTAAGCTCACTATTAGATTGGCCTCTCCTTTATTGGAAAATAATAAAAGTCACAGGAGAAGAGAAGCTTTAGGGATCTTTTTCAATCCTGTAAGGTTCAACTCAAACTGAAATGTCTCAATGAAGACTTCCCTGATGTCCTTTTACTGCCAAAGTTCCCTCATTTCTCAAAACACACAGGCTCTTATAATCAACGCCATTTGGTTTGCTTTAATGTTTCTTCTTGTTTTCCAAAGCAGGGTATAAGCCCCTTATATGTCAGGATAATCATCTCTTATGTGTGGCATATTTCTCAGAGAATCAACTTAAGTCTATTACTTTAGAACTATACTGTTTAGAACTTTATGGAACATTCACACGTACTTCTTAGTGTTACTTTTTAATTTTAACTGAAGTCTTATTCCAGGTATGCTATATTTTTTTAAGAGTACAATTTTGTTTGAAAAAACAAAGTTGAAAATCTACCTGTATCTTATAGAATTAATGTTTGTATCCCTCCAAAATTCATATTTGAAGGCCTTATCCCCCAATGTGATAATATTAGGAGGTACGGCTTTTGGGAGGCAATTAGGTTTAGATGAGGTCATGAGACTAGAGCCCCCATGATGGGATTAGTGACCTTATAAGAAGAGGAAGAGATACCAGAGCTTCCTCTATCTCCACCATGTGAGGGTACAGCAAGAAGGTACTGTCCAGAAGCCTGGAAACAGGCCTCACCAAGAACCAAATCTGCCAGCACCTCAATCTTGTACTTCCCAGCTTCCAGAACAGTGAGAAATAAATGTCTGTTGTTTAAGCCACCCAGTCTATGGTATTTTGTTGTAGCAGCCTGAGCAGACTAAGACAGGAATTGGTACCAAGAAGTGGGGTGCTGCTGTAAAAAATACCTAAAAACGTAGAAACAGCTTTGGAATTGGGTAATAGCTAGAGGCTGGAAGAGTTTTGAGATACATGTTAGAAAAAGTCAAGATTTCCATGAAGGGATTGCCAAAACCAATTCTGGTGAGAGCTCAAAGAGAAGAGAGGAGGGCTGTAGAGAAAGCTTCCATCTTTTTAGAGAATATATACATAGTCATGAACAGAATGTTGGTAGAAATATGGACAGTGAAGGCCATTCTGATGAGGTCTCAGACAGAAATAAGGAAAATACTATTGGACAATGGAGATAAGACAATCTTTGCTATAAAGTGGCAAAGAACTTGACTGAATTGTGTTCATGTTCTAGAGTTTTGTGGAAGGGGCAACTTGTGGGTGATGAAATTAGATATTTAGCTAAGAAATTAGATCTCCTTAGGAGATATCTAAGCAAAGTGTTAAAGGAGTGCCATGGTTTCTCCTGACTGCTTCTGGTCAAATGCGAGAAGACAGAAATGAATTGAAGAAGGAATTGTTAAGCAAAAATGAACCAGAACTTATAGATTTGGAAAATTCTTAGCCTATCCATAGAGCAAACAATGAAAAAGCATATTCATAAGAGAACACTAAGGGTATGGCTCACAGACCAGTTGATAAGGAAATTAGTGTGAGTGTGAACCAGAGACCTAATCAGCCATCTCATCAGAAGCCAGGAATAAAGATGGGATTATACCAGCAGAAACTACCAGCTGGGACTAAAGGAAACAGAGAAAAATTGGACAGATTGAAGGAAGGCTGTGAACATGTGCTATTCCTCAAGAAAAGGAAAAAATGATGTAGATGGTTCAGAGATCATCAGGGCTGTTATTCCCACCACAGGCCCAGGGAACAGGACTAGTTCCTCCTGAGTGGGGAGGGGGGCAGGATATCCCATCCTGTGCATCAGGAGGAGGGCTATAACAGAGAGTCCTGAGGGTTGCTGCAGAGAGCCAAGTGGGCGGTGCCCTGTGGAGCTGAAGAGGCCAGGTGGCCATCTTTCAGAGCCCTGAGGATGATGTCTCCACTCCAGTGGTCCTGGAGGGCAGAGCACTGGTCTAAAGATTATTCTCTGAGCCTTATGATCTAATGGAATTTTCCTTGCTATGTTTTACACTTATTTGGGACATATCACCCCTTCTTTCTTTCTTATTTCTCCCTTTTGGAATGGGACCGTCTATCCTCTGCCTATCTTATCATTGTAGTTTGGAAGCACATAAATTGTCTGGGTTCACAGGTTCACAGCTGGAGTGGAATTCTGCCTCAGGATGAAATATACCTGGAGTCTTACTCATATCAGATTTAGATTGTGACGAGACTTTGGACTTTATACTGTAGAGTTGATGCTGGAACCAGTTAAGATTTTGGGGGCTGTTGGGATAGAATGAATGTATTTTGCATGTGAGAAAGACATGAATTTTGGGGTCTAGGGGTGTAACGTTATGGCCTGAATGTTTGTGTCCCCACAAAATCCATATGTTGAAACCCTATCCCCTCGTGGTGACGGTATTAAGAGGCGGGGCCTTTGGGAACTAATTAGGTTTAAATAAGGTCATGAAGGTGGAGCCCCCACAATAGGATTCATGCCCTTATAAGAAGAGGAAGAGACATTAGAGTTTCCTCTTTCCACCACGCGAGGATAAAGCAAGAAGGAGCAAGCGACAAGTCAAGAAGAGGGCCTCACCAAGAACTCAATCTGCTGGCACCTTGATCTTGGACTTCCCAGCCTCCAGAACTGTGAGAAATAAATGTCTTGTTTAAGCCACCCAGTCCATGGTATTTTGTGATAGCAGCCTGAGCTGACTAAGACACTATAGTTTTCCCTATTTTAATTAAGAAAAGTAACAATATGATATAATTGAATAGACTATGATCTAAGCAAGAATAATGAACATTTGGTTTAAGATTTGAAAGAATAGAAAGACCAAATAATGGTGTTAATATAAACTATTGGGTTTTTAAAAAATACCATTGAAAGCTAAAAAATACGTACGGCCAGTTTTTGAAGACTGGATAACATTTCACTTTGGTCCTTAAAGCCAGTTGTGTGAATCTTGCTCACTGCATCTTCTTTTTCTGAAAGCCATGTACTAAGAAGGCACTGAAAGAAATCAAATAATTCCAAAAACATAATTATTAAATTAGATCATCTTATTTTTTTCATTTATCCATTTAACATCTCTCCATATCTTTCACTGATACAGTTTCTCCTACATGACTCACCTGTTCTTCAGTAAAACGTTGCCATTTTAGAAGGATGTCTTGTAAAAGAACCCAGCGATCTTCTGTCCACCTACAGATGTTTGCCCACCGATCTCCCAGTACCTGGGGAAGAGACAACCCACCACAACATCAACAAACAATTAATTACTAACTGAATTTAATCAAAAATGGCATGAATGATTTGTGAAAGTATCTAATTTTGAGTCTCCTATATATATCAGGAGTTGCAAAGGCCACCCTTCCTGCTTCTGCTTATAATTAGATAAGCATTGCGCCTTTCATTTGTCTTTAGATCATTTCACTCACTCTTTAGCCTTACATTGAAAAGCAAAGATACGTACAAGAAGTCTAAAGCAGTTATCATACCACTATTTGAAATGCCTCCACAGTAAATGTAAGTTAACAAAGACCTAAACATAGAATTAAAGAGAATTTTGCATTGATAATATGTAAAATATGTTTCTTTCTTAGGTCAGAAAAAAACTCCCCCAAGAATAAAAGTTTGACTACTAAGTAGAATGCCTAAAAATACTCTCATTTGAAGCAATCCTGTATGATTAGAATTGCTTAATGTCCTGTTTGTAAAAGAAAAGTTTTAATGACTTAAATTATATCCCTATGTGGATTTTAAAAATTATCTGGATTATTATTACAAAGTATTTAAATTCACTATATCTCTAAACAATTCTAGTGAGAAAATTATAACATTCTCTGAGTAATAGCTGTCATATCTTTAGCATGTCTCTAATGTGTATGTGCATATACTATTTTAATACGTAACATAAGCCAAGTACCAATGGTTTTTGGGTGAAAAAATAAGTGTTGTGATAATATCTGTGCAAAGGGATTATTTTAACACAAAAAATGTATCATTTCAACTCCATTAGGATGCATTTCAGACCCGAAAATTTCAACTTTTTTGACTTTATCATAGATAAGAGAATTATTTGCCCATAGCTATTGGAGCTTTAAAAATAGAAGTATTTCATGCAGTATTTTTATTTCTGTCTGGCTTATTTCATTTAACATCATACCCTCAAGGTGCATCCATGTTGTTGCAAATGGGAGGATTTTGTCTTTTTTTACAGGCATTTTTCCAAAGAAGATATACAGATGGCCAACAGACACATGAAATGATGTTCAACATCACTAATTATTAGGGAAATGCAAACCAAAACAACAATGAGATACCACCTTACACCAGTCAAAATGGCTACAATTAGCAAGACAAAAAATAAAAAATGTTACAGAGGATGTGGAGAAAAGGGAACCCTCATACACTGCTGGTGGGAATGCAAACTGGTGCAGCCACTATGGAAAAGAGAATGGAGATTTCTCAAAAAATTAAAAATAGAAATACCATATGATCCAGCTATCCTACTACTGGGCATTTATCCAAAGAACTTGAAATCAATGATCCAAAGAGATTCATGCACCCCTATGTTCATCGCAGCATTATTCACAATAGCGAAGATATGGAAGCAACCCAAGCGCCCATCAACTGATGACTGGATAAAGAAGATGTGGTATATGTATGCAATGGAATACTTCACTCATATGTGGAAGATAACAAATACATGGATAAAGAGAACAGATTAGTGGTTACTAGAGGGGAAGTGGAGTGGGAGGTGGGTGAAAGGGGCAAAGGGACACGTCTGTACGGTGACAGACGATAATTAGACTACTTGCGGTGACCATGATGAAGTCTACACAGAAATTGATAAACAATAATGTACACCTGAAATTACACAATGTTATAGACTATTATGATCTCAATAAAGGTACTGGAAAAATTTAAAAAAAAAAAGTTCTCATCACAAGAAAAAAAATAGACATATCTCAAAATACGGACATGTTTTATTTTTGTGTAGAATTAAAGCTAGAAAAAAATGTTTGTAACTCATATTTTTTACAAATATATTTCGTATCTAAGACAAGCCTCGTCGCAATTTCTACCTTACTTGATGCTACATGTTTGGACTGATGCACTTAGAAGATATTAACAAATGACTCAAATAATACATATGTAATTAGCATCATGAAAAAATCCACCTGTCCCTAGGGGGCTCAGAGACTCACTTATTTTTTAAAAAATTTGTTTAATCTACCATCTTTTCAAAAAGGGAGTCCCATGCATGGATAAGGAGAAGGCAATAAATATTTTACTACAGTATTAAAATGATCACTTTCTCATATGCAGCTCAGTCACAAGTGAGTTTTCAGATTTTCTTCAGAAATGTCAATAAAAACGTTATTCCTTTTAGCATAATGTAACTGATTTTCCTATTTTTTATAGTTTCACTCTATACTCCTTTTGAATTACGTTAGTTTATGACAGGAGCCATAGTGATGGAAGATACCCAGAGGAAATGTGCTAACATAAATCAATGAATTCAACGCTATTAGCCGTTTAATTATTACAACTAAGTGCTTGGGATTTTTTTTTCTAAAAAATATTAGAAGTTCTCTTAGTGAACTTCCTAGTGACCGTGTCAGTATGCATCAGGTAAAATGGCATGAAATATATCTGTTAATGGATTAGTTGTCAAAAAATTAGCTTCAAAGAGAGAAAATCTTACCCCTTATCCATAAACTACACCATCTGCCTGATTTGAGGATGTAATATAAAAGGTCAAATTGTGGGATGTTTATTGCAGCCCTTCAACCCCAGTGGAGATGGGAGTCAAGGGGGAAAGGGATAAATTCAAACTACAGCATCATGTTCATAAATGCAAGAAAATGAACTGAGACTTGTAAAAAGATATAGCACCTTTTCTCTAGTGCTACAAGACACGCAAAAGTAGTGCCCACTGAAGTAGCATCTTAGGTTTGTAATCTCACACATGAATATTCACAAGTTATTAGTTTTAGTAGAACATTCTAGAAAACAAATCCAAATAAAGACCTCCACATACTAGATTGCTTAAGATTATTAAATTTAGAGAAATTCCAAAATATATTTATGCAATACAAATTATAGGGTAGTTCTTTTCACTATATGAATGAGTCACAAAAAACTGATAATAAATATTCTTTTAGGTACAGAGTCAACCTAGTTAAGACAACTATTTTAAGAATGTTATTAAAAGTATCCTTTGTATCCAAATAATGATAATAGATAATTTTGATAATTCATTAAGCAGGTTTATAATGCAGCCGATATTTAATTTTACTTACAGTTATTGGTAGTCTCCAATTCATTCATTCATTAACCACAGATTTATTTAAACAACAAATATTTATTGAACACATACTATGTAACAAAAATAAACAGAATACAGATGGTATGGGCTGAATTGTGTCTTCCTAAAATTCATATATTGAAGCCCTATCCCCCCTACTCCAGAGGGTGACTGAATTAAGAGATAGGGCCTTTAAAGAAAGGAACTTTAAGTTAAAATGAAGCTATCAGGGTGGGCTCTAATCTAATCTGACGTGTGTCCTTGTAAGAAGAGGCAACTTGGACACACAGAAAGACATCAGGGATGTGTGGGCACAGAAAGAGACCATGTGAGGACACAGTGAGAAGGTGGCCATCTGCAAGCCAAAGACAGAGGCCTCAGAAGAAACCAAACCCGCTGACACCTTGATCTTGGACTTCAAGCCTCCAGAACTGTTAGACAATAAATTTCTGTTGTTTAAGCCCCCAAGTCTTTGGTATTTTCTTATGGCAGCTCTAACAAACTAATACAAAAGACATATTGTGAGAGGCTGATCCCATGGCATTACAAAATCTCTCACAAAACTAAAGTTGTTAAAAGTAAAGATGTACTTATTAAAGTGGGAAAATTTTAGAGAATACATTTCTATTACTAGAGTAAAATTAATTAAAATTGTTCAAATACAGTAGATTTTTAGTAATTTATTGTGACTCAACTTCTCAAATACAAATACATTATCATTTTGTGATTTTATGTTTTTTATGTAGGGAAGATAAAAATGTCTAGAGCCAAATAACTTGGATTCAAGTCTTAGATTGGTCTATTGCTTGGATTGCCAACATGTACATGTCTTTTCGAATTATAAAATCATTTTAAATACATAATTTTATTATAAAATTCTGGAAATTCTTTGAGGGATTGGTATTATTATCCACAACCCCTCCCCCCATGAAATCAAGTGATTTTTTTCAGGAAATTTTATGGCTAAATTATTTAATCTCTCTCAAAGAAAATAATCATACCAATCCCTAAAAGAATTGATACAAATATTAAACAAGATTATGTATTGGGAAGCAGTTTTAATTTGAACCGAGTTATAAAACTATTGGTAGTTATTTACATTTCATTTGATCACGGTATTCATATCAAATCTTCTAAGAACTACCAAGGGTCATCTATTTTACTCTAGTTCCTCTAGAAAGGTACTTATTAAATCTTCACAAATAGATGTTTAGACTTCAAGTATATTCTTCTTTAAAGATTTCCAACACAAGAGAGCATACACATACTTTTGTAACATATTCCACTGCTTAAACCTATCTTGCTTTCAGAAAACTCTCACTGAACTGAATCTAAGTCACTTCTGTTACAATGCAGGCATGGTGCTTTTTACTGATCTCAGTAAAATTAGATAAGTGAATTAGAAATTGCTTGCTTGTATGCTCTACATGTCTGCCCACAGGTAGATTTTTGCAATGCTATATGCATAAGCATAAACAGATATACATAGTGCTTGATTTTATGGATTTGACTGTTTATTGCTTAGACATATTGGCCCTAATTTTAATTAAAAAGGATGGAGCTAAGCAACTGAAAGATTATCAGTCAGCTGTATAATTGCTCAAAGATGCTGGTTCCTATCATTGCCCGAAGTGATGGAACCAAATCGGTAGACAAGTATAAGGGATTGGATCAAATGGGATTGATAGGAAGCTAAATAATTTTTTTAAAGAATCACTGTATTAGGATTAGAAACCTCTTCTCCAGAGAAAATAAATCAGTGTTTCTCTGAGTTTCCATTTAAATATATAAATCCCTGAGTTTTTAGAAATAAGGCATATTTTTGTAAATCTAGGTAAACATTACACACCCAAATGAAAAATGAATTATAACATCTCATAAAGTGATAAGGAGAAATTAATTTTTATTTACATCCTCATTTTGTCTCAGCAGTAAGAGAAGCAAAGGTCAGTTCACTGACTCGAACACATTTTCATGGGCTAAATCACAACTCCATTATCATCTATGCACAGATCCGCAATGGGGAGGATTTTTCCCTCCCATTTAATTCACGTCTCATATTGTTATACATGCCAAGGACATTTCTCATCTGAGTTCCTTTGTTTGGTTGAGTTGGTTTTTCAAAGCAAAAGTGAAAAATGGCTATCAAAAGAACATTCGGATAAAGGCAACTGAAAAAATTTGATAAGCCTGGGAGGTAAAACTTAAGTACCTTGACCCTCAAATTTATTGACGCCAGTGATAGAATGTGAGAGCTAAACTGTACCCAGAAAGACTGGCATTAAGAGATAAAGTGTTCCTAGGAATATGTCCACTAAGAAAGAAACAATTATGTGCCATGGACCGCATGATGCAGCAGCAACTGGGGTTTATAAGAGAAGGAGGCAGCAAGCAGCCCATCTTATTTTATTACAGTTTAAGACCCTGGAATATACTCCCCAGCTAAATGAATTTTATGTGTAATGAGCTTTCCAAAAAATAACTTATTTTTTTTATTTTTCCTTCTTACTTCAAATAACTGTGCAGTTAAAAAGGATAAGCAACTTGATCTTACTGATGGTGAAATGGAAATAACATCAAATAACTTGTGGAAAGAAATAAAATAACACCCATTATGAGGCTAGAAATGGGGCAGAGTACTACTGACTAATGTTTAGCGAAGTCTATGATTCTCTTCTCAATTTTACATGATTTTACAAACTGTTAACTGAAGCAGCATACTATAAAATGCATGCCTTATATCTTCACTGTCTAACATATGGTTCAGGGTGGAAAAACATATTCTGATGTATTAGGAAACACTTATTGGAGGTTTCTCTGAAAATATCATTCTTACTTCTGTTTAAATGATCCTGTAATAACTCCTGACTGAACTCAAGGAATTACTGATTGTTTCATTTCTTAAAGTGTAGTTTACAGATGTGGAAACTGACACTCAGATGGGTTAACTAACTTGTCTAAAGCCAGATAGGCCACAGGATCGAGTATCTGGGATTTGACCTCAGATCCATCTGGTTACAAGCCATGCTTTCACGATGCATTCACTCAGTAGAGCATTCAACATAAAAAATATGCCTTGTAATTTATGTTATATAACCTAGAGTGAGATGGACAGATGCTTAATCGTCTTTTGAGTCTTTTAATATTTAATTTTAGCTGAAGTTTGACCAGATTTAACTAAACATATTATCTAAGCCACTTGAAAAGGATCTGAAGCCTAATGTTATAATTTGATCTAAAACACTTTTGATATTATAGCTCCTTAGTTGTTTAAAATATGTTAAAAAATCAGAAAATACTTACACTTCCAGATCAAAAACATGTGCTCTTTGCAAGGACTTATTTTTAAAAGGTAACTATGACTGTCTGATTCATTAATGAAACTCTGCCTTGGTGGTTATGCTTAAAATGTAATGAGATTTTAACTTGAAGCATGTTCTTCTGCGTCATTACAGTCAGTTCCATATATTATTTATTTTTATGAGTTTACAAAGTGCTAATGAATAAATCTGGAAAGGCCTTGTTGTTGTTGCTGCTGTTATTATTTGCAGGCTATTATTTAATGTTCTGTGGCAGCTTAATAAACTCTGTACTCTCCAGCTCCCACCAGTCTATTCAATTGGGATACCGAAAATAAAGAGCAGGCATCCTAGGGAGCATTCCAGCACAACAGCATTGTTTCCAGCCTTCATCACATTCCCGGGCACTCCTCGGTAACTTGAGGTTTTACTGTCCTTATTGTTTTATGTCTCACAGTCTCTGAACTTCTTGAGGGGGGCTCCTTACCTTTGTGCTTACTGTCTTGTGGAGTAATACATGCATTTCACATAGTATATGAATGTCTCAAAGCTGAATACCAGCAACGCAGTTATAAATATAGGGCTTTTCTCCCAAGTCTTGTCTTTGAACCTTTTCTTCTCTTTCTTCTTCATTAAATACCTTTCTACCAGTAACAATAGAATTATTTATGGTAAATTTGATGACCCTTAGGAGGTGAGAGAAACATATGAAGTCTTGTCCTCTCTACCTCAAATTCTAGATCTTTAATAGTTACAAAGGGCATTAGCCATATAGCAGAATCTCAGAATCTGCTAACCTGCTACTCATCACTAGGCTTCATGTACAGATTCCCTGAATTCTCGTCCCAGCTCTACTGTTGCGCATCTTGGTAACAGCCATCAGCAAACTCTTTATCTTGCTATAATTTAGTTTTCCCACTAGTGAAATGGAGATAACAATACCTGCCCTGGTACCCTCCTAGCCAGGTCACTGCTAAGGTCAGATAGGTCAACAAATGTGAAAACGCTCGGAAAACTGTGATGAATTATTGAGATGCTTGTGATTGGTAAGGATTTAGAGTTTAGTTGATAGAAAATCAGCTTTTGTTGTCAAATGTGATAAATTTAGAGCATAATAGAATTTTAATACAAAATACAGTGAAACATTTCAGCATGACACTAAAATTACTAGGTTTTTGTATTTTACCTATAGTCTATTAAGGCTTATGTTTTGTACATGAGTTGAAAATCTTTTACTTTCACATTTTTAAACCAGAAGCATGCTCCATCATGTGTCTTACTTGTAATTAAGTGATTGGAAAACAAATATCCCTCTATGCTTCATTCTAACTCTTGGTATTGGAATAGTCCATCTATAAGAAATCACAAATTCTAATGTGTATACATAATAAAATGCACAAAATAATCTACGTGTAAGAGGACGGGGCGTGAAGGGGCTGTAGTGAAATGGAGAGCCTATGCTAAAGGGGGCAGAGCTATTTGATTCCCACGGAGGTTAATATGCAGGAAAACAGGCCAAGGATCATCCAAACACTCACTTTTTCCAGAGAGGCTAGAAATGCATAATTTTATATCATATTTCCTGAATGTTAAATGCTGATAACTAATAAAAATAGTTTTAAATAGATGTGGGACAAATAGAGCTTTATATGAATATATTTATAATTTTAGATGCAACAGACACATTCCTAGAAAGACACAAACTACTCAAACTGACAAAATATGGAAAATCTGGAAAATGGAGATCAAAAATATCAAAAAATGTAAATCAAAAATTGAAAGTCTTACATGTATTAAATATATTGAATCTTTCATTTAAAACTTTCCCATAAAGAAAATTCCAGGCACAAATGGCAAGTTCCCAAGCCTGCATAATCAAGTACTTAAACCTAGCAAGCATATTACAAGAAAGGAAAATAACAGGCCAATCTCTTTCATGGACACAATGGGAAAACTCTAAATCAAATGTTAGCAAATGTTAGCAAAGAAAATCAAGCAATAAATAAAAAGGATTTACGTATCATTCATGTTTCGTTTATCTCAGGAATGTAAGTCTATTTTAACATTAGAAAATGAAGCAATGTGATTTGACGTATTAACAGAATAAAGGAGAAGACTAACGTGATTATCTTAAGTCATCCTGAAAAAATGTTTGATAAAATTCAGCACCCAATAATAATAAAACTTCTTAGCACACTAGGAATAAAAGGCATCTACAAGAAACCTACAGAAAATATCATACTTTATGATGATTTCTAAAAAGCCTCAGCTCTGAGACGTAAGAAACGGATATCAACAATGATCTCCTTGTACTAGAGTATACAGCACAATACGGCAAGAAAAATTAATAAAATTAATAACAATTGGAAAGGAAGAAGTAAATCTGTCATTACTCACAAACAACCTGTAAATGTACATCGGAGTGATGCTACAGATAAACTATTCAAATTAATAAGTAAATTTATCATGGTCTCTGGATACAAAGCCAAGGAACAAACATCAGTTGTATTTCTCCAAATTAGCAACAGACAAATAGAAAATGAAATTTTAAAAAGATACCATTTATAACAGCAAAAATATCAAAAACCTAGTAACAAATCTCATAAAACCTTTAAGACCCACTATCTTGAAAACCATAAAACATCATTGAGAGAAAATAAAGACCAAAATAATAAATGGAAGGCTATTTCGTACTCATGAATTGAAATACTTTATTAATAAAGCTATTAATTCATCACAAAGTGATCTATATATTCAATGAAATCCAATTAAAACCATAGCAGGGTTTTTTTCTTGGGGGGGGGAAGGTTGACAAGCTGATTATAAAATTTATATGGAAATGCAAAATGAACAAAAATAGCCAAGATAACCTTTAAAAAGGAGAAAACAAACATGAAGGGCTTATACTGGCCAAGATAGATTCAGTATTCCCCTTAGCTTGACTGAACTTTAGACCACAGGCCACTGACCCCCCTTTTCTTAGAGTACTTACTTTAGAAACTTTCAATTGTAAATTTTTTCTCTGCCCCTTTGAGATGTAGAAATTCTACAACCCAAGAATGTCTTTCTCAAGGATCTGGAAGCCATCCCTTTGAAATGTAATTATCCAGAAACATAGTACCCCTGTCTCCCAGTCTCTGTGGGAGAGTAGGAGCCTAACTCTAATAATGGACAATTAGCAAACACAGATGGCACAATCACATTGATCATCCAACCCCATAAAGTCCGCCAGTGCTTTTACACTAGCTCATCCCAGCACTAACAAACTCTCCCACCTTTTGTTCGGTGGAACTGAGTTCAGTCTCTCCTCTATTGCAATAGTCTTGATCCTTAATTGCAATAGTTTTGAAGAAATTCTTCCTTGCCGGTTTAACTATCTGGTACAATCTTTCTTTTACAATACCACCAGATACACAATTTACCATAAAGCTATAATAATTAAAACAATGTGGTATTGGCATAAATACAGGTAAATGTACAAACAAAACTTATTAGAATCCAAAAAGTGACCCATTCATGTATATGCATTTGCTTAAAGATGACATTGTAGAACACTGGAGAAAGAATGGTCTTTGCAATACACCATGCTATTTCAATTGCATCCAAATAGGAAAAAAAAAAAATGAACATTCATCCTTTCCTCACACCAGAAATACTAGATGGATTGTAATATGAAAAGTAAAGCAATCAAGTCCCTATATGGCAAGACAAGAGAATGTTTTCTGTGTCTTAGAGTAGGAAATTTTATTTTTAAACTCAGGACAAAAATACACTAACCATAAAAGAAAATATTTAAGTGGAGTATATTGAATTTAAAATTTCTGTTTGTTAAAATAGATATCATTAAGGAGTAAAAAGGCAAGGTACTTAGTAAAAAAAAGAAATTGTAATATAGACAACCAACAAAGGACTAAAATCTAGGGTATATTTTTAAAAATAACTACAAAAAATCACTGAAAGAAATATAGACAATCCAATGAAAAAATAGGCATTTCAAAAAAGAGGCTTTTCAAACAGCCAGTAAACAAGTGAAATAGTGCTCAACCTCATTAGTCATCAGCACATGCAAATGAAAACAAGAGAGGCTATTATACAGCCACCAGAAAGGCTCAAATTAAAAATCTGACAATACGAAGTATTGAAGAGATGTGAAGCAATTTGTACCTTTATTCACTACTGATGAGAGTATAAATTTATACATCAATTTTGGAATCCTCTTTGGTAATACCTATAAAGCTACATATACCCAACAATTCAGTAATTCTAATCCTAGGTATATACCAAACACAAAAGCATTCATATATTCACAAAAAGATATGTACAATTACGTTCATAGCAGCATTATGTGTAATGGTCCCAAACCAGAAACAACCCAAATTTTCTGAACTGTAGAATGTATAATTAAATTGTGGTATATTCATGAAAAGGAATACCATCCAGCCATGAAAATCAATGAACTAATGCTATATGCAACATGGACGAATCTCACAAACATAATATTGAGTGAAAAAAGTCAGTTACAAAACTATATATATTATGCAACTCCATTTCCATTAAGTTAAAAATGAAACTAATCTGAGGCATTATAAATCAGGATAGAGGTTACCTTTGAGGAGATGGGAAAAGTTTATAACTATGATAGGGCTTAATGAGAGCTTCTTGATTGCTGGTAACATATTATCATTTTATCTGGGTGTGGAACTCTGGGTATATTACCTTTGTGAAGTCTTCAAGCTATAATTACGATTTGTGTACTTTTCTGGGTACTTTAGTAAAAAAAAATTTTTAAAAACGTTGTGTCATAGTGTAAAGTTTCGATTTTTTTCAGAGACCAAAATGACCAGAATTTTCTTTAGACCATATTAGAATTAATACTTATATTCATAAAGAATATTATCATTCCAAAAAACTTGCATATATTTCCTCTGTAATAATTTTCTCAAGGTCACATAGTAATTTTCTCCTGTGAAATTGAGAGATTAGGAGGGAGCCCAGGCTGAGGTATCACACAGATCTCAATACCAGTCCCAGCTCTGCAACTTGCAACCTACATGAACTTGGATTTAATTTCATTAAGCATTGGCTTTTTCATTTTTGAAATAGGGATAGCATTACATACAAAGTATGTAAAATTCTTGGAAAATAATAAGCACATGAAAGTGCTAATAATTATTGCTTCATTGGCAATAATTGTTGACACTTGGCTTAGTGAAATTATTTCCATCACATTTAAAGTTATTTTCATTTTTAAACACGCTTTTTATTCACCAAATATAAAATTAGAAACTAGAGAGAAACATTAAAAAATATTTTCATCCATATTCCTCTTCATAAATAATCTCTATTTCTTAATTCTATAGGCTTTCACATTTCATAGAATTTTTTTTCTCCCCAAATTATCCGAAAGGTATGTACTGTAAACACTTTTAGTTACATAACCCATTTTCAAGCCATGATGAAATAGGGGACATTATAAACAGCCTTTCTGAACAACTAGGTTTTTGTAGACTAGTTTCCCTCCAACCAACAGAGGCATAATTATGGTACAGAGATGGCACAAAAAAGAGAATGGGCATCACTATTTAGAGAAACCAGCTTCAAGGAGGAGAATTAGAACTGAGTTTTCTAAATGAAGTAGGAGTTTTCAAGGCAGACATGATGAAGATGAGCATTCTGAGCAACAGGAATAACACGTACAAAGATGATGACATACAGAGAATCAGAAATAGCTTGGGGCTGGCCCGTGGCTTAGCGGTTAAGTGCACGCGCTCCGCTACTGGTGGCCCAGGTTCGATCCCAGGTGTGCACCGACGCACTGCTTGTCCGGCCATGCTGAGGTGGTGTCCCACATACAGCAACTAGAAGGATGTGCAACTATGACATACAACTATCTACTGGGGCTTTGGGGAGACAAAGGGAAAAAAAAAGGAGGAGGATTGGCATGGATGTTAGCTCAGGGCTAATCTTCCTCACAAAAAAAGAAAAAAAGAAATAGCTTGTAGGAATAGAATGTAGGCTGAGGGACATGAGGGAGCTCTTAGGAGACAAGTATTGAGAGACAGGTAGGGGTCAGGTAAGAAAAATCACTGTAGGCCTAAGTGATGAGACTCTGTAGAAGATGGAAAGCAACAAAGGATTTTAAGGAGAAGAGAAACTGTATTAAATAGACTCTTGAGATTCTACACTGACTTCAATATGGAATTTGGATTGAAGAGAGGTAAGAATGCAGTCAAGGACTTCCTTGATGATATGGGCTTTACCTTGGGAAACAGTGACAGGAGCAAAGACGAAATCATGAATATGAGAGACAGTTAAGAACTGCTGGGACTGATTACATGCAGAGGGCTCATAGGGAAAGGAAAGGGATGAGTCTGGAATGACTCCAGGTTTGTGATACAGGTGTCACGGTGAATGGTGGTGCAGTAGGAAATGCGAGGAAGTCAGTAAAGGAAGCAAGTTCAGAGGCAAGTAGGGCACAATGAGTTAAGTTTCACCTTGTCGAGCTTGAGGTGTTTTTTGGGCTTCAAGGTGAATATATACAGAAGAAAATAGGATAGAAGAAATTGGGCTCAGGAAAGAGATCTCGGCAGAAGACACACAGGGTTATCAACTTCTGCCCATTTTTGATAGCACAACCTTCTGAAGTAACAAAGAGAAAATGCCTTCCTTTTTCAACATGACAATACTGCTCATGTGCCCCTTATCTCGGCTTCGGTTTTCCTTAAAATTAAATAATCCTTAGTTGTACAAACATTCTTTACAGGTGCCACCCTTCTGGAAAAATCCAGCTAAAATACTAAAATATAAAGTGTATTCAAACCAGCACAGAACATAAGTATTAGTCCTTGTAATCTAGACACTATACCATGTCCAGGATTGCACTAATTTATTAAGAATCTATATCATCTTGCTTTGATTTAATGTCAAGCTTGTGACCAAATAAGGTTGGTCTCTCTCTCTCTCTCTCTGTCTCCACACATATACACACATATATATACATATACATATACATCCATACATATAAAGAAAAGGTAAATGTATAGACATTTGTGTATATACACACTTTTCTATACATTTACACACACATTTATATATATATATATTTGCATTCACATGTATGAATGGGAAGTCAGACCTTTCTTATCAAAAACTTACTCAACTAATTTAAAGATATTGCTTTTTTTTAAGCAGCAAAATTTCAAACAATAAATATGCCTATTCTGATTTAAAACAGGAGAAATGAGTATATGACACTTGTATGTGACATTCTAACTTCATAGGACATTGCTATAAAACTTCTAAAGTTATGTGTGAGAGGAAATCATCCATTAACCACTTGTGTGGGGGCAAAATTTACACAGCGCTCCAGCAAAATCTTCAAATGTCTTATTTCCGCCCAAATTTTTGACACTGCAGGTTGAATAAAGCAGTCCAAGTATTTTCAGTCCAATTCTCTGGCACATAAATCAGATACCAGGAGGGAATATATTAAAACACAGACGTTCTCCAGAAACCGATGTAGGGGTAGGAAGGCTCACCTTCTCCATAGACATATCATAGGAGGCTTTGCAAAATACTTTATGGAAATCAAAATACTTTATATTTATTCCATTCCACTGGATCAACCAACTTAATATATCCACCAAAGAATTTGTCTTAATAATACCACATAGTATTTGTACAAATTGTTTAATGTTATTTGATATAAAGTTGGTTTTCACGTCTTGATTTTAGCGAATATATCTTAGCTCTTAGAGACCGTTCTCATCTTCGAAAATCATTCCTTTATTCAATAAACAAGTTTGTTAACCTCATCAGAGGAGCAAGAAACCATACATGTGTGCATAGCCTTTGTTTAATAACCTGCTCTAAAATTGTATTTTCCAGGTTATTCTTTTTCAAAAGAGGATGCTTGTCTGTATCCATTCTTTTGTATATCATTAATTCTTCAAAATGGTAAACTGTAACTTTAAGATTAAAAGTCATTTAACAAAATAATCCAAATGTCTTTATATGCCAGAAACTCTCCTGGGTGTGTGGCCTTAGATACCTTTAATACATTTAGTTGGACTCCTACATGTTAACTTGTACAGGAGAACATATCTGAAAACGGGATTTTAATAGTTCTGCCTTTTCTCTGGAAGGTGTTTTCATTAGAGCATCTTCTGTAAACTATGGGCCTAACCATGTTTCTGGTTCTTTTTCACTAGCAACAGCTATATCCCTAGAACAATAGGCTGTCTTTATGCTCCACTTATAGTCTTTTTTCAGTTTTTCAAATGCACAAGGCCCATATGATCTGTGTACCTCCAAAACACCTCCCTTACTTTGTTTCAGTTTTTGCTCAAATGCCACCTTCTCAATGAAGCTTCCCCTGGCCACTCCATGTACAACTGCTCCCTTCTCTGGTCTATTTTTTCCTTATAGTTCTTGTCACCTTTTTCATAGTATAAGCTTGCTTATTTATTCTCATGCTTGCTTAGAACGTAAGCTTCACAGAGGAGTGATTTATGTTTTGGCCAGACTTAACCTCAAAGCTCAGACTTTTGGCTGGCACCTAGTAGGCACTCAATACTTATCTGTCAAGTGAATAAATAAATACTGTCCTTCGGTCCAGAACACTTTCCCACTCTCTAATGTTGCCTAATTAATTTCTCCTAAATCCTTAGATCACACTTAAGGTCACTTACGGAGGCATTTCCTGACCTTCTAGAGAAAAATAGGTCACCTAGCAACCTATATATTTGTCACATTGAACTCATCATGGCCAAAATTGTACACTTGGTTGCATTTGATTAGTGCAGGTCCAGGAGGGCAGGTGCCATGACTGTTACCCCCAGTCATTCCCACCATTGTAGTACCAGGCGTTATCCTGGCAGGGGCTGCTGCTCAGTCAGGCTGTTGACTGAATGAATTATTGTGGAGTTCAGTATCACACACTAATTCTAAGTCTTAGGCAAGCCCCTGTCTACTTGCCAAGCCTCCCCTAGCACCACTCTTCTGAACCTCAATGTTGTAGCCAAATTGGCCCTTTTTCAATTCTTTGAGGGTGCCAGGCCCACTTGATATATTGTTGCCCCTTCTTGGAAACCGTATCCACCTCTACCAATCCCCTTTGCATGCACTTTATCCAGTTCCTTTCAACATATCCTTTAGATCCCAGCTTAAGCACCACTTTCCTAGGGAATCATTTCATGCCTTCAAACTTCAGTTTAAGTCAGATTGATTTCTTGTCACAAAATCTTGTTCCTTTCCTTCATAGAAATAAGTTGTGTCCATTTTTAAATATTTGTTCATTTTGGTAAATATTTGATTAATGTCTATTTCCTCTGCTAGCTTTCAAGTACCGAGGGAACAGTCACCATGTGTATCATGCCTAACATAGCAACCATGGATGACAAGTATTTGGCATTTGATTTCAAAGAGGGAGCCTGAGAAATGGCTACCATTGTTTTGAGGTTGCAAGGAAGGCAGCAGGCTCACAAATTACTCACTCCTGACCTGAGAAGGTAGTAACAAATTCTCTTTTTGTTCACTGTTTTACCTCTGTTACCCATAGTAAGAACATAATAAGTACTCATGGAAAAAATGAAAAATGGAACGCAGAATGCTTAAAAAGAGCAAAGGCAATGTCCTCCAGGACTGAAGACTCTACATTAATTACCAATCTTAGTTACTTAGCCAAGTTATCTCTCAATAAAATTAGTTAACTAAGATTATTGCTTACAAATCAAGCTCTGTGTACTGATATCCTACAAACCTCTAAAGTTAAGGACAAGTTTCTGACCTGTGGTGAGATTGCTGAGGTACAAGCTGAACCTCAGAGAGAGAGAATCAAATTAATTTACAACAGACTGCACTTTTCAGAATATTATCCTTCACTAGCCATGCCATCTTTCAGAATTCCTAAGCATATGTTCTGACCTAACTTCATTTTGCTTCAAACTTTTTAAAAAGAAGACTTCTAAAAGTCTTTTAAAGTTGGAGAAAATCTAACTTATAATAGAAAAATCTAACCTGTATTAGAGTTCATAGAAATAAGCCAACACATGTAACGATATTCTGTGGGGAGTATTTTTAGAGTTTTAATTCGTGTGTTAGATGATAAGAACACATCTCTCTCTTACTATACTAAATTAAGGACTTCCTTTCCTGGTTTCTCCCTTCTGGCATCTTTTTGCTAAAGACCCCTGAGTATCCATTTTGAGGCTCTGGAACTTCAGCACATTGGGGCGAAATGGATTAAGGCATTGTGGTGACACGGGAGTCCATGGAGGAGAAAGAAGGTGTGGGGTGAAGCACTAACAGGTCTTGGGGCATAAGCTATGGATGACCAGATATCGCTCCAATAAAAATCCTGCAGGATTGTTCTCAGGTTCCTGACAGTTTTCTTTTTCCCTTCTATGCAGTCCATATACCGGTTTCTCTTTCCTAAAATTATTCCTATTACTTCTAACAGAATTCCTCTGGGTCCCGTATGAAACATGATAGTCCATGGTCTCTGAGGCATAGCATTCTTATCACACGCAGAGGATATCTGTGTTGCTGTTAAAGTGATTCCTCTAATGTATTTACTTATTTTTCCTTTTATCCTTTATTATTTCTTCTTTCCTCCTCCTTCTCTACCAACTCCTCTTCCTCTTCCTCTTCCTTTTAAAAATTAAACTGGGTAAGACAAGATTATATCACTTGCAAGGAACCGAAGAAAGAATCATCAAAATGTCAAAGTCATATGAGAGCCCAGCATTCCAAGACAACTCAAACCAATGGTTGAATAAAGCATAGGTTCAAACACGGATTCCTCTGGGCCTGAGGAAACTGATGGAATGGAAAGAAAGACTAAAGCAGGGGCTTTCTCACCACTTAATTCCTGCTAACTCTGCCCTTTTAGACACTAATTTAGAGTATCTAAAAGTCAGGTGAGAGTAAGGGTAGGTAGAGGGAAATGAAGGCATCAAAAGGGAAAAGGGGAAAGGCAAGGGGGAAAGAGGAGGCTGGGAGGCCGTGGTCAACACTAAGTAAAGGGGGAGGTAATGATGCACAAGTGCAGATCGAGTTTGTGTGAATTAGGGATAGTTGACATGTGCATAGCTATCTTAGTAGATGTCTCTGGGCCAAAGAAATAAAGGCAGAAAATAAGATGAAAAATGAAAGTAAGTAAGAGAATAAATAAAAAAAGCTTAGGGCCACCACATTTAATTTACCTAAGATCTAACCCAGTCACTATCTGTGAGTCCTATGGACTGTTTTTGAAGGTGGCCTGGTCCCACAAGCATCACCTTGGAATAATTATATCCTAAAGCTACTTTTACTAGGCCTGGTAATGCCAAGATAGATGTTTTTCAGTTGTTAGTTTAACTGGATATACTCTATGACTTACAAAAACTTCTGCCTTAGTATTTTTTAATCAGTCATCCTCCCAACCACTGCCCCCCAGCCTGCTTTTATCTGTTCTGAAAATTTCTGAGAAACTTTGAGTATCAGATTTTTACCCATCTGTAATTAGCTACAACAATATTGTATTAAAACTATGGAATTCCTTAAAATGGGTATAGCAGTGGCCTGTTAGTGCAATCCTTTAGTCGGTCACAAGCATGTATGTGTGACAAAATATTTGATCACGTATGAGATGATACATTATAATATCGGGTGCCATAAGCCTTTTTTAATCTGTAATCCTTGCAATATCACTGAACCATAAGCAATTAACATGAGTCACTAGTATATATTAAATGCTCAGTTGTAGCAGTTCAAGAGTTTTCTTTCTGTCATTTAATGATGGAGAATGAGATAACATTGTTGGAGATTGGCAGTCTAAAGCAGTAACCTGAGGAAATGACATTTCACTGGGATAAAAAAACACATTTCACACAAAAAGAGAAGAAAAAAGAGATAAGGCTTTAAGCAACTGTTTTATAGGTTAGGTAAGAGACACTATGTTCAGAACAACTTTCGGCTGATAAAGCTGCTTAACCCCACGTTGACTGGGTCCTTAGATGTGTCAGACTTGGCCCCTAACTATCACAAGAGAAAAGCAGGCATTTGGTGGCTACAATGAATGCCTCAAACATAATCTGTAGTTGTGTATATATGTGACTTCATGTTACATTCAGAACAAAAAATTGTTGTATTTTCCCTTAATGTTGATGTTTGAGTAAATGCATATACATGCTTTGTTGAAATTGTTTTAACTTTTTCAGAGTAAAATTTTATTGTTCCAAATTAGGAAGAAAAGATAAAAATATGAAAATATCCACAGTATCCTTTGTTAATATCTACTCGTTATGTTCCCAAGGACACAATTACTATGACTCACGTCGAGGGCTTGAAAGGATAAGTAACTGCTCCAACAAAATTTCCGTGACTTAAACATCCTGCTATGCCCTCATCAAGACTACAGCTGAAGGCTTCCAGGAAAAAATAAACTGAAAGTGTTCGATTTCTCATTATTTGATTGAATGTGATCTTTTTCGTGGTTTTTTACCTTTGTTCTCTCTTAGACTGTAGGTTTGAAGAGGGTATAAATAATATTCCTCTGACCAGTTCTCTAATACATGTTACTCAACGATAACAAAAAAACGGATCTGCATTTATGTATTTCTCCAAAAGCCAGGAAGCTAGTATGAACAAAGTGTATAGTCAATGAAAGGGAATTAGGCACAAATGGGACATAGTTTGAATTAGTTCAAATAAATATACTGTGCTCTAAATATTTGTAATATACAAATTACATTATAAATTTTCTACATATTTTCTGAATTGAAATTAATTGTTTTGAATGACATGTTCAGTGTATTAAAGAAAAGAATCTGACCTTTAGTTGTTCTTCCAAAGCAGCAGTTGCATGATCTCCACTAGATTCATCGACTACCACCACCATGTGAGTGAGCGAATTGACCCTAACTTGCTCCTGTTCTAGGTCTTCTTGAAGCACCTGAAAGATAAAATTTTTAAAATAGAAAATTAAAAGAATAGTATCCTGATCTATATGCCAAAAACACTTCTTCCCAAATACATGTGATTTCTTTCTGCCTCATTTTGGGTAATGTAAATTTTTATTAAACTAGAACCATTCCCAGCAAATTTTCTGCTATGGTGCTCAGCAAAATTTGCGCATTTCTACTGTCAATTGAATGTGAAAGTATATAGAGAGAGCATCTGTTGAGAAAGGTATGGTAGGATGTTCTTCCCCCTTATTCCACCTCCTCTTACTTTTTCAAGGACTTTTCTCCTAAAACTACTTGCTGCCTCTGGCATCTTCAATGTCTCATTCTCTACTGAAGTTCTTCATTATCCACCAAAACAAAACAAACTCTCCTGACCCAACAAACCCCTCCCGCTCTGCCCTATTAGGTAGGTGTTCCTCTTCACTGAAAAATATTTTGTGTTTTCTATACTCTTTCCACTTCCTTACCCTACTATTCTCTCTGCCCATGATCATATTGAAACATCTCTTATAAAGGTTGTCATAAAACTCCAGGTTCCCAAATCAATAGCCATTTTATGATATCATCTTACTTGACATTTCAATTACTAGCCTAATTAATCACTCCTTCATTCCTGACATGGTCTTCTCTTGAGCTTCATGTACTACCGTCTCCTGATTATCCTCCCACCAGACTAAGGGCTGATTTTCCACTCCTCTGCTGGTTCCTTCTCCTCTGCTCAACTGTAAATCAGATGTCATTCTTCTGTGTAAAAACCAATGGATTCCCATGACACTAAGAAGGAGAATTTAAATTCTTTACCTGAAATTTTTATATGATCGAGCATCTGCCTACCTCTCCAGTCTAATTGCATACAATTCTTCCCCTCTGACACTATGTTTCAGCCACACTTGTCCTCTCTGTTCCACAAATGTGTCAAGCTATTTTCTCTGCTTGAATGCTCTTCCTCTGTGTCTTTAAATAATAGCCCCTTATCATTCAGGACTCAGTTTTAAGTGTCTCCTGCCCAGAGACAATTTTCATGAACACGCTACATAAATTTGCTCCTTAGTTGCTCTCTTTTTCTATCAATTTTTTTAACATAACATTTTTACTACTCAATATTTTCTTATGTATTAGTTTAATCATTTGTTGTTTGTCTCTAGTTACTGGAATATAAGATCCACTAGAACAGAGATGTCCTCTGTTCTCACTAAATATTCCAAGCAACTAAAAATCAATAAACTTTTGTTGAATGAATGGTGCTACGCAGAGGATTGAGGGCAATATATACGGATAAGTTTGGCCCTTCCTGATTGTGTAAAGATTACAATCTAATAGGAGGGATTAGCTTTTTCTAAATGTAATTACAATTACACTAACAGGCACATACAGTCACAAAACAGTATTCCAATCTTATTTAAAAATCATAGTGTACAATTTTTTTGTAAAGATAAACAGGGCTAAACAGCAGAATAAATAGAGAGTAAACAGAACCTGTTCTAGAACCAAGACATCCTGCCTGGGCGCTCCATTTTCCCCAAGATCTTATCATGTTACACTAACTATTATTGGGAAATCTCTGAATGAGTGTACGAACCTTCTAGTCATCTAGTGCGCTTCTTAGAACATTTTATTATATAATGCAAGAATGGAGAAGCAGATTTGGGACAAAGCCTGTTATTTTCTGAAAAATCTGCAGTCCCTACTGGTGAAACAACGATGCTTGGCACCTACCAGACTAGCTCTTAGTTATTCAAACTCTGTGGCAGGTGTAAGGGAACTTATTAGGAATGGCTATATCACAAACTCAAATGCATGAGCATTTTTACCCTAGGACTTTTATTTTTCAAGTCTCAACATTTTAGAGCACTATAAAATCACTTACTTTTACTTCCTCTCTCTAGATTTTCATGCTACATTTTCAAGTGAAGGAATTTAGAATAAAATGACTATGCATCTATTTTGTGTGTGGAGTCTATACTGTCTATTGTGCCTTTGACACTCCAGAGCTTACATTGGTTAATAAAACTTTTTCTGCCGTGAGGCTGAAAACGGAAACATTAACATTCAGAGTTGTCCTTGAAAGTCATGTTGAGTCTGTGTTTTCTGAGTTATATAAGCCAGGATTAGAAATATTTCAAATGTGCCAGCCAATAATTTTAAAAATAATAATTATAATAATATTTTCGTGGCCAATATATCATAAATTGGTTTATTCAATTTGGCTGATTCTTTTTTCCTATTACTCAAGTATGAGAGTATATATTATTACATATATTGAAAAACAACTAGGAAATAACACTATACTATTCACATTTTTACACGTAAATTGTTATTTTTACTGTTTTAATATATTTTAGTAAAAGAACTTGAGAAAATCATTGTTTAATCCATGAAATGCTTATTTTCAAACACATATGGAGTCTTTCTAAAGCATATGTGATCAAATGTACTATTTATTTTCTTTAGTACTTATATTTCTTATTTTATTTATCTATTTATTCTATAATCAGAAATTATATTCTTGCCATACTGATCAAGGGTTGACATTTTATGCTTTTGCAAAAGCGCTAACACAAAAATCACTATAGCTAGTTGTGAGCTGATAGTTTTAAAACCAAACACAAGAACTATCTGAACTTATAGTGAATAGAGAGAAATAAAGGAACATGGGAGACTGTCCAGAGTGGCTGAAAATCTTGAAGAGTGCATAGCACTGGGGTAGATTAGCATAAACTGTATTTGATTTAAGTTATTTCCAGTATCCCTTTTTCTCTTCTATGACTTTTTCAAATCATATCTCTTCTTTTACTCCTAATCAGGGATGCAAATAGAAAAGGTTAAACTGACCTTTCTGAGCATACTCAATGGCTGCAAGACAGAGCTATTGCAACACTGTAATCATATTTCCTATTTTCCCAAACCTCAACTCTGAAAATAAATATAATGAATATTACAGTATTAGCTAATCCTCCAATATTAGCAAAAGACAAAAGAATATAAAATATCCAATGTCCAGACTTTGTTTTTTAGAAAGTTGCTTTTCAAAAGTAGCAAAAATGCCACACACAAATAGGTAAGTTTAAAAAGTTAAATTTTTCTGCCATGCTATGTATTCATGAATAAGGGCCTTGATTATTAGTAGACAGTATACTCTCCCGCTTCCCTCTTTGAGAAAACATGGACTCAAGACAATTAATTTTTAAAATACATTAAAGTTTTGTAAAGCTATTTTAAATTTTTTTGTGTGTGTGAGGAAGATCGGCCCTGAGCTAATATCTGCCAATTCTCCTCTTTTTTTGCTGAGGAAGACTGGCCCTGGGCTAACATCCATGCCCATCTTCCTCCACTTTATATGGGACACCGCCACAGCATGGCTCGATAAGCAGTACATCGGTGCATGCCTGGGATCCGAACCAGCGAACCCCGGGCCACCGCAGCGGAGTGCGTGCACTTAACCGCTTGCACCACTGGGCCGGCCCCTTAAAATTAATTTTTAACTAAATATTTACTTTTTATGGATTTTAATTTATCATAGCTAGATTTACACAACGGAGATTTACAGTTGATTTGATAATTAAGCCTGAAATATGAGCCAAATTATTCTGAATACAGATATATCCCCAGAGAAGTATGCTAAAATTTTTGCCCATCAGAAGATAATATCTTCAAATTAAAATGCTGTAATATATGATTGCTAAAGTAGGTTTTTCTTTATTAAAAGCATATAAATTATTTACACACACATATATACATACTAGGTATTTTATTATGCATTTCTTGCCATTATTTTTATTAAAGTAATGCATTTGTTACACTTGCCAGATTAAAAAAAAATCTGTCATGCTCCTAATTAAATTTCTATACCATTATTAGATAGATACAAATGTCAGCAACGTTTGTTCTCTAATGTCAACTAACAATCTTTTTTTTTCCTTATGACAAGAGAAAAGGCGAGTAGTGAAATTTAACATAAAAACAGCTTAGATTTGACAAACTTAGATTTTGTTATACCTCTGTAAATAATTCCTTTTCTTATAAATTATTCTCTAGTTAAGAACCTGACCGAATTTGTTCATTTTTCCCTGAGTACATATTCACAACTTTATGGTTTAAATATGACTTTTCTTCTATTTTCTTTTCTTTTTTTTGTGCGTGTATGAGGAGGATCAGCCCTGAGCTAACATCTGCCAATCCTCCTCTGTTTTGCTGAGGAAGACTGGCCCTGGGCTAACATCCGTGCCCATCTTCCTCCACTTTATATGGGACACTGCCACAGCATGGCTTGACAAGCAGTGCGTTGGTGCACGCCCGGGATCCGAACTGGTGAACCCCAGGCCGCCGCAGCGGAGCGCGCGCACTTAACCGCTTGCGCCACTGGGCCGGCCTCCTATTTTCTTCAAATGTCAGCAGTGGTACCAAATCCTTGCTCTGACCCATGTCAAGTTGGTTTTCAAAAACTGGCTTAGAACAACCACAGGAAAAGGAGTCATTTCAGCGTTTACTTCAGAATTATGCTATTTTACCCTTTCTTAGCACACATGTGAAATAATGCTTGGAAAATAAAGGCATGGAAATATGTAAAGCTAGGGAATTATTGGGTTTGATGTTTAGAGGTGAAGACCAGCAATTAATAGAAAGGTAGAGTAATAGAAAACAAACGCACGGTTGGATCTCCTGTAAGCTCCATAGGAGCATATATAATATTTCCCTTGGCCACAGTATACGCTCAGCAACATGGAATAGGAAAGGGCAATGGTTGCCTATGCCCATAGTTTAGTTTTTACTCCTTCTACTTCAATGATTCACTAACACGAAATTGCCAAGACTTGAAGGTCCTATACATATACACGTGTGTGTGCACACACACACACGTCTAGAAACAACGCAGATCATGGGTTCTTCATGGATTCTAAGACCATCTATTGCATCCCACATATTACTTTAAATTAATATAATTAGAAAGATGTTTAATAAAATATTAGGTTTATGTAATTTGTAGTTTTTTAGCTTAGCCAAATAAATGTACACAAAAGGAAAGACTGATGAGAACAAAACTTGTATCAAACATAAAATTTGTAAAAATCTTAAGAAACCATGCAAGTTTCTAGGAACATGGAATAACTTCAACATCTAGGAAAGTAATATCTTAGAGAATCCATCTCGGGAATGAAAAAAAAAATCCTTAGATACTTATGAACAATTAGCTATGTAATACATCTGGATATAAATTGATTTTATTTTCAAATAAAAGTGTCCTGGCCAAATCGGAAAGTTTTATGATTTCTTATGAAATGAGGGAGAGGTTGGCAATTTATCCTTCTCTTCACCTTTTCTCTTCTGGCTAGTCTTACTTCCTTCTTTCCATCTCTTCTGCTCTGGGCTAGGCTCTGTTTCCCCCGCTACCCTGAATGAAATGATCTGGAAATGACTTACCATTTTATTTTCAGTCAAATATTCACTTTGCTGAGCCTGAATGATCACAGTATTGTCTAGTTCTCCATGAGGATCTATTTATGGTATATAATTTTGTTGTAAACTTGCTAAATATTTTAAATAAGCTTCCTCTATAGGCTCTCCTAAAAGAGCTTTTATTTTGATATCCACTTACTTAAATGTGATTGCATAGTTACATTAGTCTTTATACCAGAACCCATTGTTTTTACCTTTTTGTTAGAAATAAATGTTTATATTTCTGCCCACTCCTAAGCTATCAAAGGGGGGCCCTAAATACCATTTCAATGAAGACATCTGAAAGATTTTAAAAGCACCTAATGCTCCCCAATCACAGGAAGGGGGCTCAGTAAGTACGAAAATTTGTTTTAAAAACAGAGTTGACAATGAACCTACCTCTACATCTTTCAGAACATAAGTAGAAAAGGATACAGTGTGGATGGCAGACTGACAACAACATATGCATGTTTAAAGGTGTGGGATCTGAAATCAGGTTTCCTAGGTTTGATTCCTGGATGTATGGCTAAGGAGCTATGCGACCTTGAGAAAGTTCCACACCAAGCCTCAGCTTCCTAACGTTCAGAATTGGGATAATAAGAGTAACTATTTCTTTAGGTGATTAGGAAGACTGAATAAGTTATAATTGGTTAGCACCTTGCCTGGCACACAGTACGAACTCAATAAATTTTAACAGCTAGTTAATTCTAAAAACTCATATTTAGGCATATTCAGAACAAAGACTTTAAACCATATTGCAAGAACTCAATATTCACCTAATTCACTCTCATCTAAATCATGCTGCCCACCAGCCTCTAATAGGCCTCATAAGTACAGACAGGGAAGGAGGTTTTGGAAAACCAGGAAAAGAAGAGCTGAAGTTACAGCAAATTTTAGAATCTGGAGAAATATATAATGAATTTTAAATCCTTAAATGAGATTTTAACTTCCAAATTATTTACATAAGATTAACAACAGTAGTTTTAAACTAACTGATCTAGTGGTCTCATACATTGCTGAAAAATTAGCATAGTCAGAGGAGCTATTTCATGGAGTGAAGAGGGCAGACCCTAATCACTAAATAATAGCCCTCAACTCTCCCACCTTTCCTCCTCCCTCTATGATTCATGCATGCATGCATCCATCCATACACTCTGCACAGAGTTACACCATTGAAATCAGAAATTAAAGTGAACGCCAAGAAAATCTAATAAGTAATTACAAAATGTCTTTTGCCCAACAATAATTATTGAAAAAGAAGAGAATAGGATTATTGGGAGAGACGGTTGAGGTGGAAGGTTTCAGGTGCAGCACAGAGGAAGTTACATGCATTGACTGGCTAATAGTATATAGATGTGGGATTTAAGTCTACTGATCATCCTTCTGCTCAAACATTATTGCCATTCTCACCATAAGCCTATTTTCTTCTGTGTTTACTTTCTAGCCCGTTTTGCTCTGATTTTAAAGTAAGAACTACAGGATTAATGTTTAAAAATCATTTTTGTAATCATTTTGATTCTGAGCATTTCATACACAGCCACCACCAGAGAGCTGTCTTTCCTCATTACTTACTCTGAGTTTGAAGCCTTATATGCACTCAGTTCTCTCTGTCTCTTCCATCTAGATATTCCCAAGCCTGGGAAACCAAGTGCAACATTTCCCCAATCTCTTTGCTACTCTCTGCATTTGCTCTAGCCTCTAGGATCTCCGCTGGAGTCAAGCTTCAATGGAATCTTAAAGTGGAAGGAAAGAGTCTGGGTTCAAAAGCAGTCAAGTTAAGATCAAAGCCCAAGTCTACCAATTACTATTCAAGTTACCCAGGGCAACTCCTTAAGCTCTCTGAACACATTTATTAATCTGAAAAACTAGGGATTAAAATCCCTCCAGGACAGGTTCAACAGTGAAGTTAAATGAGATAATTCATTAGAATCAGCTAGCACAGTGTTTAGTAGAGTCGGTAGGTGGTAAGGAAATGCTTATTTTCTCCTATTTCTGACATCGTCACCTTATCATTCCATTCTTAGACTAAGATCCATGGAAACTGCCCCTCTGGGCATTAGTATTTATTTTCAATACCCCTGATAATCATATATGTATCTTTTAATTGCTAAATATCCTCAGCGTGCTGAAACTATAGAACATCATGGAAAAATACCTGATATAGTAGTTTTCTCATTCTCACTAGATATGACCTAGATATTTAATTGTTAATGGAATATAAAATGTTAAGCAGTATAAATTATCTCTGAAGAATGTAGTTCCATTGAATAACAAAGTACTACCAGTTGTACCACTAGAAATCATTCTCTTCATAACAGAAATATTAAACATAAATGATAGTATATACTGTAGTTAACAATTTTATATTCTTTAGAAACAGAT
The DNA here is from genome assembly GCF_057802395.1 of Ceratotherium simum simum. Taxonomy (NCBI): domain Eukaryota; kingdom Metazoa; phylum Chordata; class Mammalia; order Perissodactyla; family Rhinocerotidae; genus Ceratotherium; species Ceratotherium simum. The sequence goes on along the minus strand of NC_141940.1, from coordinate 102,013,759 downwards.
GTAGTGCCATATTCAATCTTATTTATTTATTTATTTATTTATTTATTTATTTATTTATTTATTTTGTAAGGAAGATCGGCCCTGAGCTAACATCTGCCAATCCTCCTCTTTTTGTTGAGGAAGACTGGCCCTGGGCTAACATCAGTGCCCATCTTCCTCTACTTTATATGGGATGCCTCCACAGCATGGCTTGCCAAGCCGTGCGTCGGTGCGCGCCCGGGATCCGAACCGGTGAACCCCGGGCTGCTGCAGCGGAGCGTGCGCACTTAACCGCTTGCGCCACCGGGCCGGCCCCTTCAATCTTACTTTTAACATGAGATTGGATTTGTGATCATGTATTTTGTTACAAGATACATGAATATATTTTTCAAGAAAAATTTTTGTAAAACTCACGTTATCATATCCGTTGTGGCTTTCTTGTAAAGAATTTTCCCCTAAAATGCATTCTAATATGTTTTATATTCTTAAATAATTCATTTATATTATTAATGTTGCAGTACCTATTCAAGGGAATTGAAATTAATTGGTGTTGGTTCAGGAAAATAGAGATACTTTACAAGAGACTAACTCAATAAGTGAGAGATAGAGTCCTTTGTTTTCCTATTTTTCTACCCTCCCCAGAGGCCAGAAACTTCTAATGAAGAAGCATTACAGAAGCAATTAAGTATAAAAAATAAAGGTGGTGTCTCTAAGATGAGGGGGTCTTGGGTAGTTATATTTTAGTAGATGCACTGATGTACTTTAAAACAAGGCTGTGACATTTCAAGCAATGTTACTGAATCAGTACTCTGTAATTTCTAATTAACTAATTAGTAATCTGTTAGCTGGAATCACTTGATTTGTTAAAATAAGAACACGGATATGGATTTCATTATTATGACTATTATTATTTTAATTAAATCAATGGCATTACCTAGTATGCAAAGTTATACTTAGATTCTGCTGCTTGTTTATAGTACGTTAATGGGAAATTAGGTGTGTGCTCAACTAGATTTAAAAAAATTAAAACTATCATGCATATACTACTATGTAGACTATATAAGTGTGATCTTTTTAACATGAACTTGCCACTTCTTTGTGTCAAAAGAATATTATTACCACAGAAATCAATTTCATTTAGTAGAAGACGTCTTATACACTAATAACAGCTAGCATCATTTTTATAATTCTGAGCATCAGGTATTATTCTAAGTGCTTTTTATGCAATTATGTATTAAATATACGTATCAACCCTATAAGATAGGTATCATTATCATCTTCATCATCATCATCATCATCATCATCATCCTGATTTCATGCTTGGGGAAACCGAGGCACTAAATAGTTAAATAACTTTTGCAAAGCCATTCAGCTCACAAATGATAGAGCTGTGTTTTTGAGGGTTTTTTTCTGAAATGTATCTTTTTTTTTCCAATTTTTTTTTTTGCTGGGAAAGATTCGCCCTGAGCTAACATCTGTTGCCAATCTTTCTCTCTCTCTTTTTTTTTAACCCTCCTCAAAGCCCAAGAACATAATTGTATATATTCTAGTTTTAAGTCCTTCTGGTTCTTCTACGTGAACCGCCACCACAGCATGGCTACTGACATTCCACACCCAGCGATCAAACCCAGGCTGCTGAAGCAGAATGTGCCAAACTTGAACCACTAGGCCATCGGGGCTGGCTCTAGAGCTGTGTTTTGAACCTAGGCATTCTGGCTCCAGAGTCTGTGATATACTGCCTCTCATATAAGAGATATTCATGTTGCTCAAATAAACATAAGAGATAGATAATTGTGTTTTGTATAACTCCACACCATAAGGCTCAGAAATAGAAACTTAAAGGATAAGGATATATGCATATGTGTGTACTCAGTTGAGTTCCAGGTTTTACCCCTCTGGTCACACTTGAAATCAATCGATTAGAATTTTAAAGACTCCTACCACAAAGCTTGATTAAACACACTCCCACCACAAAGCTTGATTCAACAATAGATGGGTCCTACTATATGTTCTTATTGAGCATTCCACAGAAGCAGTGTTGAGTGCCTCTTTAGGGGAAACAGTTCTTTGAAAGTAATGTTGACATTGGATAGTCTTAGTGACAAATGCTAACCACAAAAGAGTGTTTAAGATGGGGTTTTGAGCATTAGTAGGAGGTTCAAGTTTCTTTTATTTGCATGGTTTAGTTTCTTTGGACACTACTGTTTTTGGCTTTTCTCTCATGAATCTTTCCTATCTGGATATTCTCTCTTGGAACCTCTTAGTCATAATGCTGTGTGCTGATATGGTCATGGGGACTTCTCCCACTTGAGACAATGCATGTTTTTCTCCTATGGTTCCTATCCCCTGCCCCTTGAAGGTCAAGTAAGGTCTATATGGAACCCAAAGAAAGAGACAGAACAACATCTCTAGGCCTTTTCTCTCTTTTCTTAATAAGAATCTAGAAAGAAAGGTTAAATTGTAAGCCCAACTTAAAATGGCCAGGAAGACCTGATTGAGCCTAGGACTGAGGACAGAAGGGCAAAGGAGTCCTTACAATTTATATGAAGCTCAACCTAACTCACAAGGCCAGAGTTCTATACAAATTTAAAAAAAAAGTCTTATGATTACAGATAGTATAGTTTGCTTGGCTGGTCCACTCTAAACATCTTCCTCATGAACTGACCATCCTGTGGTCAGCAGCCAGCTGAGGATTTCTTTTCCTGCATAACCAAGGGTTATAATTTGATTTCTACGGACACACCTAAGTATGACTGCTGGTGGCATCTTCTGTAATATTTATAAAGATGCCAGGGTTACAACCATTAAAATATTTGAAGAGGGAATGAAACAGGGGTAGAAAGAAAAAACAAAAGTCAGAGGTAGTGAGAAGGCACCAGAGATAATATTTCCCCATAACTTGCTTTCTAGATGTGTTCCTTCTTCGTCTATATGAGCTGTGTTCTTGCCCCTACTCACAACTTTTTTATTGTTTATTTAAATTGTCAGATTCATGTCTTTATCAGAAAGGTAGCAATGATGAAGCCTCTGTGTGTGACACAACTAGTCAGAATTATTTAAAGCATCTGCTCCAAAAAACATTTACTGAGCGTCAATTACGTGCTAAGTACTCTGCTATGCATGGGAGAAACACAAAAGGAGCCTATCTGGTTCTCTGGTTGTAGTATAGTATTTTTTTTCCTGATTATATTGTTTACCTTTCCTGTCGTAGCCATCAAACATTCTTTAAGCACTTATGGGGGCAAAAGATAGGAAACCAAATGGAATTTCACAGCAGTAATTAATAACATGTACTTTTAGCTAAAGATAAAAAGAGATCCTATTTACTAGTCACTAAAAGCACTACTTGATTCTATGGCATTCTTAGGCTTTTCAGAATCACTCATCCTTCTCCCAATTATTGCATTTCTCTATTAGTATTGCCCATTTAAAAAAAGCCAATTTTGGCCTTCCAATTGCCCAGTCTCAGAATCTATTATTTCGAGCTCTTTGCACATTCCTTAATTCTAGTATTGTTTGTACTGCTGTTGATTTCTAAAATGTTTCTTACACCTGCTAGCAATTTTCATTGACACTGCCTTCAATCAGGTTCTATATACTTTCTGCAGTATCTTCCTAACATGTCTTCTGGCCTCCTGTTCATCTCTGCTCTAATTTATCTTACAAGATATATCTTCCGAAAAGTTAAAATAAATTTTCCTAATTTGCCACTCTCTTAAGTTTAATTTCTCATTAATAATGGCTGCCTATTATCCATAGAGTAACTCCAAATGCCTGAGTCTCAAGTTCAAGACCCTCCATGATCAGGTTGTAGTCCTCTAGCACTGAGCATAGTGTAACACATGACCTAGGCAAATGACATACCCTACACTTCCCCACCTCATTGCCTTTTTCCAAACAAATCACTGTTTTTAACATTCTCAAGTCATCTGTCATCTTCTGCCTTGTAGAATGGTCATTTGTTTTCCGTGTCTTTAACTGATGTACTAGCATGTGAGTTTCTTGAAGAAGATTCCATATATGGTAGGTCTCTATATTCTTCACAGCACCCACTGTGCTTTAATAAGGGTTTGTTCAGTGATATGGAATAGAATGCAATGGAACAAAACGAAATATAAAATCCTTTATCAGGATTACACCTAAACCCTCCCAGTTACATGAAGATCTAGATCATTTTAAAGGTCACCAGAAGAGGATATTTCACAATTGTGGCAACCCAAAGGCTTGAGATTAACTAAGCTTCAAGGAAAGGATAGGTGACTGAGTTTCTAAGAGGTCATTTAATTTGTATTAATCAGTACTTAACATAGAACATCCAATGAAGTCAAATTATAGTGCACACTTATATCTGCAAATTCTAATAACTTGTATAGTAAGGACTCTATTGACAGTGTTACTAAGCCAATGTAGCTAATAACAAAAGTCTAAATCTTTCAAAAGAATTGGGAACTTAGCTAATAAACTAAGCTTTAAACTTCATCTGTCTGACTGTACTATGAGACAAAAGATTCCTCAGTTAAATAAAATATTTTCCTTTTGATTAAAATACACTCCAAAATAGCAAACTTCTTTCCCATTAACGAATGTTCAAGCCCACAACAGACTTTTACTCCTCAATAATATCATCACTCCTTTGAGGGAAATACTTTCATTCCTTATCAACATCACTAATAAAGTCTGTCTCTTAAGACATAAATATCCAACCAGGATTATTTCTGACGTGTTCCTTCACAAGGGGTACGAGAGGTTCAATTTGTTTACTCCTGACAGAATCACTTTTGGGTGACTCAGATCTAAAGTAATCCTCTAAATTCTCTCCCCAAAGCAATAGCCATGAGGAATGAATAGTCTCTTCCAAATTTTGCAGCAAACTGAACTTTTTCCAGTTACCCAGAGTTAACAGATTGGCTAGATTTAATAGTAACCACCAATATAGGATCAATCGTTTCACCTTGCCTAATTGGCAGATTCAGTAAAAGTGACATCTCCATGACATTTCACAGTGGTTGAATTTCTACCTGCCTTGTAATAAAATGCTGTTGAGATGAAGATAGCAAAAGATGCTGTCACAGAACATAAAGAAGCATAGCTGTAATATTCATGGTGTACTTGCAAGAGTTGCAAACATTTTTATTTTGCCCTCCAACTGAGAGAGGGCGGGGGAGAGAGAGCGAGCGCCAGAGCCCTCTGGCCTGAGCAGAATTTAAATAGATCACCAGCAACAAAACCTGTATCTTTCCTTTAATTTTGTCACCTGTAATAATTTCTTAGAAAAAGAAAGAAGATGACTCAAGTATTCAACACCTATCTACACAAAGCTAAAAATCCTAAATGTTCTATTAGGTGAGAAGTGTGGTGATGCAGCAGAGTGGGGCTGCTTTTCTGACTATTTCAAGGTTACTGATGTATTTTGTTGTCAGAGGAGAAATTTCCTCATTTTCATTCACTTACAACTCTTCAGAAGCAAGGCTGCAAAGTCAATCAATGACTAAATAAGGCTGTAGTATGAACTCAGTTACCTAAAGAAAGAACATTTATCTTCTGTTTTATGAGGCATGGCAGGACTAACAAAAAAAAAATCACTCCCTTTAGTGTGTACTTTTAAGAAAATATACATGTTTCGCATTTAAATAAATTCAACTCCTTCATAAATTGTTTGATTTTGTTACATCATTTTTCCCCCACTGTAATTACTTCAAGTAATAAGAGAGTATTATCAATTGCCAGGCTTTCTCTTAGCTATGTGTTTTTCTCGTCAATTTTATAAAAAATAATATATCCTAAAGTGGGTTTAAACAGTTAAAGGTAGAAGATGGCCTCACACTCTGAGCCAGGAAACCAATTCCTTCTGTTACTCTTTATGCACTTATACGAATAAGTCCTGGATGTAAAAGATTACATAATCAACTTGCATATAATTCTGTTGCTTTCTTTTTGTTTCAAATTATTCTCCTCAAAGCAATTTCATACTCATCAGAAATAGCATATTTTCAAGTAATGGACAATCTATTCAAATTTTATGATAATATTAGTCAAGTATTTTCCATTCCATTCACTCTCTATCTTCCAGAGGAAAGTGCAAAACATTTCAGGTAATTTTCAGAATATGAAGACGCTGGCTGGCCTGTCTAACCTTAACGAAGGGTCTGTTCCAAGTTTCAAACTGAGATCTCTGCTCATAGTTGCCGTAGGTCATTCACACTTACAGATACCCCACCATTCTTCTGCCACTTCTCTTTCGGAGCCCTTCTTCCTGGCTTCCTTCTTAGACTCCAGGCATCCAGCATTGGCAGCCTTCCCTCTGATGTTCAATGTTACTGGCCTTAGTCTTGCCCTTTTCTGAAATGCCTCACATTCCAAAACTTAATGGAAACATGAAAACCATGACTAGAAGGAACACTAGAAACCAACTTGTTCAACACTTTCATTTCCATAGTGAGTTCCAATGGAGAACATGAGAGATGAAGTAATTTCTGAAAGTCATACATTTAGTTTGTGGTAAAGCTGGGATAGTACTCTGGCTTCCAGGACGAGAAGGTTGTCTTGGTTAGGTTCCTCCCCATAAGACCCTGAGCCAAGAATTTGCAAATAGTTTACTTGGGAAGTGATCTCAGGAGGCATTATGAGAGGGTGAACGTGAGACAGGCTACCCCGTGAACATCTGGAGGCCGGTCTTGCTAGGAAACCTCTGAGAGACTATGGAAATTGAGAGACACCTTGGAATTGTCTCACCATGGGGCAAGGATTCTAGGGTATTTATCCATTATCTCCCATCCCTCGACGGTTAATGGCAGCTCTGGCAATACTAACTCCACTTCCTGCCCACCTTCAAACGGGCCGAGACTCTCCTGCAGCCAGTAAAAGCCTTCAGACAGAGAGAAGTTGTTGGTTTATACAGAAACTGTCTACATGCAACTGTCAGTGTAGGCCAAGGGGAAGAGGGCAGGCACAGAGTCTACCAGAGGAGTGCACGATCCACACAGGAAAAGCAGTACAGTTTGAGAACTAGCACTCGAGCTACTTCTTTATCAGATGTTCAGTTAAAATCTATGTGACAAGTAATCTCTCTTAGTCACAATTTTCAAGTGAAAATTAGAATACACTTGATGCTTTACTTGTTCCCTGATGGAGTAGTGGATGGTGATTACCATAACTATAGTTCTCCTTAAACTGCTTGATCTGAAACTGCTATGGCCAAAGGACAGCTTTGGGGGCAGTAATTGCAAGGGTCAGCCCCATTTGTCATTGAACCTGAAGCTCATTAAATGAGAAAAGAACTCTGGGCTTTAGAAAGTAAGATATCTTTCATCTTCATGGGAGAACTGGGAAGCTAGCTCTGATAAAAAGTTATAAAAGGAGAGAATGAGTTTGAGTGTGATGCAGATTTAGGAGGTATGAGTTGAGGGAACAGATATTTCTTTTCAAAGCCATAAATCCAAGAACCACAGATCCTGAGTAGAGTTGTCAGATAAAATCCAGGATGCTTAGTAAAATCTGAATTTCACGTAAACAATGAATAATTTGGGACATACTTACACTAAAACAAAATTTGTTGTTTATCTGGAATTCAAATGTAACTAGGCTTCTTGTATTTTCACTTGCTAAATCTGGCAACCCTAATCCTGGGCCAACCATGACGGTTCTTCTGTGAATGTGTGTGTCCTGATGGACTGGGCAAGGTCCTGTTCCTACAATAAAACCCAGAGCTAGTTTTATAACAGTTATTAGAATGAAGGACCCTCAAAATTCCAGATCAGAAATATTCTTGTGGAAATCCTAATCACAGAAACATCAAATGCTTTCTAGCAACCATAAAGTATAGCTGTAAATGTACAAATAAATTGAAGAAAGATAAGATGAAAATATTAAAATTAATAGATGCTGTATTTTATAGGAAAGCAATGTTAACAGATGTTCATTTTTCATCAAGCTTGGTCTGCTCCAAAACATTATGAACTGAAGGTAAAAGCACGTAAAAAAAATCTTGTCTCATTACTTAAATTTGCATTACAGGTAATCCCTACAGAGATCCTCTTCTAGGAAACCAAAACTTTAATAAACCACATACCCAGCATTGTTCTCTTCCAGGAATATGTTGGAATTTTTTTTTTCAAATATGAAAAGCCTAATTATGTTGTATTTGAAAAAAATAAACATTTAAAAAAATATTAGGTCAAAACAATTTTAAAACTCTTCTTGATTGAAGCTTTAATTCTTGCCTATGTATAGACCATGACGTGTGTATGTATGTGTGTATGTAATACTCATACACATATAGTTTGTTTTCCAATAGAAAGTGAAAGGCATAAAACACACTGACCTTATGTTGTTGTATTTGGCGTTTTAGGTCCTCAAGATCAGGTCCAAGGGGCTCTTTCTCCATTTTCCTTGTTCTCTCTTCTGTTTTTGTTAGCCAGTCATTTAACTCTTTCAGTTGCTGATTCTGGAGATCCATTAGAACTTTATGTAAACTGAAAATTTGAAAGATGTCTATTATTACCTCTAACAAAACAACTTTACTTACTACTATTAATCTTATAACTAGGTAAAACTGTTGACAATTCACAATTTATGGCGTGTTCACATTGTTTGGTATCTGTTGGACATTAAGAATGAAGCTGAGTAGAGCCCACGATCAGTCACCTCTGAAGTTATACTTTCTCGAACTTATTACAGTTCACACATCCCAATTTTTAAGAAGTTTCATATAGCTAACCAAATGTGAACCTGCTAACTAAAGTGTGAGCTATCTCTGGTAATTGAGCTAGTAGTATATCTTGGCGATCGTTTGTTTACATTTCCATTATTTTAATATGTGTGGTTATTAAAGATGAACACAAATTCTTTGTCACTCTTCCCATCAAGAGATGTAGTCTATTTCCCATCCTCATGAACGTGGACTGGCCTTGCGATTTGTTTTGACCAACAGAATATGGCAGAAGCAACACTGTATGAGTTCCAAGTGCAGGCTGTAAGAGAACAGGCAGCATTTGTATTCTCTCTTGGAATGCAGCTACCATGATGTAAGGAAAACGAAGCTAGACTACTGAATGATTAAAGACCATGTTGAGAGTGACTCTGAGGATAAAATTATATCTTAGAAGTGGAGCTTCCTGATGAATACAGCCCAACAAGTGGCCCTAGCCATATCCCAACCACAGAACAACAATCTTGATGAGCCCTGCCCATATTCCTGATCTTCAGAATCATGATGGAATTATAAATTATCATGTTAAGCCATTAAGTTTTGGAGTCATTTGTTATGCAGAAATAGATAAGTGAAAGAGTGTTTTTTCAAAGATGTACACAATAGTGGGCTGGGTAATGGATTTAAAGTCCAAAGGCTTGGGTTCACAGCCTGGCTATACGACCTAGAACCAAGTTATTAAACCTTCTCGATTAGAATTCCAGCATCAGAGACATAGGATAATATCTTATCTTGCGTATCAATCACACAACTTCATGGTGAGGATGAAAGTTAAAACTGAGGTTATTTCATCCACCAATTCAATAAAAATTTGAGACTCAAGAAGTGTTAGTTCCTACTTTAAGGTAAACATTCTTTTTTTTTTTTTTTTTTTTTTTTTTTAGTTTTTATTTTTATTTTTTTTATTGCAGTAACATTGGTTTATAACATTGCAAAAATTTCAGGTGTACATCATTGTACTTCTATTTCTGCATGGACTACATCATGTTCACCACCAAAATACTAATTACAACCCATCACCACACACATGTACCGAATTAGCCCTTTCACCCTCCACCCTCCCCCCTTCCCCTCTGGTAACCACCAATCCAATCTCTGTCCCTATGTGTTTGTTTATTGTTGTTATTATCTACTACTTAATGAAGGAAATCATACGGTATTTGGCCTTCTCCCTCTGACTTATACGAAATCCAGCCATTTGTGACAACATGGATGGACATTGAGGGTAAACATTCTTTATGAAGTCATGTTTAAAGCATTTTTGGAAACCACAGTATACTGAACACTGATCTTATAATGCTGATAAGGAGTATGTAATTTGAATTAGGAATTTACTATTCTTATTTATAAAATCTTTACCAGAAATTTCCATTAGTCAGCACATGTAAACACACAAAATACAAACATAACTGAGACTGTTTAAAATAATTTAGATTACATTTTTTGACCTTTAACCTTTCAGAGACACATGTCCCCTGAGGCACAAAGCAATCAGAAGTCTATGAGAATGAGCTTTCATTTATGAAACAGAAAAAGTAAACCTCTTTTTATGGGAAACAACATAGATGAAGCATCCATTTAAGTGGAAGCAAAAACTGAACGTTGCTAGTTTAAGCCTCTTAGACAATGAACACCATCCTGGCATTAAAGGTATATAAATCTTTTACTTTATTGGTTCAGTCTATCCCTTGAGAATTGACCTGATAATAAGATTTCATGAGAATTGGCTGCAGTATCATTCCTTGTGTTTGTTGTTTTGCTTCCCCGGTTTGTCATCAAATTAGCTAAAAATCTCACATTTAAAAAACTGAAGCAAAACATCCCACACAATACTACTCAGCTATAAGAAACGATGAAATCCAGCCATTTGTGACAACATGGATGGACATTGAGGGTATAATGCAAAGTGAAATAAGTCAGAGGGAGAAGGTCAAACACCGTATGATTTCCTTCATTAAGTAGTAGATAATAACAACAATAAACAAACACATAGGGACAGAGATTGGATTGGTGGTTACCAGAGGGGAAGGGGGGAGGGAGGAGGGTGAAAGGGATAATTCGGTACATGTGTGTGGTGATGGGTTGTAATTAGTATTTTGGTGGTGAACATGATGTAATCTATGCAGAAATATAAGTACAATGATGTACACCTGAAACTTTTACAATGTTATAAACCAATGTTACTGCAATAAACAAAAAATTAAAAAAAAAATCCCAAACTATTTCTTATACTTGAAGAAATGTTTCAAGTCTAAAGCACATTTGTTAGAGTTAATAAGGGATTTCATTTTAAAATATTATTTACTTTTTTTAACTTTTGGACAGACATTTCATTCAACAAATATTCACTGAGTTCCATACCCATGCTGGAAACTCCTATTTATTATGAATGAACAAAAGCAAATACCTATCCTCATATTCAAGTAGCTTAGAGACTTTTAAAGAAATAGATACATCAATAATTACAATATTACAAGGAAACCAGTATAATTATAATTAGATTTAAACACATTTCAGAGGGTACATAGAAAGAGGCTCCAAGTTGACCTGGGGTCATCAGCAATGGCATCATTACAGAACACACAGCCTGAGAGTTGAAACTTAAAAAACTGACTCATATACTTATTAAATGTACAATTATTGAACACTTAGATATCATGGATGGAGCGGTGAGAAAGGCCCACACAGCCCCTTACTGTCATAGATCTTACATTCTGGGGATGGGGGCCACAAACAATACATAGTTCATTAGGCCATTAGTTAATTATAATTGTGATCATGCTATGAAATGAGAATAACTAAATTGAGTCTATGAGGTAAGGAAGGGCTTTTCTGAAGTACTGATATTTGAAGAACTCTAAAGCTTGAAGAGGGATTAGTGAAGAGGAAGTAGTAAACACTTTCTATGCAGAAGGAACTACCTGTGCAAAGGCACTGAGGAATCATAGAGGACCAGGAAGGCCAGTACAGCTTGATTGTATAAGGTATGGGAGAGTTATGCAATGTCACACCGTACACAAATCCCTGGGTCCTGGGAGATTTCTTGAGCTCCGCCTGAAAATCTCAAGTCTGAACCTCGAGTAATCGTTTATGTTTAATAGTGGTTTCATCTTATAAGTCTGGACTCAGGGAGTAACCAATAAGAACAGATGTACTCGTAAGTGCTTTTGTCAGGCACTGCATCTTTTATGGTGGAATGTAGGAATGCCTAGTTGGAGGTTCTTGGAGGAGGGGCCAGCACGGCTGGGTGGCAGGTAATGTACGAGGACACTGAGTGTGCAATCCTTGTGGTTCAATATGTTAATGACTAGTACAGTTACATCAATGTTCCCCAGCCAAACAGATCCCTGCTTTTCCTCACTAGATCAGTGGTTCTCAAAGTGTGGTCCCTGAAACAACAGTATCATCCCATCCCCTAGGGACTTGTTAAAAATGCAAATTCTTGGGCCCTCCTCCAGACTTATTGAATCAGAAACTCTGAGGTTGGGGCCTAGGAATCTGTGGGGTTTTTTTTGTTTTTTGGTGGGGAGGATTCACTCTGAGATAACATCTGTGCCAATCTTCCTCTATTTTGTATGTGGGTCACCGCCATAGCATGGCTGACAAGTGGTATAGGTCCACGCCCAGGATCCAAACCCATGAACCTGGGCCGTCAAAGCAGAGTGCACCAGACTTAACCAGTACACCATGGGGCTGGCCCTCAGGAATCTGTGTTTTAAGTGATTCTGATGCACGGTCAAGTTTGAGAATCACTGCTCAGGATCATTTTATCTACAACCACAACTCACTCAAACTCTGTTAAGATCAATATATTATTAATAGTAACAGTAATAGAAGGGCAAATGTCAATGCCCAGGCAGTTATTCAGAGTTATTTTGACATGAGACTATTATATTCTTATCCTGACTTCACATCCACTTAGAGAGAAGTGTGAGCATCAACTCCCTAGGAATGAGTTCTGACCTGAGGCTTCAAAAGTCAGGGATTTCACATGTCTGAATCCTGAAATTAACCTTAGAGTAAGTTTGAAAACAGAACTATGCAAGTGTAGAAATGTGGTGGTGGGGTGACATCAATCAGCACAAAAATATATAGCATTCATCCCTTTGTAGAAAGGGTTCTGAGAAGATGTTGTAACTGCATGAATATTTATTTTCCTTACCATAGGCCTTGACCAGATATTGGCAAATAGCAGTCCATATGACTGATTTGGTCTTATATTAATTGAAAATAAATTGAAGTTGTTACCAATAGTTAAAAATCATGAGACACCACCTGCAAACTTCAGACCTGGCCACTCTTGAGACTATCTAATGGGATTTAGCAACACTAAACCTGCCTTCCTACATGGCAGCAATCTGTAACGCTGAATACCGATTGTACGTCATAGACCAAGCATGAGCTCTCTAATTTGCCATAGTCCCCACCACTCCTTGTTCTGCTTTATACCATACTCACTTCACTCACCTATGTTATCTTTCTGGCTCCTAAAATAGGCATTTGGATTTACTGCCCTATGATTTGTTCACAGCTTCTCACACTTAAATATTCATACAGACCACATCAGGATTCTGCTTAAATTCAGGGGGTCAGATCTAAGAGTCCTCATTTCTAACAAGCTTCCAGGGGAATCCAATATTGCCGGGCCATGGATGATACTTTGAATAACAAGAATCTAGGTAAGGATATCGTATATTTGAAAATCACTGCTAGTCTTTTTAATGGAGGGGTGTGTGTGTGTGTGTATGATTTATTACCCACTGCTCAAACTCAGAAGATTAATGAGACATAGATTAATCTGGTGCTGGCAGGAAAATAGAAAAGGGCATTATACTCAGGATGCCCAAACACTTCCCTTTAGTATTCTTCTAGCCCTCATGAGGTAATAGGACTACTGAAGCTGCTCTCCTTCATTGTTCCCCCATGATATTTCACAATGAACATTACTTAATTAGGGAATGTATTCCTTCCAGTATTGTGTCTAGTGCACAATTTATTTAAAATGAGACAAATCCCAAAGAAGCAGATAGGATTTTCTTAAGGATGAAACTTCTAGAGGAAATCAACTTGAGGTTATGGCAAGTTGAGAAAAAAGATGAAGTCCATGTAGGGAAGCTCGGTGAAGAGCCTCACTTTGCATGGTTTTCCTTTGGACTGTAGGAACAATTATTTTTAATGTAACGTTCAAAAACGTTTTTGCTTTTCCACTGTTCTTACTTTAGCCACTCTAATTTTTCAGTTATGTTTGTCCAGTCCTTACCGCTTTCTGTGTTGGGGTTATATGAACTAAATTAACTACAGTAAAAAGTGCTATGCTTCCTTCATTCACTGAGGCCTGTAAGGAGATACATCAACATATGCAGGTGAATTACAGGCCAGAGTTCTCTAGGTGAGAAGCAGGGGAAGTGAGTAGCGGCCCGCGGCAATGCTGGGGCATAGGAAGAAGCAACCACGAGGAGGCACTGCTATCAGGAGGTCAGTTTAGGAGCCCATCACAACACAAATGCTCTTTTTTGCAAATGTGGTACAAGAAGGGGTAACTTCGGCGAGGGTGGAGGCCAATAATCCTTGGGTTGAAATATTATTTAAAACTAACTTTTAAATATATTGCCTAACATTTATTCAAAACTTTTCATGTGATAACCTTGCTCTTAAGCATTCAATGCACCATTTCAGTGGATCCTAAAGGATGATACGTAATCCATTTGTGGTTTGCAGAATGGTTTTGGTGACGCAAGGAAAAAAATTGGAAGTTAGTTTAATGTCTTAGTATATAAAGAGAGGATATATATGATTTCATGTATATATGAAATCATATATCTTATGATGAAGCTAAGTAAAAAATTAATTATTCTAAGGAACAGTATTAAATATACAATGATGAAGAATGTAGATATGGAAGAAATTGCGAAGGAGGAACATGATTAACTTGTGTTTAAGAAACACCAAATTATGACATTTGGTCCTCATTATCACCTACTGAGGTAGATAATACTATTGTTATTTTATTTCTGAGGACACTGGAACTTGGAAAGATTAAAGAACTTGCCCAAGGTGTCTCCATGACATGTTAAGTCAGTAAACAAATGGTCAGATATCTGTAACCCAAGTCTGTGCTCTTAACCTTGAATTATTTTCCTTCTTTATGGATAAAATGTTGTTTTAGGTTGGGTCATATGACGTTGCTGATATTTGAGTTTTTATTCCATGAAAATGACAATTTCATATTGTTCAACTTAAAACAATATTAAAATAAGAAAGAAATTCCGCATTTCCAACAAACATTCTAAAGGTGAAAATAAATTAGGGAAATTTCAGAAAATAAATTCATAAAATAAAAATTTACCACCCATAGGCAAGAAAAGGGTTTGCATTTTTCTTGGTTTTATTTTATGGTTTTCAAGTGGTCATTTAGAAAGGGACGAAAAGCAAAAGGAGAATGAAACATAAACATATGACTAGCAATAGAGAGAGGAGGCAGTGGAATGGGAATAAAGTTGTGCCAGACAGGAGATGGTCTGACAAAATCTAGAGACAGAAGCATGAGAGGATATTAGGAACTGCTGAAGCCATCTTCCAATTTTAAGGTCATCTGAGGACAGAGGGTGGCGAGCAAAATTGATAAATTGAAAGAACCTGGGACTTTGGTGGCACAATAGACTCAGAGACTTAATGGTCTCTAGAGTCACCCCACCTGCAGATATATTGTAATATGATAATGGACATCCTTATGGTTTTAACCAGTGCTGCCCAAACTTTAATGTGCATATGAATCACCAGGGGAGTGTGTCCTGCTATGGATTCTAAGTCAGTAGGACTGGGGAGCGGCCTGAGGTTCTTCATTTCTAACAAGTGCCCAGAGGATGTCGATGCTGCTGGTCCATGGCTCACACTTTAAGGAGCAATGGTATAAGCCACTTGGAGTTGGGTTACTTGTTAATTGCAGTAAAAAGCATCCTAAGGAATACTGTCTTTCAAATAATTTTACTGGAGATGTCTCTCATCCCACACTCCACTGCAGGAACGCATGCCTATGATCATAAAGGAAATCAATGCAAAAGGAGGATTGGCTTTACAGAAACTCTGTTAGAAGGTGAGAAGGCATTTATTCTTTAACTAGTATTGTCCAACAGAACTTTCTACAATGATGTAAATGTTGTATCCGCACTATCCAATATGACCGCCACTAGCCATACGTGCCTACTGAACACTTGGAATATGGCTAGTGTGACCAAGAAACTGAATTTTTAACCTATATTTAATTATAATAATTTAAATTTACAATTAAATAGCTACATGTGGCTAGTGGCTGCCACATTTGACAACAAAGCTCTAAACCAACAGATAATTGGATTGATAGTAGCAACAAATCCTTATTTGGAAGTCCTTATCCATACCATTTCATGTCATACAATATATATAAGGCACGATGTCCTCAGTTAGGGGATCTGGCAATAAATATGAATAGCATTTTTTGAAATTTCCATTTTCTAGACAAATTTACAAATGCCAAAATCATACGTTTTCATTAATTTCAGCCTATATTTGATAGTCTTAATAGTGTTTCCTGGGCTTTAGGGTAGTACATTATAAAAAAGGTATAAAAATATATTACAAACCATAGTCATATGCTAGGCACTACAGTAATAAAGATGTAAAAATATAGACTTTATAAATCCTAGTGGATTACAATTAAAAATTACCAAGAGGGGTAAGCTCTTTAGGGAGACAGGTTCTCAGGCCCAATTTCCTAGACTTCATAATTATTTGCATATATGTAATTCTCAAATAAGAAATACAACTAATGAAAGGAGGTAAAATATTATTATGAATTACTAGATTATAAAAGAATCACCAGTGATGTTCAATTAACATGTTATACATGCAAAATACAATCCCATGATTTAAGTTGGCAATAAAACCTATATATTTAAGGGAGAGCTACCAGCATGAATTCGAGAAACTGAACTATTAATGCACTTTTTACTTTTAAATGCATGCCATTTTGTAACTAAAATCACACCGACTAAAACTAAAATTAATTAATTTACTTATTCAAACTGTTGGCACGAAAATCTTAGCAAATGGTTTTAATGCATAGATTATATAGTTTTGATTTTAGCTCAGGAATGGTTTACATGCAGCTAGATGCCCCCAGAATGCTGACATATGCT